>NC_080086.1:199224806-199545913 GCF_950005125.1 Chionomys nivalis
TCTAAAATTCTTAACAAAAGTGTTACCTATCTGTGATTCTTTTTATGGAAAATATGAAAAGATGCAATTGTATATATCAACAAGGAAACTATTTAGGTTAAATGTAGGCAACATCATTATTTTTTCTCTTTATTTAAAATATATACCCACTAAAATTAATACTGGCTTACTATTACTTTTTTAATATATAATATTTTTACATGCATGGTTACTTTTTATACATTTTCTTTAATAATTCAGATTTCTAAAAATATAAAAATACCTACTTTTATTCCTAAGAAGTAGGGTTTGTTTTTTTAATAATACACACACACACACACACATATAATTTAATTGTTTCCTATTTTTCAGCATCTCTAGAATACTGGGGACCCTTAGCATAACTGTCTCCTAGGCACTTAGCGAAAGGGCTTGGGAGACGGCTGCTCGTGAAGAATTCTGACTCCCGGGCCCGTAGAAAGCTGGACACGGAATACGTATTTGTGATTCCAGCTGGGGGGCACACTCCCCGGATGATCGCTGAGGTTTGCTAGCCAGGTCAGAGTCTGTCTCGGAAAATAAGGTGCAGAGAAACACTGACCTCTGGCCTCCAACCCCTCCCCCATTCACTTACACAGAAAGCTAAGAATAAGGCTCATGTTGAACCTCTCTTTGACCATCAGTTAATAGATTTAAGCTTAACCTAAGTTCAGGTTGTTGCTTGAGGGGTATGGTCTCTGGTAGTCTGCCTGTGGTCAAGGATGGCCTCATCCTAAAAGCACCAGACAGACATACAGTTGGGAGGGGAAAGTGGTGAGGGGATGGATTTGATCAAAACTCAAGTACATCTGTGAAATTCTCGGTAGATATTAAAAAGGAAGCAAAGTTTCCATTTTCATTTTCAGTGACCATGCTCTTCTCCCTCCTCTCTTGCCTATCTGTCTTTCTGGTCTTTGCTGTGTGCCCATCCTGCAGAGTTCACATTGTCTCTCTGCACCAAGCTCCGGGACTCAGGATTTGCCTGCACCTCCTGGAAAAGAGCCAGTGTTTACACAACATCCTGAGTTTAGGACATCTTCCCAAGAAGGCCACCAAGACCTTACTCAGGAGCAGAAAGACCAGCTGAGGGCAGAAATCAGCATCATCAAAGGCAGATACCGGAGCCAAAGTGGAGTATGGCCTTTTCCCCTCAGAACTGTTAAAACCTAAAAAAAAAAAAAAAAACTTAAAAACTTCAAAGTTGCTTTTCCCTTTTTGATGCGTATTTCTTTGCATTTTAGCTGAGCCACATTTCCAAGCAGAGCGCTCAGTCAGAGGCTGTCAGTGCCCTTGCTCTGGAATTGTCCTTGGAGAAAGCGTGTATGCTTTCTAGGAAAAAACTGACAAGAATAAATGACACTTTATTCCTTGAATTGCTGAGTTAACATTTGTTTAATCTGCTTTTTATTTAAGGAGGATGAATCCCTTAATCAGCCAGGACCAACCAAAACCAGTTTTGCTATTAGCCAGGCACATTTAATGACTGCGCTTGCTCACATGAGACCGTCCATAAGTGAAGAAGAAGGGAAGGATTTTGCTGAGCTGTAAGTAACCATAATAAACATAATATCCACCAAAGCTCTTTTGTGTTTAAACATTTGTTAAACATTTGGAAGCTAATTTAGAAATATACATGGTTAAACTGGGGTTGTAAGTCACAGAGCATCTGCCGAGGATGTACACGGCCCTGTCCCATCCCCGTAACCAGAAAAGAGATTGCTATAACCATGCACTCAATTAGATTTTGTTTAATAGAACTTGTTATATTATATTTGAGTTACATTATAACTGATTTTAGAAAATGAAGAAATAAAACCAGCAAGTGGTGGCACATGCCTTTAATCCCAGCACTCAGGAAGCAGAGGCACTCAGTTTCTGAGTTCTAGGCCAGCCTGGTTTACATAGTGAATTCCAGGACAGTCATGGCTACTCAAAAAACAAAACAACAACAACTATATGTGTGTGTACACATATAAACATACATATACTGTATGTGTGTGCGTACACATATAAACATACATATACTGTATGTGTGTGTACACATATAAACATACATATACTGTATGTGTGTGTACACATATAAACATACATATACTGTATGTGTGTGCGTACACATATAAACATACATATACTGTATGTGTGTGTACACATATAAACATACATATACTGTATGTGTGTGTACACATATAAACATACATATACTGTATGTGTGCGTACACATATAAACATACATATACTGTATGTGTGCGTACACATATAAACATATACTGTATGTGTGTGTACACATATAAACACATATACTGTATGTGTGTGTACACATATAAGCATACATATACTGTATGTGTGTGTAGACATATAAACATACGTATACTGTATGTGATGTGTGTATGTACACATATAAACATACTTATACTGTATGTGTGTGTGCACATATAAACATACGTATACTGTATGTGTGTATGTACACATATAAACATACGTATACTGTGTGTGTGTGTACACATATAAACATACATATATTGGTTTTGCTTATTAGATGATTTATATTTTATTAGTGTCGACATTTAGAATTTTCTTCACTTACGGAAAGTTTACTAAACACTAGAATTTATAGTCTTCCCACAGTTTACACTGTGGCTACTTTGAATGGTGGACTGGCTAATATCCTGTCAATGATTCAGCATAATTTAAAAATATTTATTCCTGGTTTGTTTGAGAATAAATACTTCAGTTTTGCAGTTCTGAGGTGAGATGTGTATATGTCCGCAGTATGTACTTACTGCACAAATATCCAAAACAAGAAGAAAGAATAAGAAAGGAAAACTTCCTTAATCTCACAGTGTAGCACAAATACTAAAAACCCAGAGATAGGTATTGGGGTTCAACCTGAACATCAGAAGAGCAAAGCAGCCAGCCCCTGGCTGTTACCTCTACCTCAGACCAAAAGTGGGTGAGATTCTGTCTCCATGAATCCTGAAAGACTCCACACCCCACACTCTGCTCGCTACCAAGCTCCTGTCTCTTCTACCCAGCCCTGGCACTCCTGTCTCCAACTCCCTAGTGCTGGGATCACCTTTGTGTGAGCTCTGTTTCTCTTTTAGATTGATTCAATCTTGTGTAGCCCAGGGTGGCCTTGAACTCACAGAGATCCCTCTGCCTCAGTCTCCGAGTCCTGGGATTAAAGGTGTGTCCCACCACTCCATGGCCAGTATGGCTGCTTCGCTCTCTGATCTTCAGGCGAGCTTTATTTATTAAAACACAAATAATATAACACTATATCACATGACTGTATGTAGTTAACATTTTTCTCACTACAATTGAGAATGCCCTACCTGTGTTGCTAGGCCCCCATCCCTTTAAGGCATCCGGCCATCTTGAACAGTTTGACAGGCTATGCAGGGCCACTTTGTGGTGTTTAATGCCAGTTTCTAGAGTGTCTCTGCCACAGTATCCAGGACTTGACATTTATGTTGTCTCCTGGTTCTCACTGCTATTCTGGAAGCAGTGTGAAGCCAAATGTTTGCTCTTCTTTCATTAGTTCACTGGGATAAAGGTAGAATCATTGCATGATAATGGTACCTGTGACAGGGCACTAACATATTGCCAACTTGCAATAGCTAGTGTTCAGTGTCTTTCAGTGACAGAAACAGGACACCAGATCTCAAACCTCCCACCTCAGTGTCCCACTGCTCAAATCAGGGCTGATTTGATTGCAGAAAAATTATGTCTTACTTAGTAATTTCCCTGCCTTTGAATAAAACTATAGAAGTTATAATTTTCATATTGTTCATTGCAATTTTTATTTTATCCTGTCCAATCTGCTGTTTATTTTCTTCTTTTTTCTATTAGACTACAACTTTGAAGAATTATTTTTAATAGTTTTTTTAATGTTCTCTACAATTTTTTCAGTTATTTTCCTTTCATTCTTAAAACATAAGGCTGTTTTTAAAAGAATCCATTATCTTTGTTTTGTAATTATTAAGTATTATCCACTGTATATCATCTCTCTTACTTTCTAAGGTATGAAAACTTTCAGAATCCAAAGAAGAGAAAAAGTCAAAGTGGAACAGTGTTTCGGCCTGGACAAAAAGTAACTTTAGCATAAAAGAGACCTGATATTTTCTAGGATGTGATTGTTTGTTCTGATGGTCTGTCCCTCAGTGAAAATTATAAAAATGAAGTCTGTAAATTTTTTTTAATTTAATAAATTTGACTAACCTATGAAAACACAGAATGGTAAATGCTGTGATTATTATATAATACTCAGGACTATCTGAGATTAATAGGGAAGCTAAATCAAGGTATTTATAACAGATTGTGTATTTTATTTCCATAAGTCTATATTAAATCCTTAATGAAATGATGTGCGAATCAGTGTTGGAGCTTTAGAGGAGAGATTTCTTAGCACTCACTTTTTCTGGCACTAGGCAGCCTGCAGCCTCGCAGCTTCTTGACTGTTTTGGAAAACTATATATTCTGTTATCTTCTGATGTTTTAATCCGAACATGACAGTTCAAATAAATTGCCTGATAGACTTTTGATCCAGCCCCCAGTCCAGAATTTTTAAATGTTCTTTTTTTTCCCTGATTGTAGCATGATATCTTAATATTTTCTTAGTATGTGAACTAATTTGTAAAGTCAGCCACTATCAACACAAACAGTATCTCTAATATCTAGTAATTCGTATGTAAAGGAAGAGAGTCAATTAAAATATAGAGATCAGCTGTGAAATAGCAGTGTGGGTGCGGGCACAACAGCCTTGTTGACAGCTGCCAGGAGGCGGTTAGGACTCACAAGAGCCTGGCTTTTCCTTTCTGTCTCTTCCAGATTCTGGCCACAGCCTAAGAAAGCTTTTTTGATACTTTGAACTTTTTCACTTTTTTTCTAAAGCTCCTTGTCTTAGTTAGGGTTTCTATTGCTGTGAGGAGACACCGTGACGATGGAGAACATTTAATTGAGGCCTACAGTTTCAGAGGTTCAGTCCATTATCATCATGGTGGGCAGCATGGTGGCATGCAGGCAGACGTGGTGCTGGAAGAATATCTGAGAGCCTATCCTGTAGGCAACACAAAGTGGACTGAGATACTGGGTGGTATCCTGAGCATAGGAAATGTCAAAGCCCACCCCCACAGTGACACACTTCCTCCCACAAGGCCATACTACTCACTCTAGCAAAGCCACACCTAGTGCCACTACCTGTGAGATTATGAGGGCCAATTACACTCAAACTACTACACTCCCTGCCAGGTGGTTGCTTGCCAAACCTTACCTAACTATAAAGGTGTGGCTTTCTCTGTTCCCCATCCAACTCCCCTGGGCAGCAGCTGCCGTCCACAGCTCCCCTGGGCAGCCATTGCCGTCCACAGCTCCCTGGGCAGCGGCTGCCATATACAGCTTGCCTGCCCTGCAGTTTTTCTTTTCAACACTAATAAAATTGTCCTCTAGCTTAAAACAAAAATCTGAGCAGTGCAGTCCTTCCTCACACAATTCCCCCAGAGTGCTCTCCCCAACGGTCAGCTCTTTCAGGGTAACAATTTAAACCCTGTGAACCCCCTGGGTGTAGTACTCTTCACTTAGGTGAAGTGACATGATCAAGTTGTGTCACATGAATAACAGTGAAAGCATTGGTCAGTCTTTGAAAGCTGCTGTTGGCAGATGCTTAGAGTACAGACAAAGCAAATCTAGTTCCAGGATGTGCCACCTCAAGAGAAGGCAAATTCATGCCACCTATATGGCAGAATGGGTTGCAGAAGTCATCAGGGTTCAAGCTGGATTCCCTTTATTTGGATTTGGGATGCTCGCTGCTGCTGACTAGAAGGCTACCAGGAAAAAGACGCAGCCCACATATGGAGAACATACAGGCACTTTCAATTCTTGCCCACTCGACCACTTATACATGAATCTGTCGAGTGCTGCAAAGTCTGGAAAAGGCTAGCATCCATAGACATGCCGACTGCATGGCCATTGAGATGGCACTCTGACGACCCAAGTTCTATCCTGGAACCCACGTTAAGATGGAAGGAGAGAACTGATTCAACATAGTTGTCCTCTGACCTCTGCACACACTGTGATACATATAACTATGCACACAGCAAATACATGCAATAAAAATGAATGAAATAAAAATGCAAAAAAAAGCAAAAGGGCACTGAAGGCTTTTACCTGAGCATTCATTCACACAGAACACAAATATTCTTAGCCTGCTCTTTCCCCTAAGCCTCAACGCCAATTGTACTCTGTAATTAAACCTTGTTATCTAGTTATTAGCTGCTATCTATGAGTCAGCAAAGCTTCTGATAGCAGATATCTCTCACTTCTAACAAAATTAAGGGGATAGATTGCTCAAAAATTCTTCTATAAGAGCACAATAGTAACTATAGGTAACAATATGATATAATGGGAGGAAGGTAGAGGGAGCAGAAGGGGGGGAGTGGGAACTGGATTTGGCATGTAAAATAAGAAAAGATACAATACGATGTAATATAAATATTATTTCAGAGATCTAGAGAAACAAATTTGAACATTTAGGCTGTAAAAAAGGGATAGATACAATTGCTCTGATTTAAATATGACATTAGTAGATATGTATCAAAAATGTTAGCCCCACTATTATGGATAACTTATATTTCTACTTGTTAATTTTTTTCAAGTGAAAAAATTTCGGACGGGTTTACAGCATAAATTTATAACCACATCCTTTGGGAGGCTAAGGCAGGAAAACCTCTTGTTCAAAACCAACCTAACCTACAGAATGAGATTCTAATTTTTTTTTTTTTAAGAAAACCTACACCTTTGGGGTATTTCTCCACTGTTGTCAGAGCCTCTCCTCAACTTAGCAATATGTTCCATTGATTTGGTGAGCCACAGTGGTGTTCTAGGTTTCTAGGACCTACATATCTTCAGCCATCTAAAGAATGGTTACTTCCCAGTGTGCCTGGGATAGAGTCTAGAAGATTCGTAGCAAGTACTGATGATGTTATTGCAGAGCCCTTTCCCAGTGGGCCTGACTTGTTCATTCTTGATCTGACCAAGGTCTGAGAATTTGGTCAAAGGCCATCACGATAAAGTAATAGGCCTTCATTTACTAATAGGTTTTTAAATTTTTATATGGATCAGTGCCTGTGCACCTTGGTCTTAAAGACACCATTTAGTACCAGCACTCCCTGTAGGTCAGCCTGTGGGCATTAGCAGGCTGACTTTCCTCCACTTGTCACATCCACCTGGTCTTTTGCAATTACCTAACCGCTACTGTTTTATGGTCCTCTCATCTCCTCTGAAGCTACGCATTTCTCTCCTGCAACACATCCTGTGACATCCTGATGTCGGTTACTCAGGTTGACTCAACATCCTTTCAAAGAACTTCTCTGCTTCCTGAACTCTGGAAAGTGAGTTACTGAGTCACTTGATTTCCACTGTGGCCACATGTGACCATGTGGTAGTATACTTAGAAGTCCCCAGGGCAGCCTTACTTTATAGCATAAAGTTATAATGTTTGGAGCTCATCTTGAAACCAAGGTGAAAAAATTGAGACCAATGATGGCAAATCAAGAAAACAAAACATGTTGGTTTCCTGGCCACTGAGCTCTGCTGTCCAACAGTGAGCCCTTGTTTGTGTTGTAAACCACAGTTGGGGTGATTTCTGACACAGTCAAGCCACAATGGGTTCCTACATTCCAGGGTAGGGGTGTGTGGATTAGAAATGTTAGGTAGGAGGAACAGAGATAAGAAAAAAACACAGAGACATAGGATAGTACCTGGAGGGCAACTCAGTGAAGGTGAATACTGTATTTACCTGTGTTTATTTTCCATATACTTTTATACCCAACACAACAGGGGGAAGAAGGCAAAAGACTGCCTTAACGTGGCACAAAGGACAGCCAGAGCAGGTGACACCGAGCCATTATTTCCTGACATTTCATGCTTTGGGTAGGATATGCAGTGAACACACCCTACACCAAGTATTCTGTACGCAGCCACTCCCTATGTCAAACCTCCTATTTTAAAATGAATGAGCAGGAATAGGCTTGAATTCTCTGACCTTTGGTCAGGGTGGAGCAGATCCACCTCTATGGGCCATCTTAATGTCCAAATCACAAGTAACCACAACCTAGGTCAGGGTTTGTAGCCATACCTGTTGTCAACAACTTTGACAACAAAAATAAGCTCAAATTTTCTGACCTACAGTCAAGGTGGAACAAGCACCCACCTGTGGGTCCCCACATTTGTGTCTCTTGGGGGCTCCTACTTAGCTCTAACTTCCTACCTACAGTGACACATAGCTCCCATAGTTGCTAATCCCCCACCTTTGTCAAATCCCATGTAAGACAACAGTCTCCTCTTCCTCAGCAGCCACAGCTTACCCTTCCTGGCAGTTAGTAATAAACCAGGTTTGTAGTTTCTGCAGGAGTTCCTTGGTGTCTAACCTGACATCCAGCCTTGGTGGGCCAGCTGATGGGAAGACCTCCAGCGGGAACACAAGCTCACAACTGGCTGGTTTAACTTTTTTCTCTTCTTTCTGTATCTCATCCAGTTGTTTCTGTGCTACATTGCAACTCCATAGGGTCAGGTTCTTCTCTTCTTTGCTCACAGTACAGTAACCTAAAATAATACCTGACAGTAGGAATAAGCAAATGAATAAGTAATAGAAATGTTGCTGAATCATTATTTCTCAACTGAAATTGAGGTAATCTTGAAGGAGAAAAAAACAAAACTTGGAAGCCAAAATGTAGATGTGCCCCAAGGCTAAGCACATCATCAAAACTCAAGTCATCCCAGCTTCCCAGAAATGATCTCCAAAGAGAGAAATGTGGAGCCAAGGTGTTGGCTTGAAAGAGTAAAACTGTTAAACCTACTGACTAGAGGGACGCATAAGAGCTCTGCCTTAAAAAAAGATTAATTTGGCCGGGCGGTGGTGGCGCACACCTTTAATCCCAGCACTCGGGAGGCAGAGGCAGGCGGATCTCTGGGAGTTCGAGGCCAGCCTGGTCTACAAGAGCTAGTTCCAGGACAGGCACCAAAAGCTACAGAGAAACCCTTTCTCGAAAAACCAAAAAAAAAAAAAAAAAAAGAATAAGCACAGCTTATTGATAGCAGCATTTTCTCAGCTGGGCAATTGCTCTCATTTAAGAGAGGCTTCCTGACTCAGCTTTAGCTGCAAAAACTATGCAGCCCCTTTAAGGGACTCTAGCTACAAAACCTTGCAGATATTTTAAGAGGTCCTGCAACAAAACACTTAGGGTATTGATGAAAAGAAAAGCTGACCACATGCTTCTTGGTGATGGCAGGGACCTTGAAACACAAGAGTTGTGGCAATAAACATGGCTACAGACGGTACCTCAGCCATAAGGCTGAATCTCAGAAAGCTAAGAAATGGGCTGGATCCAGCCACCAGAGTCATGGCTTTAATTCTAGCCATATCGCTTAGCAAATTAAAGACTCATGTGGTCAGAAAAAGTGAGATATACAGTAAAGAAAGATTAAAAGAAGAAAACCTCTAAATGGTTTCCACTGTGTTAAAAATATATACAGGCTTGGGGGAAAAAAAAAGAAAAAAGGATAAAGTCCTTAAAGAAAGGGAGTAGATGGGTGAGGTGGTACACACCTTTAATCCCAGCACTTGGGAAACAGAGGCAGGCAGATCTCTGTGAGTTCAAGGACAACCTGGTTTACAGAGTGAATTCCAGAATAGCCAAACATACACAGAGAAATTCTGTCTCAAAAAGCCAAAAAGTAAAAGTAAAAATAAAAGAAATAGAACTTAAAGACATAAAAAGATGGAAAATACACAGAGAGTCTGGATACTGTATATTATTATGTTGCCTTTGAATTGTCTGAGAGATGAGGAAGGAGCAACAGCTGTGAAAAGACATTTAAATATAAATGCTGCTGGATTAATAAACCATAAATATTTTGTAAATGCCTTGACTTTAAAACTGAAGTCAAAAGATATGTTACTTTGGAGAAGAGGTTTTGCTTTTGTTTCCACAGAAAATGAGAGGCTATGAATACATTCTGAATTAAGAAAAATCAGGTTTGATCAAGGAAGACCACCTGAGAAATTTCTGATAGGAGCAGATGACCCGGATGTCTGAGTTCTACATCCAGAACAGATTCAAGACTGCTGGCTGAGATGATCAAGCCTCACAGGATACTCCAGTCATGACTTGATGATAATTATAAATTTTCTTTAGGTCCCTATAAGATTATAGTGCCCCCAACCAGCAGGAAGTAGCCTGGAAAACCACACCCACATTCCCCAAAAATGGACTATGGATATTTTGCTTTGTTTAGAATGTTGGTTACAAGTTCTTATGGATAATGGTCAGGAGAAAAGCTAAGCAAAGGATATTAGATTCAGAGTTCTGGTTCCTTAAAAAATAGGTGGGGGGAAGTGTTGTGGGACAATTGTACCCTGTCAATTCTATTTTAATAAAATGCTGATTGGCCAGTAGCCAGGCAGGAAATAGAGGTGGGACAACCAGACAGGAAGTAGAGGCAGGTCAAAATGAGAACAAAAGAATTCTGGGAAGAAGGGAGTCAGTCCTAGTCCATAGTCATGACCCAGCCATAGAAGAAGCAAGATGCCAAATAAGGTACTGAGCCACGTGGCTAACATAGGCAAGAATAATGGACTAATATGAATTATAAGAGTTAATAAGTCTGAGCTACTAGGCCAATCAGTTTATAACTAATGTAGACTTCTGTGTGATTTCTTTGGGATTCAATGACTGTGGAAACCGGGCAGGACAGAAACCTCAGACAACAATGACCAGATGGTTTCAGCTCAGAATTCTACAAGATTTTCAAAGAAGAACTAATACCAATACTCCTCAAATTATTCCACACAATAGAAACAGAAGGAACATTGCCAAACTCGTTTTATGAAGCTACAATTACCCTGATACCCAAATGACACAAAGACATTACTAAGAAAGAGAATTACAGCCCAGTCTCACTCATAATATTCAATATTATATGGAAAATATTAAATAAAATACAGGGAAATCAAATCCAAGAACACATAAAAATTATCATCCATCATGATCAAGTTGGCTTCATCCCAGAAATGTAGGGATGGTTTAACATACAAAAATCTATCAATGTAATCCACCATATAAACAAACTGAAAAATAAAAACCATATGTTCATCTCATGAGATGCTGAAAATACCCTTTGACAAAATACAACATCCCTTCATGATAAAAGTCTTGGAGAGACCAGGGATACAGAAACATACCTAAACATAACAAAGGAAATATACAGCTAGCCAACAGCCAACATCAAACTAAATGGAGAGAAAATCCCAGCAATCCCACTGAAATCAGGAATAAGATAAGCTTGTCCACTCTCTTCATATCTATTCAATATAGTTCTTGAGGCCCTAGCAAGAGCAATAAGACAACAAAAGGTAGTCAAGGGGATACAAGTCAGAAAAGAAGAAATCAAACTCTCACTGTTTTCTGATGATATGATAGTTTACATAAGCAACCCCAAAAATTCTACCAAGGAACTTATACAATTCATAAACACTTTCAGTAATGTAGCAAGATACAAGATTAACTCAAAAAAAAAAAACAGTAGCCCCCCTGATGATAAATGGGCTGAGAAAGAAAGCAGAGAAACAACACCCTTCACAATACCCACAAATAACATAAAATCTTGGAGTAACTCTAACAAAACAAGTGGAAGACCTGTATGACAAGAACTTTGAATCTTTGAAGAAAGAAATTGAAGAAGATACCAGAAAATGGAAATATCTCCCATGCTCTTGGGTAGGTAGAATTAGCATAGTAAAAATGACAATCTTACCAAAAGCAATCTACAGATTTCAATGCAATGCCCATCAAAATCCCAGAAAAATTCTTCACAGAACTTTAAAGAACAATATTCAATTTCATATGGTAATGCAAAAAACCCAGGATAGCCAAAACAATATTGTACAATAAAGGAACTTCTATAGGTAGGCATCACAATCCCTGACTTCAAACTCCACTACAGAGCTACAGTACTGGAAACAGCCTGGTATTGGCATAAAAACAGACAGGAGGAGCAATGGAACCCAATTGAAGACCCAGATATTAATCCACACACCTACAAACACCTGTTTTTTGAGAAAGAAGCAAAAAATATCAAAAGGAAAAAAGAAAGCATATTTAACAAATGGTGCTGGCATAACTGGATATCAACATGTAGAAGAGTGAAAATAGGCCCATATCTATCACCATGCACAAATCTCAAGACCAAAGGGATCAAAAACCTTAACATAAAGCAAATGACACTGAACCTCACAGAAGAGAAAGTGGAAAGTATACTTGAACGCATTGGCACAGGAGACCACTTTCTAAATATAACCCCAGTAGCACAGACACAAGAGAAACAATAAATAGGACCTCCTGAAACTGAAAAGCTTCTATAAAGCAAAGGAAATGGTCAACAAGACAAAACAGCAGCCTACAGAATGGGAAAAGATCTTCACCAACCCCACATCAGACAGAAGACTGATCTCCAAAATATATGAAGGAACTCAAAAAATTGGTCACCAAAAGAACAAATAATCTAATAAAAAATGGAGTATAGCCGGGCGGTGGTGGTGCATGCCTTTAATCCCAGCACTCGGGAGGCAGAGACAGGAGGATCTCTGTGAGTTCGAGGCCAGCCTGGTCTACAAGAGCTAGTTCCAGGACAGGAACCAAAAGCTACAGAGAAACCCTGTCTCGAAAAATCCAAAAAAAAAAAAAAAAAAAAAAATGGAGTATAGACCTAAAAAGAGAACTCTCAACAGAGAAATCTAAAATGGCTGAAAGACACTTAAGGAAATGTTCAACATCCCTAGCCATCAGAGAAATGCAAATCAAAACAACTCTGAGATTTCATCTTACGCCTGTAAGAATGACCAAGATCAAAAATACTGATGACAACTTATGCTGGAGAGGTTGTGGGGAAAAGGGAACACTTCTGCATTGCTGGTGGGGAATGCAAGCTGGTACAACCCCTTTGGATGTCAGTGTGGCGATTTCTCAGAAAATTAGGAAACCTTCCTCAAGACCCAGTAATACCACTTTTGGGTATATATCCAAAGGATGCTCAATTGTGCCACAAGGACATGTGCTCAACCATGTTCATAGCAGCTTTGTTTGTCATAGGCAGAACCTGGAAACAACTTAAATGTCCCTCACCCAAAGAATGGATAAGGAAAATGTGGTACATTTACACAATGGAGTACTACACAGCAAAAAAAAAAAAAAAATGACATCTTGAAATTTGCAGGCAAAGTGATAAATCTAGAAAACATCATATTGAATGAGGTAAGCCAGATCCAGAAAGACAAATATCATATGTACTCACTCACTCATAAGTGGCTTTTAGACATAAAACAAAGAAAACAAGCCTACAATTCATAATCCCAGAAATCCTAGACAACAATGAAGACCCTAAGAGAAACAGACATGGATCTAATCTACATGGGAGGTAGAAAAATACAAGATCTCCTGAGTAAACTGAGAGAGCATTGGGACCATGGGAGAGGGTTGAAGGGGAGTGGAGAGGAAGAAAAGGGAGCAGAGAAAAATGTATAGCTCAATAAAATCAATAATAATTAAAAAAACCAACATGGCACTGTACAGGGTTCTTACTACATGGTTGGGGGGGGGGTCTAATTTTGGTTGGGGGGGTCTAATTTTCAAACTGTTATTTCATAAGTACAACAAACTAATTTTGACAGAGAGAGAATAAAATCTAATATTTAACTCTTAACATCTTTCTTAGATTAGAGAAGATACAAATGATTCGAAATCAATTTTGAAAGTATACTCAGTATTAGAAACATGGATTCTTCAAAATTGGACATTTACATCCTATTGCATGTTCATATAGAAGAAGAATGTAAATTCAAAGCACTAACAGTGTCATTATGACTTACTTGCATTCTTTTAAGTTGGTGTAGGACTCTGTCTCCCAGGAAGTGGCACAGGTTTAAAAAAAAAAAAAACCAACTAATAACTAAGAACAAAGGAATATTGTGAGATAAGAAATGCTCACCATATATTCACAGAAATTTTACCCAGAGTTCAACAGCAAGCTGAAATGAAGTAATTTTACTTTCCTCAGATATTATTGCATTTTACGTGTCATTCACATGTGTAGGCACATGTATGTGTAGAGGTATGTGTCTAATGTTTGCATATATATCTCGTGTTTGTGCATGTGTGTGGAGGTTGGAGGTTGGTTTCAGGAATCATGCTCAACCTCTCCCACCTTACAGAGGCAGGCTCTCTCAGTCAAACCAGAACTCGCTGACACGATGAATGTTGATATCCAGCTTGCTCTGGGGTCCACCCATTCTGCAGTTATCTGGTGTTTATGTGAGTATCTAGGGATCCAAACTCTCGTCCCCATGCTTAGCAACAGCCATCTCCCCAGCCTAAAACATTGTTTTTAGAAATGTTTTAAGCACAATCCAAAGCAATATATTTTTATATTACAATCCAGTCCAGCTAAGCCACTGCTGAACAAAAAAGTCACAAAACAATACATGCTGCATTGTGATATTCTCTAAAACTTTTTGTTCTTTATTCTTTTCCATACAACGATGCTGGTTTAGATCCACTTATGCACTGAGGCCAGCAAGTTGAAAAGTTTTGGTCTAAAGCTGGGTGAAGTGAAGGACTGCATGCCTGTAATCCCAGCACTTGGAAGGCAGAGGCAGGAAGCTTACTTGTAAATTTGAGGCCAGTTAGGAACACACATAAAGATCCAGCCTCAAAACACCATAGAAGAAAATAGGAAGACACTAATCTAAAGGGGAATAATATAGAACTGCACTTTCCCCTTCCTCCTATTCTCTCTCTCATAAACACAAATGCACACACACACACAATACACACAGAGACATGCACATATATGCAATACATTGAACACAAAACAACTTCAAACCTGCTGCTTTCTCAGCAAGCTTCAAATTATTTAAGTAGAAGGGTGCCCCTTGTATTATAAAGGTGTTATAAACATTCTGTAATTAGCAGGATTTTTTTTGTCTAAGATGCCATTGCATTTATTCAGAAGCATTTTAAAATGTTCATATTATC
The DNA here is from genome assembly GCF_950005125.1 of Chionomys nivalis. Lineage (NCBI taxonomy): Eukaryota > Metazoa > Chordata > Mammalia > Rodentia > Cricetidae > Chionomys > Chionomys nivalis. The sequence goes on from NC_080086.1 coordinate 199,239,908, forward strand.
TAGTAACTACAGGTACCTTGAGTTTTCTCCTTGAGGTACCCTCCACTGTGCTTTTTGAGGCAGGGTCTCTCACTGGGACAGACTGGCTGGCCAGAATCCCAGAGATCCACCTTTCCCTGCCTTCCCAGATCTGGGACTACAAGTACACACCACCACACCCTTGTAACAGGAAGACTGCTTGTTCGTCCTGGCCACCTGGTTGCTCAGCCCCGAAATAATCACACAGAAACTGTATTCATTAAAACACTGCTTGGCTCTACCTTCTTATTGGCTAACTCTTACATCTTAATTTAACCCATTTCTAGTAATCTGTGTATCGCCACATGGTTGTGGCTTACCGGCAAGATTCTGTGTCTGTCTCTGTTGGCTCCATGGTGTCTCTCTCTCTCACTCTGCTTTCTTCCTCCCAGAATTCAGTCCCATCTTCCCCACCTACCTAAGTTCTGCCCTATCAACAAGCCAAGACAGTTTCTTTACTCATTAATGAAAGCAACACATAGACAGAAGGCCCTCCTACACCACACCCTTCCTTTTATGTGGGTGCTGGAGACTGAATTTTACTTATCTTCCCAGTCCTTAGTCCTCCTTACATGTGTGAATTGATGTTTCCTCTGTTCCAAGGAGACTGGTAGACCATACAAGTATAGTCAAGGTTAACTGTATCTTAGCCATAGCTATTAAAGATTAGCATAGTTCAATTCAAAATCACTTGAAATTGTAAAAGGAATGGAAACTGGCCAACTACAATACTTTTAAGAGGTAGCATAAGCATAGACTCTAAAAGTAAATGAACATTTCTTTTTTTTAATGATTTATTTTTTATGAGTGTTTACCTGTATGTATGTCTGTGTGCTGTGTGTGCCTGGTGCCCAAAATCCAGAAGAGGGTGTCAGATACCCAGGAGATGGAGTTACAGAAGATTGTGAGCCACCATGTGACTCTTGGGAACTGAACCTATGTCCTTCATGCTTAACTGTGGAACCATCTCTGTAGCCTGGCACGTCCATTTTTAAGAAAAAGGGAACTAGAACGTTAAGGCATTGGACAGTATCATTATGCCACTAATATCTTAGGCACTATGACTTGGATTATTTTTCATCTCGTGTAAAATTAGTCTATGGCTTAGTCTATGGGTCTAACAAGTCAATAACAAAAAACAAAGGAATATGGCATCATAACAAATACCATTAACTACACATTGACATGGAAATACTATCCAGAATTTCAGGTACTATGTTGAAATGAAGAAATACTAGATAATTTGCTCTAACCAATTTCATTAGTGTTAAAATGTATACAACTAAACCACTGATTTTCAAAATATTTAACCACAATTTGATGTCATATGTATTTAAATACTTAAAGCATAGAAAGCATAGCATCATTAGTAGATTACTTAATGAACCAAATATTATATGATTCTAGAACTTGTTTTATAAACTTGCTAACAAGAGAGTTTTCTCTCTTTAAATGTGATTTCTTCTCTTAACCTATTGGGGGAAACTGGAGAGTCAGTAATGCAAAGTCATACACAATTACATAGCAAGCTTGGGGCCAGCCTGGGCTACATAAGGCCTTGTCTCAAAACAGCTAACCAACCAAACAAGCAAACAAACAAAAACTATTAAGACCATTTGAAAAAACAAAACACCCAAGCATGGTCAGGAAAATTACGATAAAGCCTCTCTTTTTTTTCTGGTCCACAATAAAACTTAATTCTGAAAGTGTGCAATGTATCCATGTAGGCACAGGCAACACAAATCATCAAATAAACAATTTTCTATCCATTGTGCACATTTTACCTGCTTATTGCCAAAATGGAATTGTGATTGTCTTAGTCACTCTCCTTTGAAGAGACATCATGACCAAGAAAACTCTTATAAATAAAAGACAGCAAAATTTAATTGGGGGCTTGCATACAGTTTCAGAGGCTTAGTCCATCATGGCGGGGAGGATGACACTGGAGTAGCTGAAATCTACATCCCAATCCTTAAGCAGAGAAAGACACTGGGCCTGGGTCTTTGAAACCTCAAAACCCATCCCCAGTATCACACTTTCTCTAACAAGTTCACACCCTCTTCAATCAAGCCACACCTCCTAATACTTCTCAGATGTCACTCCCAGGTGACTAATGAATTTGAGTTTATAGAGGCCATTTTTATTCAAACCACCAATGACTTAAACCCTTTCTCTTAAAACTTATTATTGTGCACACATGATGTATGTGTATAAATGGAGGGCCTGTATGCCACAGGGCATATGTGGAAGTCAATGGTCAGTTCTGTGTAACTGGTAATTTTCACCTTTTCTTTCTGGTGTTAGAACTCATGTTGCAGGCTTACAACTGCATGTACCGATCCACCTTACTTCTCCCCCGCTTTTCCTTAATGAGATGGTGCCTTGCTTTGTAGCCAAGATGAGCCTTAAACTCTTGAACCTTGGCCTCCCAAGTAGGATTACAGGTACATGCATCCCACTCAGCTTGATTCATGCATATGCAATGTATGTATGTGTGCATGAATGTGTATGTCTGCATGTGTGTAAAGGTCAAAGCACAACTTCAATGTCATTTCTAGGACCTGTTCATCTGTTTTTAAGTCAGGCTTTCTTGCTAGGCTGGAAGCCTTAGGGCTCTACCTCTCTCCACCTTCCCAGCAATGAGAATACATGTGCCACCATGCCTAGCTTTGGTACATGGGTTATGAGGCTCAAACTTGGGTCCTTGTTTACAATGAAAGGACTTTACCAACTGAGCTACCATCTCTCCCGATTCATACTGCTGAAGGAGAACTTACATAAATTCTGGAAAAATTCATAGCCAAGAACTAGGATAGGCTGAGATAGTTTTCTCAAATATTCATGTGTAAGGTTCATCTTTTTAAATAAGTTAAAATAATCTACTACTAACTAGAAACATAACAATGTGAAACTTTGCTTCATTTGATTATTCACAGGAGAATATAAAGTTAATCCTGTTGTCATGGCCTAGCATCAATCAACTGTCTACTGTTACTTTAACAGGACCTAATTTAAATTCTACACTAAACAATTCCCATTACTGAGGACCTAAATTGGGTATCATGGAAACCCCAGATGAATAAACACACACACACACACAGACACACACACACACACACACACCCTCTGCACACAGAGAAACACTCCTTTAGGGTAGGAATGGGATCACAGAAATCCAAAGTAAAATGCAATCACAAAAAAAGGTTAGACCGATTTCTAGAGGCCAGGGGCTCTGAAAAGGCTGCATGAAGACAGAATTTAAGGGCTTTGGGGTGGGGATGTAGCTCAATAGCAGAGCACCTGCCCAGACTGTATGAAACCCCAGGTTTGATCTGTTGAACCACAAAAATCTAACAAGAACCTTGGGAAAATCTTCAGTAGAGTAAAACTGAGCAGTATGAACAAGGGCACGCCACCAGGATAACAAGAAGGGTAGGCGTCAGATAGTATGATGGTAACTGGGAAGAGGGAGGTAGGTGGGGGACACTGGCAAGGTCTACCAGGGCAAGCTTCAGACATCATCAATACTAAACAATGACAATCACTCGAGTTGGTTGTTAGGAAAATGAAAATTCAATATACTATAAAAGATACTTCTACCAATTTATAAAGAAATGGTCAGAATAAAAAATGGTCTTGGATTTTGCTTATTTTCTTAGAGAGTCTCTGTGTAGTGCTGGCTAGGTCTGGAACTTGCTATGTAGACCAAGCTAGCCTTGAATTGATAGAAATCCTCTTGCCTCTGCCACTTGAGTGCTGAGATTAAAGACATGTATCTGCTCAGTTTTGTTTGTTTTGACACAGAATCTTTGTGTAGCCTGGCTGTCTTGGAACTCATTCTGTAGACCAGGTTGGCCTTGAGCTCAAAGATCTGCCTCTCTGCCTCCAAAGTGCTGGGATTAAAGGGGTGTGCCACCACTGTCCAGCCTAATTTGGATTTTTAAATGCCTTAATTTAAATAAATGTTAAATGTTCATTTTTATCAATAAGTCAATCTTTAATTTTTCTAAATTCTGTTACTTATGGATGATGAATCTTTTCTACTTTGAATTTCAAGTACAACAAGATTGATGTTTCAATTTAATACCATCTTGGGAGAGGCATCCTATTTCCTATTTAAGTAGTTCAACCGAAATTAATAAAGAAATCCAAAATAAACCCATTATAAAAATATATTTTAATCCCAAACTGGAATATTAACATTTAGAAAGTCATTTCCAACAATATTCACCAAAAACGCTTTTGTGTTTTGTTTTGTTGTTTTTCTGAAATTTTCAAGATAGAGTTTCTTTGTAGCTTTGGAGTCTGTCCTGGAACTTGCTCTGTCAACCAGGCTGGCCTCGAACTCACAGAGATCTGCCTGCCTCTGCTTCCTGAGAGTTGAGATTAAAGGCATGTGCCACCACTGCCTGGCTATTTACTGTAGGAATAAGCTTTTAAAGTAGACAGATTCTTCTTCCCAACTTTGGGGCTATAAAAAAGGGTAAAGAGTCCTGATGAAAATCATTAATATCAAATCAAATTCTCATAAATTCCTGTGGTTAAAAACATCTGTCTGGATAGATCAGGACAGAGACAGCAAGTGGGTGCCTGCCCACTCCTTCCCCATTATGTGACCAAACTACACTTGAAACATACACAACAGGCGTTTGCAGGGGAGGCACACCATGAGACCTCAGCAAATGGTTTAACTCTGAGTCTTCACTATCAAAACTAATGACCTAGTATTAGTTACTTCCAAGATAGTCAGTCACCAGTCACTATCCTAACAATAGTCAGAAAATTATTACAGGTGCTGCTGCCTATGTGGAAAGAGGGGATGCCTATGCCGTGGATCAAAGGCACGACTGAAGAACTACCTCACAGGAGCGCAGATGTTAACAGTAAAAGGCAGTTTATCTGAGAGCATGAGATGAAAGTTTTAAAGAGTCAGGGCTAATAAAATCACCTACCAATTGCTTTCTTTATGACTAAAGCAGCTTAGGTCTGCTTCCGGAGAAGGAACAATGATTGTGTAGCTTTGGGAAACATACTGGTCACATTTTTATTTAGTGCTTGATCAAAATCTAAAATGTAAGCCAGGTGTAGTGGTGCACACCTTTAATCCCAGTACTCGGGAGGCAGAGGCGTGCAGATCTCTGTGAGTTCAAGGCCACCCTGGTCTACAGAGTGAGTTCTAGGACAGCCAGGGCTACACAGAGAAACTCTGTCTTGAGAGGGAATAAACAAAAACAAAACTCAATGTTTTGCATCTATACAAAAATACAATTTGCCTTATGAGTTTCTAGAAATAAATTGTGAAGAAAAATAAACACTTCATGTTTCTAATGGTTTCCCTAGTATCTGCCACTTTTGTCTGGGAAAATAAGCATGGAATTTAATATTAAACTTCAAATTTATTCTTTTTCCACCCTATTATTTTTTAAGCAACAGGCATTAAACAAGCTAGTAATTAGGGGTTGTAGGATTAAAAATTCCTCAAGCCATGTTTCTATGCAGGAGCTTCATGAAATTATCTGGCATTAACCAGCCATGGCGCAACACATCTGTAATCCCAGCACTCAAGAAGCATGAGGCAGGGAGATCTCAAGGTCAGGCCAGCCTTGACTACGCCTGTCTCAAAAATGTAAAGAAGAAAAGTTTAAAGAGAAAAATGTGTGGAATATCTCATAAGAAAAATGGAAATCTGCTTTTATTTCTGGGTGTGTATGTATGTTCTGAGGATTAAACCCAAAGCCTCATACATGCTAACTAAACATGCCCCAGGTTTGATTTTGTAGCTATAAGTGGTTGGCAACTGTTTCCTTAATAGCTATTGCAGGAGTAGGTCCAACATGAGTCCATATGTAGCCCTTCTCTGGTCTGGTGGGAACCGTAGGAAATGGAGATGACCTTGACTTGAAATACTCAGAAGGTGCGTGGCAGACAAATTCCAGGTATTCCATCTTCCTTGGAAGATCTTCCTCTGGCCCTAAGAGGCAGCCAATGGAAAAGTTAAACACAGTTTTGAACACATTTCATTTTTATGAAATGTTAGCATTCTTAGACACTAAGAGGAAGCACTCAGGATGCTATACCTTGACATTAACCCTTGGACTATCTCTGAAGGTTCTGAAGTCACACTCCACTGTTTACTCCACTTCAAATGATGAAGAAAAACAGCATCCTACAATACTGAATATTCCCGGTTTATGAAGCCAATGCTGTCCTAGGTACTTTACATCTACCCACACTAACTCCTCACAATGTCCTGATGGGCACTATTTTTTCCTATTTTACGTGTAAGTACAATAAGGAAAGACAGATTAAACAACAGTGAAGTGAAGGGGCTAAAAAGGCCAGTAGCCTAACTTCTGAGCTTGTGCTAGACTCTCCCACCATGTGACATCACTGTAGTGCACAGAAGACTCTCAGACTTTGGGGACCATGAAAAGCAAGTGAGAGAGGAGCCCAGAATGATTCAGAATATATTGGCTTCTGCTGGTTCCATATTTATGGGCACAGATATGTCTGTCACATAACCAGTTTGGCACACGAGTAAGAATAATAGTGGGATATTAGCTGTCCTTGGAGTTCTCACTAAAAGAAATGTCTCTCCTTTGGGATGCAAAAGAAATGCATGCCCATTACAGAAATAAACAGCACAGAATAATTAAAGAAAACTGAACACTCAGAATCATGCTAGCTAGTCATTTATGGAGTATTATTTGTATTTTATCTTTTGAATGATCAACTGAGTATAGCGTGCTACTTCAACCATCAATGATTGTTCTTAAATAATAAAATGCTGTGTAGAGAGGACATATTCTGAGAATTTAGTTTTTAGACATAAGTAGGAAATTTCTTTTAGAAATCATTTTTGAGTAATTTCATAGGTAACCTATATAATCTACGTTCTTGTGTAATTCCTTTCATAAAATGTAGGCCTGGGTCACACAAACAAATCTCACACATATGTTCTAGTCGGTACACCTTGTTCTAACCCACACTAACAAAAGACAGCCAAATACCAACTATATAAAATGCCTACAATGCTCTCTACTCTTTCGTACTTACTAATATTTACATTTTTTATTCTGATTAAACTGTGTTCTCAAGCCTCTAAATTCATATGGTCTGTCTTTATATGTTATGTGCTGAAGATGGAACCATCAGACAGGTCAAATAAAGCCAAAAGAGTGGGCGCCTCAACTTTAGACAACTGAGAGTACTGAGAGCGAGAGTGGTCATGGTGTTTCCTCACAGCAACAGAACAGTAACTAAGACCCCTCTCCTGCCCCACATTTGGTCATCTACTACCAAGTGGTCAGTCCTGAGATCACAGGACTAAAGTAAGAGGAAACAGACTGAGCAGGCTGTATTTATGTATTTAGGAATATACATTAATATACATAGCAATTAAATAATTAACAATAAAAAAGTAGAGTCATGAATTTGAGAAAGACTGGGGTGAGGTACATGGGAGATCTAGAGGAAGGAAAGGAAAAAATAATATAATTGTACTTTAATTAAAATTGTGAAGGATTATGGGAGCCAGAGAGCTCAAGGACATCACAAAGGCACAGAATAATCTATCCTGGGCTCATAGGGGCTCACAGAGACTAAACTGTTAACTAGAGTTTGCATAGATCAGACCTAGGCCCTCTGCACATATGTTACAGTTGTGTAGCTTGGTTTTCTTGCGGGACTCCTAACAGTGGGAGCAAGGATTGTCTCTGACTCATTATCTGCTTTTGGGACTCTTTTTCCTACTATGTTGCCTCATCCAGCCTTAAAAGGACAGGAGGTGCCTAGTCTCATTGCAACTTGTTATGACATGGCTGACTGATATCAATAGGAGGCCTGCCCTTTTCTGAAGAGAAAGGAAGAGGAGTGGATTGGGGCTGGGGTTGGTGGGAGGGATTGAGAGGAGAGGAGGGAGGGAGGGAAAATTGTGATTGGGTTGGAAAAAAAATAATTAATAAATAATAATAATAATAATAATAATAAAGTAGATCCCTATCTCCTAAGACTGATGCCCTTCAATGAGGGAGCCTGCATGGGACTGACCCTAGGCCCTCTACATATAAGTGACAGTTATGTAGGTTATTCTTCTTGGGGGACTCCTAACAGTGGAAGCAGGGGCTGTCTCTGACCTTTCGCTGGCTTTTGGGACCCTTCTCCTCATACTGGATTGTCTTGCCCAGCCTTAATACATGGGGAGGAGCTAGTCCTACCACAACTTGATATGCCAAGCTTTTTGACATCCACAGGAGGCCTGCTCGTCTTGAACAGAAATGGAGTAGGAATGAATGAGGGCTATGCAAGGTTGGAGTCTAAGGAGAGAGGGAGGAGGAGGGAGGGGAAACTGTGATCAGGATGTAAATTAAATGAAGCAATTAATAAATTTAAAAAAAGCAAAATGAGAGGGTGACAGGCAGCAAACAACTAAGCTCATACATGTGCCCCTCTATGACAACAGATAGTAGAATACTATTTTACAATGAAAAAAACAAATGTGGCAAGATGTTTTTATAAAACCATGATTACATTTAAAAATAAAATATTCTATTTTGGTACTTGGGGTGGGGGAGGAGGCTGGTGTCCTTATAAATGGTAATGGAGAGCTCTCTTTCAATGTACACACACAGAAAAAAAGACCATGGGGAACACAGCCAAGGGCGGCCACCTCTAAGCCAGGAAACAGCCATCTTAACAGACCTTGCTCTGACTTCCACACTTCAGAAAAGCTTGTAGCATTCTGCTGACAGCTCACAGACTAACACATTCTTTTATAAAACAGAAGAATTAACTAAATTTAAGAAGCTGTGCCATTTACCTATTATATAGGATGCAGGATCGAACTGGTCCCTGGGGCTGGCGAGCGTGGGAATGAGCCACGTCAGTGCAGCGCTCTTCTCGCAGTACTGGTCCTGAACAAAACCCCTGATCTGAGCATAGTACGCCTTTCCATCCTGCTCGTCAATCACAGAAACAACATCACCAATCTGGTAGTATACTCCCTGGGGGGAAGAGAAGATAATCTTGTATTAAAATAGTAACAGATCACAACCATTAACAAAATTTCATTAATCAGCAAGTAAAATTTCAAAGTAGAAAAAAAAATAAGGTCTGAGCACATTATGTTGACACTTGTTTCATTTCTCAATGAAAAGAGTTATTAAAAATAATAATATACACACATATATGACAATTTGCAACAAGGGAAGTATTTCTTCATATAAATTCTTTTACTTTGTATCATGAAAATACGACCTCTACTTTTAAAAGAAAAGACTTCACTTTTAGGAATGATTTTGAATTCACAACAAAATCATAGAAGGTAGAGCTAGGGAATTTCCCCTAGTCTCCTTACCTGGCACACACACAGCATCTTCCATTATCCATGTCCCCATTATTAGAGTGAATCACTTATGGCAACTGATGCACCTACACACGTCATGATACAAACATCATAAATTAACCCTACTCTTGGTTATCTGTGGGCTCAGGACATGTATAACATGGATCTTAGGATCGCATCATTGAGTACTTTCACTGACGTAAAAATCCTCTATACTATCCCTACTTTAAAAAAAACAAAACAGCCATTAAGCCGTAGAAACTTATTGCTAAAGTCCACATAAGGCAGAAACTGCAAACTATGCATCTACACTAACTAGCTTAGTGATTTTTCCTGTACTACCTTAAAAATCAGCATTTGCTTGGTGAGACACATTGCCCTCCCCAGTTGTCTATTCAAAGAAAACAAATATGGTAAGCTCAATCCAAAAGAAATGAAAACCTTTCTAAAAATTATAATTAGCATTCAGGATGTGTTTACCCTCAATTACAACACATGTCTCAAACTCTGGTTTACATCTTCCCAACAATACGACTATGACATAATTCATTTCCTGTTCTACTTTATATCTAACCTCTAGGCCTCCACTACCCATCCCAGGTCCTCTGCCATAGATCTTTTTGTTTGTTTGTTTGTTTTTGTTTTTGTTTTTCGAGACAGGGTTTCTCTGTGGTTTTGGAGCCTGTCCTGGAACTAGCTCTGTAGACCAGGCTGGTCTCGAACTCACAGAGATCCGCCTGCCTCTGCCTCCCAAGTACTGGGATTAAAGGCGTGCGCCACCACCGCCCGGCTCTCTGACCTAGATCTTGAACTTGAAAAATTTCACCTTTGAATATCCTTCGAATTTTATGATCTGTAGAACTTTCCTTAAGTGTGTGTAGTCCTCAACTGTAGGAACAATGTGTGTTTTCCTTGAAACAAGGCTTTGGTAGCAGTGAAAGCTGCTCAGATACATGAAATTTAACCATAAAAAAATTCTAAATGAACACTTCCAGTGACTCAATTGCAACCTGGGCATCTGATAGAGCAGGGATTCTCTTCGTGGATGCTTGTTCATTTGTCTGAAGTGACTCACATCTGGGACCCAGTGAATGTGTACTGTGAATGTACGCTACAATCTACTGCTTACTGGTTCAATGCTATTGTCAGCTGATCTTTCCCTGCCCTACTACTCCAAAGTTCTAGCTACTTATCAGATAAAGTTTATGTCTGTTATCTGCTATATTCATATATAAAATTTCCCCCAAATTATAAAATTATATTTGTTTATCATAGGTACTCAGATATATGCTGAATATGAATTACAAATATGTAACAGTGTGAAAATAAAGCTATGATGCCAAGATAAGGTGTTAGTGAAAAGTCAATGACAAGCACTACCTCCCACATGAGGTTTGTACAGCAGTCTCCCCTTATGCCGGGCATACATTCTAATACCCTAAGAGATACCTGAAATCTTGTATACTGCTACTTTGGGCACTACAAAATTTCTTCCTATATATCCATACTTATGATACAGTTTAATCTATAATTGGAGTAACAGATTAACAGCAATAACCAGTAGTGAGGGGAGACTACCATAGAGTCCAACAAACATCAGGAAGACGCTCTCCATTTGCTGACAGAGAGAAACGAGGTAAACGTGTCCAGGAACACTGGACTGGGAACAACCACACTGAGTTCATGCAGCATCCAGAAAGGTCACTTAACCATTCTGCTTCCTCCACACCCACATTCCTGCCTGCCAATACTAGTGACTCACATTCATTTCTCATATTCATATTTTTATTATTTTTAAATTGTGTGTGTACACATGTGCATGTGAATGCAGGTGTCACAGAGGACAAAGGCATCTTAATCTCTGGAGTTGAAATATAGTTACTTGCGATTGGCTAGATGTAGGTGCTGGGAACTGAAAACTCACGTCCTCTAAGAGAGCAGTACATGCTTTTAACCACTGTCCCACCTCTCCAGTCCCTCTCTCTCATATGTCAGAACAAATTGGCACACCAATGTGGCTCACTACATCCATGTAAAACCAGAGAAAGCTTGGAAAGGAATTCTAGACACAAAAAAACAAAGCTTAACCACATTTTTTTTTTCTGGCTGGCGGTGTGCTGCAGCTCCTTTAAGAGAGGATTTCCTGATTCAGTGGTACTAGAAAAAAAATGGTTTCAAAATGGCGGCATCCTGGTTCACCAGGACAAATGGCTCTGACTCTTTTAGGAGGTCCAGCCAAGGAACATTTAAATGGGGTTTGTAAGCAGTGTGTTACAAACTGATTAATGGCTCAACGTAGACCTGCTGCATACTTGGAACTGGGGCAGTGTTCGAGACTTGCAGAGGCATTGAACATGCACTCGCCATGTTCGACTGGGTGGAGCTAAAAGGCAAAGCAGCCTTGTTCCTAGTCATGCCACAGCTTGGCTTTTTAAGAGGCGCTTAGCATTTTAAGAAATGCTCTTAGACAGAAAAGGATTTCAGATACACAATATAACAGATTCAGATACAAAAGACCTCTAAATGAGACACACTGTGTTTAAAAAATGTGCATAAGATTAGGAGAGAGAAGAAAAAGAGTAAGTGACAGTAAGTATAATATAAAAGAGTGCAGACAGTCACAGATTAAAGGAGTAAAGATAATAAAATATTAAACTTGCAGAAAAAATAATAGAAATAAAGAAAAATAAGCCATGTAAAGATTAAAAATACACAGAGAGTCTAGATTATGTATATCATTGTGTTTTCTTTGAATTTTTTGACTGTGAATGAGCTAAGTACAGAGAGAAATTTCATTGGATGGGCTGCTAAGTTAAACCAACCTATATATTTTAAGGGTATCTTGACTCCAAAATTTAGATCTAAGGATTGTTGCTTTGGAAAAGACTTTCTGCTTTTGTTTCCACAGAGGATGAGAACCTATGGATTAATTCCAGACTAATGTGATTTGATGGAGCAAAAAGGTAGAGGAAATGAATAAATCTCTCAAAGTTACCCAAGAAAACCAAGAGAAACAAGAAAAAGTAATCAAACAGGTAAGGGAAACGGTTCAAGACTTGAAGAATGAAGTGGAAGTAATAAAGAAAACACAAACTGAGGGAAGGATGGAGATGGAAAATTTGGATAAACGAACAGGAACTACAGAGACAAGTACTACCAACAGATTACAAGAGATAGAAGAAAGAATCTCAGACACTGAAGATACCATAGAGAAAATAAACACACTGATCAAAGAAAACAGCAAATCCAACAAATTCTCATCACAAAACATTCAGGAAATCTGGGACACAATAAAAAGACCAAACCTAAGAATAATAGGGATACAAGAAGGAGAAGTACAGCTCAATGGTCCAGAAAATATATTTAATAAAATTATAGAAGAAAACTTTCCCAACCTTAAGAAAGACATTCCTTTGAAGGTCCAAGAAGCATACAGAACACCGAATAGACTGGATCAAAAAAAAAAAAAATCTCCTCGTCATATAATAATCAAAACACAAAACATACAGAATAAAGAAAGAATATTAAGAGCTGCAAAGGAAAAAGGTCAAGTTACTTATAAAGGTAAACCTATCAGACTTACACCTGACTTCTCTATGGAAACCATGAAAGCCAGAAGGTCCTGGATAGATGTACTGCAGAAACTAAGAGACCATGGATGCAAGCCCAGACTACTATACCCAGCCAAGCTTTCGTTTACTATAAATGGAGAAAACAAAATTTTCCAGGATAAAAACAAATTTAAACAATACGTAGCCACAAATCCAGCCTTACAGAAAGTAATTGAAGAAAAATCACAACCCAAGGAACCAACAATGCCCACAATAACTCAGACATCTAATGACCCTTCACCAGCACAACTTGAAGAAGGGAAACACACAAACTCTACTACCAAAAAAAAAAAGAAAGAAAGAAAGAAAATATGACCGGAGTTAACAACCATTGGTCATTAATATCACTTAATATCAATGGACTCAACTCACCTATAAAGAGGCACAGGCTAAGAGATTGGATACGAAAACAGGATCCAACATTCTACTGTTTACAAGAAACACACCTCAACCACAAAGACAGACATCTACTCAGAGTAAAGGGCTGGGAAAAGGTTTATCAATCAAACGGACCTAAGAAACAAGCAGGTGTGGCCATACTAATTTCTAACAAAGTTGACTTCAAACTAAAATCAATCAGAAGAGATGGAGAGGGACATTTTTTACTCATAACAGGAAAAATTCATCAGGATGAAGTCTCAATCCTGAATATCAATGCCCCTAATATAAAAGCACCCACTTATATAAAAGAAACATTACTAAAACTCAAGGCAGTCATCAAACCACACACACTAATAATAGGAGATTTCAACACTCCTCTCTCACCAATGGACAGGTCAATCAGACAGAAACCTAACAGAGAAATAAGAGGATTAAGGGACGTAATGAATCAAATGGACTTAACAGACATCTATAGAACATACCACCCAAATAGGAAAAATATACCTTCTTCTCTGCAGCTCATGGAACGTTCTCGAAAACAGACCACATACTCGGTAACAAAGAAAACTTACACAGTTACAAAAAAATATTGGTAACCACCTGTGTCTTATCAGATCACCATGGATTAAAGTTAGAACTCAACAACAATGCTATCCCCAGAAAGCCTACGAACTCATGGAAACTGGACAGTCAACTACTGAACCACACCTGGATCAAGGAAGAAATAGAGAAATTAAAGTCTTTCTTGAATTCAATGAAAACGAAGACTCAACATACTCAAACCTATGGGACACTATGAAAGCAGTGCTAAGAGGAAAGTTCATAGCATTAAGTGTCCACTTAAAGAAAACGGAGAAAGCACATTGGAGACTTAATAGCCCACCTGAAAGCTCTAGAAAAAAAAGAAGCAGACTCACCTAGGAGAAGTAGAAGCCTGGAAATAATCAAACTGAGGGCTGAAATCAACAAAATAGAAACACAGAAAACAATCCAAAGAATCAATGAAACAAAAAGTTGGTTCTTGGAGAAAATCAACAAGATTGATAAACCCCTATCCAAACTAATCAAACAGCAGAGAGAGAATACGCAAATTAACAAGATCAGAAATGAAAAGGGAGACATAACCACAGACACAGAGGAAATTCAGAGAATCATTAGATCTTACTACAAAAGCCTCTATGCCACAAAATTGGAAAAAGTAAAAGAAATGGACACTTTTTTAGATAAGTACCATATACCAAAGTTAAACCAGGACCAGGTGAACAATCTAAATAGACCTGTTAGTCGTGAAGAATTAGAAGTTGTTATAAAAAACCTCCCTACCAAAAAAAGCCCAGGTTCAGACGGCTTCAATGCAGAATTCTACCAGAACTTCCAAGAAGACCTAATACCTATACTCCTTAATGTATTTCACAATATAGAAACAGAGAAGTCATTGCCAAATTCCTTTTATGAAGCTGCAGTTACTCTGATACCAAAACCACACAAAGACACAACCAAGAAAGAGAACTACAGGCCAATCTCACTCATGAACAATCAATGCGAAAATCCTCAATAAAATACTGGCAAACCGAATCCAAGAACACATTAGAAAAATTATCCATTATGATCAAGTAGGCTTCATCCCAGAGATGCAGGGCTGGTTCAACATACGAAAATCTATCAATGTAATCCATCATATAAATAAACTGAAAGAAAAAAAACATATGATCATTTCATTAGATGCTGAAAAAGCATTTGACAAAATTCAACATCCCTTTATGATAAAGGTCTTAGAGAGATTAGGGATACAAGGGTCGTACCTAACTATACTAAAAGCTATTTATAGCAAGCTGATAGCTAACATCAAATTAAATGGAGAGAAACTCAAAGCTATTCCACTAAAATCAGGAACATGACAAGGCTGTCCACTCTCACCATACCTCTTTAATATAGTGCTTGAAATTCTAGCAATAGCAATAAGACAACATAAAGGGATCAAAGGGATTCAAATTGGAAAGGAAGAAGTTAAACTTTCATTATTTGCAGATGATATGATAGTGTACATAAGCGACCCCAAAACCTCCAGCAAAGAACTCCTACAGCTGATAAACACCTTTAGTAGCGTGGCAGGATACAAGATCAACTCCAAAAAATCTGTTGCCCTCCTATACACAAAGGATAAGGAAGCAGAGATGGAAATCAGAGAAGCATCACCTTTCACGATAGCCACAAATAGCATAAAATATCTTGGGGTAACTCTAACCAAGGAAGTGAAGGATCTATTTGACAAGAACTTTAAGTCTTTGAAGAAAGAAATTGAGGATGATACCAGAAAATGGAAGGATCTCCCTTGTTCTTGGATTGGGAGGATCAACATAGTAAAAATGACAATTCTACCAAGGGCAATTTATAGATTCAATGCAATCCCCATTAAAATCCCATCAAAATTCTTCACAGATCTTGAAAGGACATTAATCAACTTTATATGGAAAAACAAAAAACCCAGGATAGCCAAAACAATCTTATATAATAAAGGATCGTCTGGAGGCATTACCATCCCTGACTTCAAACTCTATTACAGAGCTTCAGTATTGAAAACAGCTTGGTATTGGCATAAAAACAGAGAAGTCGATCAATGGAACCGAGTAGAAGACCCGGATTTTAACCCACAAACCTATGAACACCTGATTTTTGATAAAGGAGCTAAAAGTATTCAATGGAAAAAAGAGAGCATCTTCAACAAATGGTGCTGGCATAACTGGTTGTCAACCTGTAGAAGAATGAAAATAGATCTGTATCTATCGCCATGCACAAAACTCAAGTCCAAATGGATTAAAGACCTCAATATCAGTCTGAACACACTGAACCTGAATGAAGAAAAAGTGGGAAGTACTCTACAACATATGGGTACAGGAGATCACTTCCTACGTATATCCCCAGCAGCACAGACATTAACGGCATCATTGAATAAATGGGACCTCCTGAAACTGAGAAGCTTCTATAAAGCAAAGGACACTGTCACTAAGACAAAAAGGCAACCCACTGACTGGGAGAAGATCTTCACCAACCCTGCAACAGACAAAGGTCTGATCTCCAAAATATATAAAGAACTCAAGAAACTAGACTTTAAAATGCTAATTAACCATATTAAAAAAATGGGGCACTGAACTGAACAGAGAATTCTCAACAGAAGAAATTCAAATGGCCAAAAGACACTTAAGATCATGCTCAACCTCCCTAGCGATAAGGGAAATGCAAATTAAAACAACTTTGAGATACCATCTTACACCTGTCAGAATGGCTAAAATCAAAAACACCAATGATAACCTTTGCTGGAGAGGTTGTGGAGAAAGGGGTACACTCATCCATTGCTGGTGGGAATGCAAACTTCTGCAACCACTTTGGAAATCAGTGTGGCGATTTCTCAGGAAATTTGGCATCAACCTACCCCAAGATCCAGTAATACTACTCTTGGGAATATACCCAAGATATGCCTTATCATATGACAAAAGTATCTGTTCAACTATATTCACAGCAGCATTGTTTGTAATAGCCAGAACCTGGAAACAGCCTAGATGCCCTTCAATGGAAGAATGGATGAAGAAAGTGTGGAATACATACATATTAGAGTACCACTCAGTGTTAAAAAACAATGACTTCTTGAATTTTGCATGCAAATGGATGGATACAGAAAACACTATCCTGAGTGAGGTATCCCAGACCCAAAAAGAGGAACATGGGATGTACTCACTCATTATTGGTTTCTAGCCATAAATAAAGGACATTGAGCATATAATTTGTGATCCTAGAAAAGCTAAATAAGAAAGTGAACCCAAAGAAAATCATATAGTCATCTGCCTGGATAGGGGAAGTAGACAAGATTGCCGGGCAAAAACTGGGAACTTGCGGGTGAGGTGGCATGGGGCTAAGGGGAAATGGGGTGAGAAACGTGAGAAGGGGTGGATGGGAGGAGTTTGGGGGATTGGGATGGTTGGGATATAGGAAAAGTGGATACGGGACCAGCGAAGTATATATCCTAACTAAGGGAGCCATTTTAGGGTTGGCAAGAGACTTGACTCTAGAGGGTCTCGCAGGTGTCCAGGGAGATGTCCCCAGCTGGTACCTTGGGCAACTGTGGAGAGGGAACCTGAAATGACCCTATCCTATACTGATGAATATCTTGTATATCACCTTAGAACCTTCATCTGGCGATGGATCGAGATAGAGACAGAGACTCAATTTGGAGCAATGGTCTGAGCTCTTAAGGTCCAAATGAGGAGCAGAAGGAGGGAGAACATGAGCAAGGAAGTCAGGACCACGAGGGGTGCACCCACCCACTGTGACAGTGGAACTGATCTATGGGAGCCCACCAAGGCCAGCTGGACTGGGACTGAATAAGCATGGGTTGAAACTGGACTCTCTGAACATGGTGGACAATGAAGGCTGATGAGAAGCCAAGGACAATGGCACTAGGTTTCGATCCTAATACATGAACTGGCTTTGTGGGAGCTTAGCCTGTTTGGATGCTCACCTTCCTGGACCTAGATAGAAGTGGGAGGACCTTGGTCTTCCCGCAGGGCAGGGAATTTGGACTGCTCTTCAGTATCGAGAGGGAGGGGGAATGAAGTGGGGGGAGGAGAAGAGGAGTGGGGATAGGGGGAAGGGGAGTGGGGGGAGGGGGCAATATGTGGGAGGAGGGGGAGGGGAATGGGAAATGGGGAGCAGGTGGAAATTTTAATTAAAAAAGAATAAAAATAAATAAATAAAAAAAAAGAAAGTAACTACTAGTTTGGATAGAATAGAAAACACAACAATAACCTTTTATTTGATTTAATGCAGGATGTTTGTCGCCAATTGGTGATTAGTCAAGGACTAATATGTCACCAAGAACTGGCACATGGTGGTATATCCACTCAGGCCGTTTGGACAATTGGGTATCAGTAGTGTGGCCTGTCAAGAGAGCTTTTGAATCAATCTGGAAGGTTACACTCCAGGCAAACATTTCCTTCCTAGGATAGCACTGACCCCTATCATTAAGGTTTGTAGGCATTTGTGTGGGTTATTGCTGTTCCAAGTTGTTCCTGGGTCCTGCACAGAATTCTGCTGAAAGCTTATAAAATACGCAAGCTCCTAAGAGAAAGATGCTCTCTAAAGATATAGTATTACTATGAATTTCAACTACCTCCTCTATCCTGAAAGTGGTGTCCTGGAGAGAATGTCACTTAGCAGTCATTGTCTCATCTTCTGGGGCTGTGGGGAACCAAGATGGTTCTCCAAGCATGGTGAGAGAGGAGATATGTGGGTCACTGGAGCAAATGACAGAGAAAATACTTAACCAAATCACAGTAATCTGTCAAGTTCTTATCAGTTATAAATACAAGTGGCTGTAATGCTAACTAAAACAGGGACTTACAAAACCATTACCTCTTCATAAATGCAACATTGTCTTTGTAAGGGAGTTTACTTAATTTCCTGATTTTCTTAATACTGCCAGCACCTGACTCATCTTAGCATGAGGTAACATCAGAGACACTAATCCTCCTCTTTACCCCTTGAGAAGAATCAATCAGCCAAAATCTCCCTTGAATTTCCACAGTGGCTATTTGATCAAGGATAGTTTCCAGGAAGTTAATCTTTTAAACTCAAAGTCAAACTCCTTTTAATGATCTCATCTGGGTGAAACTATATGTCTCTGAATTGCTCATAATCTTAGAGAAATCAAACTTCAGGTCTGCAGATAAGCATAGTGCTTTACCAGTTGTGACTCTCTGATGGCCAGTTGTGCATGTTCTTGAAAGAAGTGGATAGGTTTGTAGGCAGATGAAGGGACTTTAAATAAAGCAGTCATTTTAAATTACAACGTGGCCACAAGTCTTGTGAACATCAACCACACTAATCATATCAACTTAACTTATACATCTATACCTATATAAATATTATAAATAACTGGAAAAAATATTTCCAGTTGCCCCAAAATACATGTAATGTATATGTATTATTGTGCCAGTGCCCTTGTGCTGTTTGAAGGTTTATGCTAACAACTCTTATATCTTATAATTTTGAACCCCAGTTTTGTATCCCAACATCCCTTAGATAATTAAACTTGAAACTGAACTTTAAAAAAAAAAATAAAAAAAAAATAAAAGTTGCTTACAATACAATTCCTGTTTACTTAGGTAATATTAATATCCTTCTTGGGTCTTTGATGGAGTTGAAGAATAGTTATAGTTTTCCTTGGTTATGATAAAAGATAAAGTAGATATAAATACTGTCCCTGTAATTTTTGCTTTATAACTATTTTGTTATATGTAATTTTACTATGCTAAAGTTAAAACCTTCCTTTTTATTTAATCAGAAAAGGGGATATGGTGTGGGAAGTCTGGTGTGGGAGGTCTGTAGGGGAAGCCCGCCAATCACCTTGCTTGAAGGGCGGGATCCCCTGAGGATATTATTTACTTATAAATATTGCGGGTGTGCTCCCCGCCTTCCCTTCTGTTTTCCTGCTCTCCGTTGGAACCTCGGTTTTGTAAGCTCTCCCCTTCTTCCCCTTAATAAAGCTGATATTAAAGCTAGCCTGATTAATCCTATTTGCCGGTCGTTTACGCCCCTACAGAGGTCCTTTTGTCTATGTGTTGCTTTTATTGGTTAATGAATAAAGAACTGGCTTGGCCTATAGCAGGGGAGAAGTAAGACAGAGTTAGAGGGACAACATGGAGCCGCCGCCAGAGTCAGATATACTGAAACTTTGCTGGTAAGCCACAACCACGTGGCAATACACAGATTAATAGAAATGGGTTAAATTAATATGTAACAGCTAGCCAATAAGAAGCTAGAGCTAATAGGCCACACAGCGATTTAGTTAATACAGTTTCTTATGTGATTATTTCAGGAGTCTGGGAGGCCAGGAACGAACAAGTGGCCTCCTAGAACAGGGCTCCAGCTTAGGTTAGAAGCTCACACTGATCTCTTGAACTTGCCACCATGATATCAGCTCTTTAGTGAGAGTGTCCACAATGCTGGCTACCTGCAACATTATTTGAATATTTTGCTGTATTTTGGTCTTACTATTTAATAAACATAGCAATAGATAATGATAAGAAAAGACTGATCCTTGCAGTAACAAGTTCCACATGCTTTTTCCGTTAACACACACATAGAAATCACTAGTACAAGCCGGGCGGTGGTGGCGCACGCCTTTAATCCCAGCACTTGGGAGGCAGAGGCAGGCAGATCTCTGTGAGTTCGAGACCAGCCTGGTCTACAAGAGCTAGTTCCAGGACAGGCTCCAAAACCACAGAGAAACCCTGTCTCGAAAAACCAAAAAAAAAAAAAAAAAAAAGAAGAAAAAAAAAAGAAATCACTAGTACACTAAGTTTTTACCTTCTAGACTTAACCTATACACCATATGAACCACTGGAGAAGTTCTACGCAAATTTGAAGTTGTGATGATGAGTATTTGTACCATTCATTGACTTTACTAAATGTTTAACATTCTTCGTCTCAGAAAATAATTGCTACTTACAATCTTTATTTTTTTCAGATAACCACCTGCCACGGTAATGGAGCCAAGATCTGATTCCTGGGCTTAGATTCTAGTACCATTCTGCCTTGCTCCATGACTTACCAGATACACTATCTTGGATAAGCTAATTAATCTCTCTATAGTCAGTGCCCTTATCCATAAAATGAGGAAAACAGTATTCACCCCAGAGGAGAATGAATGAAACAAAACACTTAAAATGTTCCTCACTGTCCAACCCATAAGATGCATGCTTGTGTGTGCAAGCATTTGAGCATGTGCACACACACATTCACCTTATCTTATGATTTAACAATTAACAACATATTAAATTCCAGAAATATAGGAAAAATTCTGGCTTATGATATAGTGGCATATTATTTGTGTTTTAATAAATAAAGCTTGCCTGAAGATCAGTGCAAAGCAGCCACACCAGTCAGCCATACAGGCCAAGCAATAGTCACACACACCTTCAATCCCAGCAGCCACACTAGTTAGCCATAGAGGCCTTAAAGAATCCCAGCACTAGAGAGGAATATAAGACAGGAAGAGACAGGTCTCACTCTCAGTCTCAATCTGAGGCTTCGTGGAAGCAGGACCACTCATTTTTGGTCTGCCGTAGAGGTAAAAGCCAGTGGCTGGCTGCTTCACTGTTCTGATCTTGGGCTGAACTCCAATATCTGTCTCTGGGTTTTTATTATTTGTGCTACACTATGACCGCCTTTTTTTTTTTTTTTTGATTAAAACATGTGTGAACTAACAAAAATAAATACACTTAAAGGTCAAACCACTTGAGTACCATGAGGAATTTGGTTCGGGTGGGTTAGGTACAAAAACAAGTACCATCTCACTACTGAGTCCAGCATGACAGTTCAGAGCCTCAAATACCAAAGAAATTAAATGATTGCTGCCTATGCTAGGCCTGACAGCCTTGAAGCCTTTTCTATGTTCTAACTCCTTCTGTGTCTTCCACTTTAAAAGGAATAAGATGTCACATCCATCACTGGTGTCAAGGCTATCACTTTGGCCCCAGGCAAGACCTTACTTTACCAACTAAAGATATCCTTGTTCAGATTTTCATCTTTTGTGTATGGGTGTTCTAACAGCACGGAAGTTTGTACACCATATGTGTGCCTGGTGTCCAGGGAGGCAAGAAGAAGGCTTTAGAACCCCTGTAACTGGAATTACTAATGGTTGAAAGCTGCCATGTGGGTGCTGAGGATTGAATCTGGGTCCTCTGGAAGAGCAGCCAGTGCTCTTAATTGAGTCATCTTTCTATCCCAACCTTTAAAAACTTTTCTTCTTTTTATTGAAAACAGATCCATCCAATACATCCCAACCACAGTTTCTCCTCCCTCCACTCTTCCCAGTTCCCCTGGCATCTCATCTGTCCCCTAGATCCACTCCCCTTCCATTAACCTCCAAGAGACCAAAACCAAACACCAAGCTAACAACCATACACGTCTACACAGAAGACCTGGTATCTCTACCTTTATTTTCTCTTGCTTTGTTTTAAGGTACTTCAGAATCACTAACCTGCTCTACCCACCAGGCAACATGGTCAACATCGTCTATTCATTCATAACCTACCTTTGCCCTTCTCACCTGTTGATGCCTTCACTCTGGATAGGATGGCTCACTCTTACACAACTCCACTAGCATTTTAAGAACAATTCTTAGCAACTTCATATCATATTCTCATAGGCAACATCCCCTCCTACCTGAGTTCCAGATGAGGTGCTTGGAAGGAACTAAAAGGGTAACCACATCTTCTGCACACACGAACTCACAGAGATGTTCCCACTAAGCCAGTATCTTAGTAGCATATTGTACACCAGGCCCAACTGCTCTCTCAGTAACGCCATAGCAGCTTACCTTGTAGAAGATTGATTCTGCAGTAATTATGGTTGAGACAGACTCAGGAGCTTTGATAGGCTAAAAGAAAACAAAAGTAAAAATATTTGTGTATCCATATAGCATGCATGGGCAGTTCCCCAACCATATGAGAACTGGGTCATTTGAGAAAAATAAAACACTGTCATCTGGTGACAGAAGCAGCAGGAGAAATTTCTGACAGGGTGAGGACACATGCAAGCCTTGGAAACCTGCTGCAGGAGGGTGGTCAGCTCTAAACCAGTCTGGGTTTATAGCAAGAGTGTACACACACACACATACTTGCACACAAGAAGAAAAAGACTTCCTGAATGTTGATGAGAAGCAGCTGAATACTTCCAACTCTATTTGTTACTAATGATTTAAAAGGTGATGAAGAGGTAAAATTTCTAATTATGCTGCTAAAAGCTAACAGAGAGCTCTTTCAGAGTTCTAGTAGACATTAACATTACAGAAATTAATGAAATTAATTACAGAAATTAATGAAATTATTTTCTGTAATTAATGAAAAAATTACAGAAATACACTGGCACAACAGGGTGGAAATTATAAATATGTATAGATGAATATAAAATGAAAATTTTTAATTTTGTTACAAGCCTTAACTCTTTGGCGTTCTTAGCAATTTGCTACAATGTACTATCACTAAAATACCTTTTTAAAACTGCAATGCAAATTTCGCCACAACACAAAAAATGACCTCTCCCATGATTTTGTGTCATTCTTGAAGAATGAAGATGCAGAGAAATTAATGATGAAATAACTTGAGAACAAAGGCTGAATACTTACAAAGAAAATATATCTGAAATATGTTAACATGTTTTGACTACTCAAAAAAAACTTAGTTTTAGAAAACTAAATTATAGCCGGGCGGTGGTGGCGCACGCCCTTAATCCCAGCCCTCGGGAGGCAGAGGCAGGCGGATCTCTGTGAGTTCGAGGCTAGCCTGGTCTACAAGAGCTAGTTCCAGGACAGGAACCAAAAGCTACGGAGAAACCCTGTCTCGAAAAAATCCAAAAAAAAGAAAAAAAAGAAAACTAAATTATATAAATCTTAGACTAATAAAAACCATTAATTTGATTAAGAAAATAGTCACTGGGGCTGGAGAGATGGCTCAGAGGTTAAGCGACCAGCTGTTCTTCCACAGGTCGTGAGTTCAATTCCCAGCAACCACATGGTGGGTCACAATCATCTGTCATGAGATCTGGCGCCCTCTTCTGGTGTGTCAGCATACATGGAGGCAGAATGTTGTATACATAATAAATAAATCTTTAAAAAAAAAAAAAAGAAGTTGTTTAAAAAAAAAAAAAAGAAAAGTCACTGGCTGAGAGCTGGTGTATCAGCACTTGCCCTGCAAGCCTGACAGCCTGAGGTGGACACTAGAATCCAGAGGAAAGAAGGAGTGAATCAGCTCCTGAAATCTGTCCTCTGATCTCCAGATATGTACCATGGCATATACACCTGCATGTACTCAGTGTACAGGCTCAGTGCGTAAGTACTTGTTGATTGCACCCCAATGGTAGCTCACACTACAACTGTCTATAATTCTAGGGCCAAGGGATCTGACGCTAGCCTCTGAGGGTACTTGTTATATACATGCAAGCAAAACATTCATACACACAGAATAAAAATAAATATCTAAACAAGAGTCTACAGTGCAGGCCCCTCTGCTTTAATATGTCTACTTTAGTAATGTGTTTATTGCTACATGAAGCATACTTGTTCTGAAAGTAATACCAAACTGAGGTTAAACCAAACCTACAATTATCTCCTGTGTACAGAAATAAACTAGCACAACAAACGTCCCTAGCATGCGACTTTAAACAATCTGCATACATCAGGGTAAGAAAAAAAACTGGGGACTGAAGAGATGGCTCTGCAGTTAAGAGCACTGACCGGCTTTCCAGAGGTTCTGAGTTCAATCCCCAGCAACCATATGGTGGCAAACAACCATCTATAATGAGATCTGCTGTCCTCTTCTGGCATGCAAACATATATGCAGACAGAATACTACATATAATAAATAAATAAAATCTTTTAAAAAAAAGAAAAATATTTGGATTCATATCCACCAAGTTCATCACGAACCAACGGATAAGTTTTCTGGGGCTATTATAACAAGCATGGTACTGATGAATTCTGTTATTTGCTTAGCTCTTTAAAAGACAGAAAAAAGTTTTCTTAGTTAACTATGCATCAAGAGTCATAACCTAATTTAATATATTAAAAAAAGAATTTTAATCTCTTTTTTTGCATAGAGAATGTGACAAATTTATATACTGTGAGATAAACTATACAGTATTTCTTAGACTTATATTTTATATTTTCCAGATGAAAAAGTAAAAGCTGGAAAAAACAGAGAAAGTGCTTTTCTAATGTTATAAATAGCAGGCTTCTTAAAAAGAGTTCATCTTTTGGAGAACCTCACCTTTGCTGCCCCAGAATATTGCAGAAGGGCCCATGTTCAACGAGGAATAGAGAAAGCAGCGGCAAAGCACACCACACACAACGTCCTACAGTAAACACACCATCCACAATCATCTTACGTTTTTTAATTTAAAAATATGCCTTCTCCCTTTTCCTTTAGTAGAAACTTTCTTTTCAGCAGCTGGAGCAGATTTGTATTTGGTGTTTCTGAGCCGAGCAGATCTTCTGTGAATTTCTTGCTTACTCTGTTACATAATTTTGAGAAAAAATAATTAAAACTATTCAAGAAAAGCCAATATAATAACTTCACAAAGATCAAAGGATGCACTTTGTCAAAAATACTTTTAAAATCTGAAGGCAAAGATGAGTAAAAACCTCTGAAGGACCCCCCAAGAGGTGGCGCTGCTTACCAGAGAGAAAAGGACAGGAGTGGGTGGAGGCCAAAGCGGGAACGGACTATCACATAGCAAAAATACCGAATTTACGGCCCCGCCACCCCAGAAGTTTGCCTCATATCTCACAACAGAATTCTAATGCTTTCGTTTTAAACGACCTAATAATTGATTAATAACATAATGACAAGGATTCAGCAAGCAAGAGGCCCTGGCCCACACTGTGGCCTATGGCATAGCGCGCTGCTGACTTGTCACGCACCGTCCTGTGGAGCGGGCAGTGCGGGCAGGGGGCGAGGGCTCACCTGCTTGCCGCCCCCGCCCCCGTTGCTCTGCGGAGGGCCGGCCGAAGTGCTGGCCAGGGTGGCCGTGCCGAAGCCGCCGGCGACCCCGGTCCCGCCCGCCGCCCCCGCGCCGCCGCCCCCGCCGCCGCGGCCGGTGCAGTGGTGACAGAGGATGTCGCCCTGCGGACTCTTCTTCCACATGGAGGACGACGTGGTCTTGCACACGCTGCAGGTGGGCTTCAGGCCCAGCGGCATGGTGGCCGGCTCGGGCGGCCCCCGCGGGCGGAGCGACACGGGAATGGCGGTCGTCTGCACCGACCGCCCAGGGGTCGGCCCGCCACCCCGGCGTCTGGAAGAGCGGGAGAGGCACGGTCTGCGGTGCTGTGGCGCCCGCACCGGTGTCCAGCGGCCGCCACTGCCCCCAGCAAGCGGGAAGCGGGCTAGCGCAGCCCGGGACCCAGCCCTGGCGCTGGGCCGCCCGCGGGGGACGCAGGCCCGATACTCGGCCTGACCTCCCGGGAAAGCCAGCTCTGGTCAGAAGGTGGACCCCGGGGTGGACGGGGCAGCAGGCACAGCAAAGCCCGACCTCCACCCACCGGCGCTTCCGGCGGCGGGCGGAGCTTCCGGCGACGAGCTGGGCTCCCGGGCAGGGCGGGGCGGGGCGGGGCGGAGCGGGGCGGGGCCAGGTAAATCGGTGTAGCCGGCCTAAGCCTTCAGGCTGAAAGTGGCATTACCATTACCTGTCACTCACTCTTCTAGTGGGGAAAATGTAAGATTTCCTGTTAAAGGTGAATTTCAAGTGAACAACAACTAATTTTTTGTTTTTTATTTTTTAGTGAGAGTAGCTCACAAAATAATTGTTATCTGAGACTCAAATTTACCTGAGTATTCTGTTTCTGTTTGATAAATTAAGTAGTCTTTTTTTTATTTTTTTTAATTTATTTTTTATTGAAAAAAATTTTTTCCGCCTCCTCCCCGCCTCCCATTTCCCTCCCCCTCCTCCCGCCCCTTCCCCCCTCCCCCCACTCCTCTTCTCCTCCCTCTCCAGCCCCAAGAGCAGTCAGGGTTCCCTGCCCTGTGGAAAGTCCAAGGTCCTCCCCCCTCCATCCAGATCTAGAAAGGTGAACATCCAAACTGTCTAGGCTCCCACAAAGCCAGAACATGAAGTAGGATCAAAACCCCGTGCCATTGTCCTTGGCCTCTCGTCAGCTCTCATTGTCCGCCATGTTCAGAGAGTCCGGTTTTATCCCATGCTTTTTCAGTCACTTCTGGAGGCATTACCATCCCTGACTTCAAACTCTATTACAGAGCTACAGTAATGAAAACAGCGTGGTACTGGCATAAAAACAGAGAAGTCGACCAATGGAATCGTATAGAAGACCCGGATTTTAACCTACAAACCTATGAACACCTCATTTTCGATAAATTAAGTAGTCTTGATCAGGACCCTTTTACATGCTTTTTTTTTTTTTTTTTTTTTACTTCGGAGGCTGGGGAGGTAACTGTATAGGTAATTTCTTCTGGAGAAAGTGTCCGGCCCTGAGTTTGGTTCCCAGTACCCACATAAACAGCTAGGTGGCTAAGAATAGAGCCAGTATTAGCAGCTACTCCATCTAAGAGACACTTTTATCACTTGACATTCCCATTCTAAGAACACTGAGACTCGGAAGAACTGAAATAACAGCTGGGATACACGAGATCAACTTGTCAATGACTCGTTTTACTTGGTCAATGCTGTGCCCTGAATACTGTATGGGAGGGGTCTATTAGTTAGTAGATCAGTAGATTTAGAGATTAGCAATGTACAGAAGTATTCCTATCAATTTTTCTCATAAATTACAATACTATAATTAAACATCACAATTTTGTGTGGCACAGTCAGGTTCAGAGGTGGGACAGTTGTATCATTTATGTCTTAGCATAGGCTTTACTTATTTGCATAATGAAAAAGCAACACACCAACTCTCCTAACATTTAAAATGATATATACTAGCATAAATGTTTTCAAAGAAGATTACTGGAGATTACATTGAATGCCGCTTAGATAGGGACTAATTGCTATAATAATTTATATTATATCTTTTTTTCTGGGACTTTGGTTTGAGGAACTGGACACATATAAGTCTTGATTTGAATCGTTGCAAAACTAACAATTCTCTGGGATAGTCATTAGCAAAACCAGACTGTAAAAGAGACTTTGATTAGTGTGAGATAAAAAGCCGAAGCATTGGCTATGACTGTTGAAGTCTAAAGCTCCCTGGAAAACAAGCCCAAGGAATGCGGGTAACCATCGGGACTGGATACAGGGAAATAAAAACTTGATTGAGTTAACTGATTTTTTGGTGGTGTTCTGTTGTTATTTTGTGTGTGGTATATGTAAACATGTTCATCTGTGTATTCACATGGGTATGAACACATACATATGTGTACATGTATGAGCATATGTGTGGAGGCTAGAGGTTCACATTGATTGGGGGGGGTCCTTCCTCACTCACTTTCCACCTTCTTTTTTTTCCTGAAAACCTTTCCCTGAACTTGAGGCTTACAATTAGCCTAGATAGGCTTAACCAGCAAGCCACAGGAACCCTTCCGTCTAAGTTGCTCCAGATCTAATCGTTGTGTTTGGCCTTTAACATGGATGCTGGGAATTCAGATCCAAGCCCTCAAGCTTTCATGGCAAGCAATCTCCCTGGCCCATTTTTGGGGGTGGGGGCGGGGACATGATCTCACTATCCCAGGCTGTTCTGGCATACACTGTATAGTCCAGTGTGGAATTTTAGAGAGTCCTGGAGTTAATGGAGTGGTTCTCATAGTAGATTAGAGAATGACGCTCTGCCGAGGGGACAGAGGTTCTGTGACCTGCCGGGAGATTACCCAGGGTCTCAGCAGGAGGTTGGAGTTTTAATTCTATGATTTATTTCCCACTACTCACACTTGACTACATCGACAGTAATTTGTTTTTTCCTTTCTATTATTCTTCTCTCAAACAATATACCCTGACCCCAGCCTCCCCTCCTCTCTCTCCCTGATCCACTAATCCTCCATTTCCCTTCAGAAAAGAACAGGCCTCCCGGTGATACCAACTGAACAAAGCATAAGATAATGCAGTAAGATAGGCACAAACCCTTAGGTCAAGACTGGGCAAGGCAGCCCAACAGAAGAAAAAGGTTCCCAAGAGCAGGCAAAAGAGATACCCCAACTCTCACTATTAGGAGTCCCACAGAAACCCCAAGCTAAACAACTGCAACATATATGCAAAACCCACACAGGCTCCATGAGTGCACGAAGGAAATCCAATTAACATGATTTAGTTAGCCAGCATTGGTTCAGACTTCTACAGTCTGATCCTGCCAGTTTATTTTAGCTGTATTTAAGCAAAGCACCATTTTAGAAAAACATTTCATGATGATAATTAATTCTTTCCCATGTGTACAACAAAGCTTAAAGATGTGTTTACACTGACACTGAAAAGTACACATGGCCTCATCCATAAAGATGGGTTCTGTTGGTTCAGAGACAATGCTCAAGATAAGGGTCTAGGGAGAATGACCAGGGAAAAACCCTATCTGACTGTACAGACTACAGAAGTTACCCAGGCTGTTCTAGAGTACACATGACATCTCCCATAAGGATGAGTTGTATGGACTGAGAAGCAGTGCTCAATTCAAGAGAGGAAGGGTCTTGAATGAACAAGCATAACAGTCTGGGGGATTCCGGTGAGGGCTGGCACTACAGAGAGCAAAGATTGCCAGGTTATTAGCCACATCCATTCTTAACTTTCCAAGCAGAAACATATCTTTTCCACAGAAGAGATAATGCTGTGTTTAACATCCCTAGTTTCCCTAGTGCTTATCTGTGAACACCAAGGACCTTGTACTCTCTATAGGCTTGATGCAGTGGTTTGTGCTTCTATTTCCTGTGCATTGGAAACAGAGATAGGGGCTCACTTGGTGCTTGAGGTCCAGCCAGTCTAACTGAATCTGGGAATTCCTGTTTGGGTGAAATACCTATCTCAAACATGAGGTGGAAAGTGAATGAGAAAGACCTAATGTCAACTTCTGCCCCCATGCACATCTATATAAAAATTGATACATTTTAAAACCCAAGACATAAGTATACATTCATTAGCCATTGGATAGCATAACTTATAGCCTCTGAACGGAATACCAGTGACAGAATGAGAATGAAAAGACCAGATAACGGACAGCATTGTTGAAAAATGGCTCTGATTCTGAGGACATCCAAAAAGGATCTTGAGAAGTAGGTGGGAAACACTCAAGAACAATCAGGTGGCCTTGTCAATGCCTCTTTGAAAAGCCAGATAAGCCCTATGAATATCTGTAATCAAGGCCTTGCTGGGGAAAAGGTATTTTGTTTCAAGCACTTAGATTTCCTAGACTTGGCATACTTGGAGTGCCCTTGCTAACTATGCTGGGTCAAAAGAAACATGCATTCCATAACTACAATGTCATGGTCTTATTTTGAGCCTATGGTTACCTTGAAGTGGGATATTATCCTTATTTATTATTAACTAATGGTAGATATCTGGGCTGGCTTCCATCACATCTGTACTCTGGGTTCCACTACTGGGAAGAGCTTCAGAACCAGTAAGTGCTGTGGTTCAGTTACCAAGGCTGTAAGAATAGATTTCCCTGATAGTAAAGCAAAATACTGTAAAAGTGGTAGAAAAGAATGGGTAATGTGTGATCTCATTCTAGGCCAATGCCTAGGGGTTCAGAACAGTCTATCCCTCAAGATGCTATTTTAGAGCAGTGAGCTGCATGGAACATCTTTTCATCTGAAAGCAACGGAGCAACAAGACGTGCAAGGAAAGCTTCAAATGGCTCCTTGACCTTTCACTTGCTGACCAGAGCAGTGAGTGAAAACTGCCGTGTAAATGATGCCTTCTTTGGTCCAGAAGAGATGAATGTCTGCATCCTTACTACCATGTGGACAGATTCCCAAATAGTCCACAAGCAAAACCTAACTAAAACTGGGAAGCCTTATCTTCCACTAGTGCCCTGTACAATTTCTAGTCACATCCTGACAATTTGCTAGTCACGCCTTGATTGTTGCTTCCCCATGATTTATCAATTTGTCATGCTTTGTTTAAAAAGCTTAAGCTTTGGGGCCTTACAGTTCTATCCTCTCTTTCTTTTCATTCCATTCACCTACGCTGCCAGAAACCCACACCCTGCTCCTCTCCTCCAACTCCTCCCAACAATTTCATTCTCTCTCTCTCCTTCACTTCCCCGTAGTCCAATTATTGCTGTTCATATGTGTAAAGGTGTATGAGCAACCTACCAGTGAGGATGCCTCTAAAGAAAAATGTCTTCCTTTCTCAGCAGCCATCAACTGTCAAGAGTTCCTCAGCTAGGAGTGGGCACGTGGGAATGCTGCCTGACTTGACCTTGTGTGCAGGTGACCACAGCTCCTGCGAATTCATGAGTGTGATGACTGTCTCACATCCAGGAGCCTGCATTGCACAGCATGCTTCCCCATCCTTTGGCCTTCATATTCTTTCCACCTCCTCTTTTTTATGTTCTCTGAACCTTAGTTTGGGGCTTACCACCTATTGTCACTTATTCATGTCAACTAGTCATGAGTTTACTGCTGCACTCTGCAAAATGAAGCCTCTCTGACCAAGACTGAGAATGGCACAAACCTATGTGTGTACACATAAATATTTATAAGGGAGTTTGACAACATGACTTTAAGCAAAACAACAATGGTAGGTCTCCTTTAATGGTCTTGAATACAGTTCTTAGTCTTTATTACTGTAGCAATAATTTGCCATTTACAATTGTTGTCAATACAGCTGGCCACGGAAGTGGACTCCTTTTATATACCTTTTTGTATCGTTTCATATGTTTTCTCAACACATACATGCATTGTTTTCATTTGGAAACAATGGAAAAAATTGTTCGGGAGATAGTACAGTCAGTATAGTGCTGGCTGCACAAACATAGGGACCACAGCAATTTGGGCATTATGCACGCTTGTAATAGCAGTGCAGTGCAGGTAGACCAGCCAGTCTGGCCTAATCAATGAGTCCAGTATCCCTGTGCTACCAAATAAGAAGGACAGCTCCTGAAGATGGAAATCAGAAGTTAACCTCTGGTTTCCAAATGTTAATGTATATACGTGAGTGTACACTTATGAACACAAATACACACATGCTTGTGCATATGTACACTGTTGACCGAGTTTTCTGTTCTACCTTGTCCTGTAGTAGTTCAGTCACTAAGAAATACACAGAGGTGTACATTAATTATAAACTGATTGGTCTATTAGCTCAGGCTTCTTACTAACTCTTTTTTTTTGTTTTTTTTTGTTTTTTTTTTTTGGTTTTTCGAGACAGGGTTTCTCTGTGGTTTTGGAGCCTGCCCTGGAACTAGCTCTTGTAGACCAGGCTGGTCTCGAACTCACAGAGATCCGCCTGCCTCTGCCTCCCAAGTGCTGGGATTAAAGGCGTGCGCCACCACCGCCCAGCTCTTACTAACTCTTGTAACTTATATTAGCCTGTAATTCTTGTCTATGTTAGCCACTTGACTTGGTACCTTTTTCAGCGAGGCAGTTACATCTTGCTTGCTCTGTGTCTGACTTCCTCTGTGTCTGGGTGAAGACTGCAGACTGAATCTTTCCTCTTCCCAGAATTCTCCTGTTCTCATTGCCCCGCCTCTACTTACTGACTGGTCGCCCCACCTATACTTCCTGCCTGGCTACTGGCCAATGAGGATTTTATTAAGCAAATACAAGAAACAAATCCTTACAGGGTAAAACCATTGTCCCACAGCAGTACCCACAACACAAGCCTGCATCACATACATACAAACATGCATATGTATCTGCACATGTGCACATAGGCACCAATAAAAGAAAAGGGAAAGTATCAAATGGAAAAAAATGTTTTTCACCCTCCAATCTTCTCCCACCATGAGGCAGAGTTCACAATGGACAATATTTCATTCAGGGCTTGGCAGTTATACCTCCTTTCTGAGCTGAGTTCCTCTATAATGAGGATGCTGTTGCCCAGCTTCCTACCATCAGTGACTGTGTGTGGTACACAGAGCTAACTCAACAAGTAGCTTCTTCATGCAGCAGCAACTCTTCTGTAGATACCTTAGAGCACTGATTTTCAACCTGTGGGTTTTGACATTTGGAGGGTAGAATGACCTTTTCACAGGAGTCACTAAGGCCATTGGAAAACACAGGTATTTACATTCTAATTCATCGCAGTAGCAAAATGGCAGTCATGAAGTAGCAACAAAAATAATTTTATGGATGTGGGTCACCACAATATGAGGAACCGTATTAAAGTGTCACAGTGTTAGAAAAGTTAAGAACCATGCCTTAGAGTGTAGCAGCATTTGCTGCAAGGACTAATAGGAATCACTAAGCAAAGATGATGTCGAGGATCAAATGAAGAGAAATGGGCAACACCCTATGAAGGCTCTCACCTAGTTCTCTTCTCCCTCAGGGATACCTCAGGAAGACTATGAGCCACAAAAGACCAAGTCATGGCTCCCTGAGGTTCATGTCTTCATCTATTTGTGCTGCTGTAACAAATGGCTGGTATTTAAGAAGAACAGACATTTTTCACAGTTCTGATTGCTGAATCTCATTCACTAGGATTTCACCCTCCTTGACTATTCTCTTAAGTGTTCCACCTTTTAAAAATGTTATTTTTTCTTTAAATATATTTAATTAAAATACAAATATATTACTTCTCCCCTCCATTTCTTCCCTCTAACGCCTTCCAAGTATTCTTCCCTTCCTCTAAGATTGATGGCCTCTTTTTCTTTGATTGTTACATGTGGCATGAATTCTAATTGTTCTTAAAAATAAAAACTCGGAGTCAGCTATCAGAAGTGAAAGCTGAAGGATTAAAGAAGCAGTTCGGCCAGTCATTAGAGTTCTTACCTCTCTACCAGTGATCCTCAGAATGTATCTCAGACTGAATCCTAAGACTGTGTCTGAGCTCTTGTCTCCTCCCGCCTTATGTTCCTCTCTCTGCCCAGCCACATCACTCCTGTCTCCACCTCCCTAGTGCTGGGATTAAAGGCATGGGATCCCAAGTGCTAGAATCATCTTTGTGTGAGCTCTGTTTCTCTTTTAGACAGATTAAATCTCTTGAAGCCCAGGGTGGCCTGGAACTCACAGAGATCAGTCTGCCTCTGTCTCTCGAGTGCTAGGATTAAAGGTGTATGCCACCACTGCCTGGCCTCTACAGCAAACCAGGGGCTTAGCTCTGCACTCTAATCTTAAGGCAAGCTTTATTTGTTAGTTTATAAACAAAATATCCCTGTAGTTACATATCAATTATATATGTATCTGTGCATTATACATACATATATGCATAAACATATAAATTCAACTTGCTGAGTCTGTTTCTGTTGTTTATGTCTATCTAATTTCAGGGCTAACCAGTTTGTATTTGATAAACAGTTGGGGGTCTTACCCCTGAAAAGGCTAATTCTCTCTCTCTCAGTAGTCATTAGTTGCCTGTAGATATTTATCTAGGGGTTGGACCCCATGAGATTTTCCCCTTTCCACATTAACATGGCTATCAATAGTTTAGGCCCTGTCGGTCATTTTTAGGAGACACAGCCTCACGTCAGACTTCCTGGCCCCTGGCTCTCACAATCTTTCGCCTCTTCCGTGATGTTTTCTGCCTTTGGTGCAGGACTTTTGTGTTGTAGATGTTTCCAATAGGACTGAGCTCCCCGTGATAGTTCATCTCTGCAGTATGCCTGGGTGTGGTTTTCTGTGATGTTTCCTATAAAGGGAAGCTTCTTTGATGAGGGGTGATTATACTTTACTTGCGATATAACGATATTTTGTAATGGAGTTAGGAATTATGCTCATCTACTGACATGGCGGTAGTAGGATCTCTTTTAAGATACACGGACTCACCAGCACTGGGTGCTTGACTAGCTTTCTAATACCAAGCATGTTTCCCTTCTGTTGAGGATCTTAAGTCCAATTAGACAGCTGTTGCTTCCACCAAAATGTGAGCATCACTATTGCACATTTAGGTGTACCTTCGCATGCTGACCAGTGTTGTGGTTCATAGGCATCACAACTGGGTAGGATTGTTGATTGCATCTTTCCCTTGGCTGCTTGCATAATACTTTCTATTATAGTGGCAATTAAGTTTCACCATGTGTATTACCGAAATATACTCAAACCATAGAACACAATGAGAGATACTCAGTCTGGAATAAACAGAAGGGTTCAACTAGATTGTACAGACAACTTACTACATATAGGACATGTGAGGGAATTTTGGTGACTCTGCATGTACATAAACTGTCAAAACAGAAACAAATGCTTCTGAAGGCCTCAAGATTTCACATTAAAGGGGAAAATCTAAACTAGCTTCCTTACATGTTTGTTAATTTCAGTATGTGGTATAATTTGCAGGCAATTATATTTTGCATGATTTATGTGTTGCGTAGTTCACTAATTGAAAGTCTCCAGATGAAAGAATAGAGCAGATGTATAGAAAGACTTCACAGGCTGGTTTCCAAAGAGATGATTTTGTTCCCTGATGATTACAGGTCACAAGGGATCCACAGGCTGTGTGTAACTTTACCCTGTATGATAGAGGAGTGGGACTCTGCAATTAAATTTCTACTTGGTTTACTCACCTGCCATAGATCACAAAGTTGATATTCTAAAGTGAGTAGTCCATGTGAGAATACAAACAACTGTTACGTCTAAGAAATACCTGTGTAATGGAGACTAAGAGCTTGATGGGAAAAGAAAGAATTTCTTTTGACCAATCTATAGCTAATTCATTAGTTATAATCCTGACATGTAAACAAATAAATCATATTAACTGTGTTTTGGAGGGGAAAACATATAATTAACTTAGGTTGACTGTTTATGCCAACAAACCAGAGGCACTGGGGACTGGACAGAGATAATAAGTAGGATCTATGAGACTGTGAGGTTCAAAAGAAGATAGTCAGATCTTCTTGCTGACTTTTTTCTTTTTAGCCAGGGTGGGTGAGGGGTGGTCACCATGTCTTCCACTGTAGGCAGGCTTTCTGGTCTTAATATGCTGTAACTTGAGAACAGTGCAGCTATTTTCTGTGTAAGATATTTTTGCTCATTT
Source organism: Chionomys nivalis (assembly GCF_950005125.1). Classification (NCBI taxonomy): domain Eukaryota; kingdom Metazoa; phylum Chordata; class Mammalia; order Rodentia; family Cricetidae; genus Chionomys; species Chionomys nivalis. The sequence goes on from NC_080086.1 coordinate 199,275,881, forward strand.
TTTTTTGCCTCAGAGTTATCTTTTTATAAAACTCAACTTATTTTAATTTTATGTGCATTGGTGTTTTGTATGCATGTATGTCTATGTGAGGGTGTCAGATCCCCTGGAACTGTAATTACAGACAGTTGTGAGCTACCATGTGGGTGCTGGGAATTGAACCCGGGTTCTCCGGAAGAGCAGTCAGTGCTCTTAACCGCTGAGCCATCTCGCCAACCCGGAGTAATGTTCTCTTTGCCTGCTTTGTACTTCCTCCCAACCTTAATATTTAACATCATCTTTCTAAGAACCAGCCAACATTTCATCTCCACCTCCATAATTGTAAATGGGCTTTTTTTTTTCTTAAAACATTTTCCTTCTGTGTCCCTTACAAGTACACTGGGCACATTTTCTCCTCCAGCCACATAGGGAAGGAATATATCTTTTCTGCATTTCTTTCGCTTCCTCACTCTCTGTACGTAGTAAACAGGCACTAAGTTTAATGAATGGGTTAGTAAAAAGTTCCGCAGAGAACAAGTTTGCCCTCCTTTACAAATCCTAGAGAAGGAGGGCTCATGGTAGCTGCTCACCTGGTCACATGTCTTCTCTCACCAAACAGCCTGATTTAGGTCTTCCAACGTTTCTCATTGATCTGTAATCTGCAGGTAGCGATCCCTCACTGTGCGGGAGGAGACACCAAAGTCATCATGACTATCAGAAAGACCAGTTCATACTTTGCTAAAAATGAGTCTTACTTGTCTGAAATAATGGTACAGGATATCTGGAGTTTTATGAGTATCTTCCTCTTGCTGAGAAGAAAATGATGGACACTTTCCTCGTGGACAGAGCTCCATGACATGGGGTGGGTTTAAAGACCTGAGTGTAGGTCTCCTTGAGAGCAAGAGTGCATTAGCTAACATGAGGATGGATAGAGTGGGCTTGACTTAACAACCCTCAAGAGGAAGGTTCCATCCACCCCGTACTCCAACTGCCACTCTCTTAACTGCCAGAACCTTGCTTCTTAGTCCAGCCACCTGCCTGACTCTTCTTTGGATGACAGCTGGCTCAGAACTCAGGAGAGCTTGTGACGACCAGGTAAAAAACTCGTTTGTGTTTCAGGGACCAACCAAACATAGTTCCTTGAGGAAAACTCAGTGCTTTTGGGTTTTGGTTGCTCTTGTCTTTGAATGCTTTGAAAAAAATCTCACTGTCTCTCCTGATTTTTAGGACACTATAGACACCAACTTGGTAATTTGAACATCTTTCAATGACCTTCAGCTTTGCTTGAAGATTGCTTTCTCAGAGGCGCTCCAGACTTTATCATAGAGGAAAATATTTCTTTTTATCATCAAAATGTAAATATATTATTATTGTTATTATTATTTGGAATAAATGACCACTGTAAAAACTCATCCAAGTCAAGTATATTACCAACTCAGTTGTATCAGAATAATAATCAATCCTGTTTGTGGTATTTCTTTCCAGTCTGAGAGGGGGTGAAATAGTAATTCAATCTTCCTAGATATTATTCTCAGATTTTGCTTTCTTAATTCAAAAACCATGTTATAGTGAACTATGATAATAATAATGAATAACATATAAGTGGTGCAAGTACATGTATATGTTTTTGTGTCTGTACCAAAATTAATTTAACTTCTTCCCTGTTGGTGGATAATGGGTTGTAAGAAATTTTGCCAGTTATAATAATGAATGATGTACTGAATCCTCTTTTAAATGTACATTTGCCTTCATGTGTTTATGGAATAATTATCCCAACTATAATTGTTGGGTCTAAAGTACTACATATTTAGAATTCTGGTAGGTGTCACTAAAGTATCTCTCTACAGAAAACTTTATATTGTTTTGAGATGCTGTGCCTCAAATGTACTATCCATATCCACTACACATAGTTGACTTAATGCTTAAGACTTATGATTGTTTTAGAGTAACAAAAGTATTTTAAATTTGTTTAAAATTAAGATAAAATTTTGAACATAATAATGGATAACATAATGAATCCATGCTGGTTTATGTCAATATTTCTAGCCATGACAAGAAAAGATTATTTTAAATAAGAATATATTTAAGTTTATAATTATTTAAATTAAATCTATTTATTGTTTTGTGGAAGAGGGAGCTCAGCAGAAGAAACATATGTAGAGAGTAGTAATGTGCCTCCAGATTACCTTTTTCTCTGTAGCCTTGAAACAATGAGAATTGTCTCTCTAATTTTTGAATGTCTTTTATACAAAAAAGGCACTTCACTATTGCTTTTACATACAGTTTTTGATTGTTTTGTAAGGTGTTATCTCCTAGACTTACTGGCTATTTAGATTTTTTTATGAATTGGTTGTTTGTGTTCATTTCTCATCTTGAGTTGCCAATATTTCCCTTTCTGCAGTATAATAATAAATATTGCAAATATTTTTGCCTTTTTTTCCCACATCAGACTTGTTGAATTTTCTAAATAGCATCTGAAGTGTTCTGTACTGCCAATCTGTCAATTATTTATTTTTTATGGTATCACTCTTATAAAAGCCTATCTAAATATTCCTTGTATTTGCCAATAGAATGTCTATGAACATTATTATATATGTCAAAATTTTCAGTTCACCTGTGTATCCGTTACTTTTCTATTTCTTGGTTATGGTGACAAAACAACGTAACCAAGTCAACTGAAAAAAGAAAATATTAAATTGGGATTATGATTTCAAGTTAGAGTTCATGAGGGCAGAGCAAAGTCATGGTGGTAGGCAGGGGGAGCAACATCTAAGAGCTGACATCTTGATTCACAGTAGGAATCAGAGAATGGCAAGAGTCTTTTGAAGCTTCAAAGTCAACTCACACTGACACACTTTCCTTACGGTCTGCAACTCCTAATCCCTCCCAAACAGTTCCATCAACTAGGGACCAAGTAGTCAAATCTATGTGTTGTAATAAGAGCGGCGGGGCTGCGTCCCCGGCACCCGGCTGCCCGCATGGCTTTACCCAAAATAATTACACGGAAACTGTATTCTTTTAATCACTGCCTGGCCCATTAGTTCCAGCCTCTTATTGGCTAGCTCTTACATATTGATCTAACCCATTTCTAATATTCTGTGTAGTACCACAAGCTGACTTACCAGGAAAGATCTTAACCTGCGTCTGTCTGGAGTGGGAGAATCATGGTGACTCACTGACTTGGCTTCTTTCTCCCAGCATTCTGTTCTGTCTACTCCGCCTACCTAATTTTCTGTCCTATTAAAGGGGCCAAGGCAGTTTCTTTATTACTTAACCAGTGAAACAATAGATAGAAAGATGACCCACCTCCCTCATCTATGAGCCTATGGGAGTCAGTGGGTGGGGATGAGGCATTCTCATTCAAACCACCACAACCTGCAATATATCTCTGAATGACACAAATAACTATTAAACTATTTTTGTTTCCAAGTGCGTAACTAATTGTTCCAACATCAGAGGGCATTATTTGAAGTTTTACCTTTATCAACTATTAAAATCTCATATATACATACATCAATCTGTTCCTTGAATCTCTTCCATCCCTTTGATCCATTTATTTATTGCTACACTAGCATTATAATTTTAGTCATACAGCTTTATATAATATGCGTTTGATAAACATATGTATATATATTTTGATTTCTGCTAAAGTAAATCACTACTCCATCTCTTATAGGCCTCTTTCAAATATGTTCTTGATTTTTCTCATATATTTATGCAATGAATTTTAGTGTTATTAGAAATCCTACTGAATCTTGTAAACTTTAGAGATAATTGGAGGAAAAAGGACATCTTTATTAAATAGCATCTGTTTCTCCAGGAGCCTGGCAGGTTTGGACGCCCTGTTCACATCATTCTGACTTGGCTATCTGTCTACCCTACCTTTACCATCTTAGTCTTCTTTTCTTGCTCCATCATGTCCCTTGTGAGACAAGAAGCAGGTGGCAGTAGAGGGACCTTACTTGAAATCTTCCAACTTTACTGGGTATAGTAGTACTTGCCTTTAATTCCAGCACTTGGGAGGCAAAGGCAGATGGATCTCTGAGTTCAATGCCAGCCTCATCTACAAAGTGACAGCAGCAGCAACAACAAAAACAAACAAAAATATAAAACAAAAATAGAAAGAAATAAGAAAGCAAGCAAGGAAGGAAGGAAGGAAGAAAGAAAGAAAAACAGAGAGGAGAGAGAGAAATAAAAATAAAGGAAGAAAGAAAGGAAGGAACCTTCACGTGTGCCATGAGGTGGGTGGGAGAGTCTGCCTTTGCCTTGATTCACCTTATGACTTCCTAAGACTGGTGTTTTGGTTGCCAAGCACAGTAGCCATGCCCCAACTTCCTCAACCACCATTTCTGGTCTCTGCTCTCTACTGATTTCCTCTGTAGGTAGAGGGGTCTTTCTAGTCTTTGTAGTCAAATCCCCAATTTCCTGGCTTGCAAACTTCAGAGACTGCCTGTTGCATTAGCTTTTCTATTGCAGCTTGCACAACTTTGTGCAAACTTAGTGCCACAGAACATAACAAACACGCAGTCTCACAGTGCATGGTTAGAAGCCCATATCAGATTCACAGGGCTAAAACCAAGGTGCCAAAATGGCTGAGTTCTTTTCTGGAGACTCCAGGAGGAAATGTGTTTCCTGCCTTTTCAACTTCTCCAGGCACCTACACTCTTTGCTCCAAGCTGCTTCTGCGTTCATCCTCACAGCATTTGTAGCATTTGACTTCCATTTACTTTTCTTATTCTGTCCTTTCTGTCTTCCTCTCTTCTAAGTATGATCATAAAACTGAGATTTGATTGAACCTGGAGCCGTCTTATCTCAATGTCTTTATATGCATCTGCAGTGTTTCTTTTAACAAGTGTAATGACATCTTCAGGGTCACTAGAGAGGGATGTAGAATCATTGGGGGACTATAATTCTTCCTAACTTAATGGTGTCATTGAGAAACTCATGCCAATTTCTTTAAATTATTCTAAGCACCTCCTCCACCTAGCCTCAAATGATGAAGTCTCATGATGGAATTGTTTAACCTCTGCACACTATCAACTTCCCTATTCTGGAATATGAACATCTTCAGTTTCTGGGTCCTATCATATTTCCTCTGTCCTGGTTCATGTTGACTGCTCTATCTGGGGAAATCTTTTTCTACCTTTTCATTTGACAAAGTCCTATACCACATCCAGCCTTGCCATGTACTTCCTTTTCCCTGGGAATGTCTGGAAACATCTGCTACCAGTCTTTTCCTATCTCACATCCTCCCCATTCCAGGCTTTCTTATATTGCCTTTAATATCAGCATTCATCTGAATGTTTTCTTTCCTCCAGTATAAGTCATTTGAAGACAGAAGCAGTGGCAGAATCTCCCTTGAACTCCTTACTGAATGAATTAAAAAATTAATTACGTAATAGAAGGCAAGTTATTGGGGCTGGAGAGATGGCTCAGAGGTTAAGAGCACTGGTTGCTCTTCCAGAGGTCCTGAGTTCAATTCCCAGCAACCACATGGTGGCTCACAACCATCTGTACTGAGATCTGGCTCCCTCCTCTGGCGTGCAGGCATACATCAAGGCAGGATGTTGTATACATAATAAATAAATAAATCTTAAAAAAAAAAAAGAAGGCAAGTTATTTTTCTCTACAGCGGTGGTTGTCAGCCTTCCTAATGTGCGACCCTTTAATTCAGGTCCTCGTGTTATGGTGATCTCCAACTATTAAATTATTTTCATTGCTATTTCATAACTGTAATTTTGTTATTGTTACAAATTATATTGTAAATGTTTTGGAGTTAGAGGTTTGTAGAGAGGGTCGAGTCCCACAGGTTGAGAACCAACGCTCTACAGAATCCATGTTACACGTATTTGTTCATTTAACAAATATTTATTATACATTGATGAATGCACAATCATTAAAAATAGGATATAATCACTTGAAAGTTATAAGGATAGTAAAATAATGGGGGCGTGGTATAAAGACATGAATGACAGGTCTTCTTTTCCAGGAAAATAAATTTGGAGGTCAGTGAGCCAGTCAACTATAGCTCTGGAGATCACAAATACCTGGTTCAGAAAGCAGCAATTAAAGGTGTCCGTTCTAATCCGGAACAGCCCTTCACATATTCATCCAGAGACACACCACAAGAAGCCATAAAATACCCACATCCAAAGAATAGAGATGGAGCAAATACTTATGCAGTACAGATTTCAGAGGATGTTACCCCAAATGAGAGCACCACAGTTGCACCCAGTCCCTTCGAAGACATGTCTGTTCGTAGAGGTAAGAATACAGCGCTTGGGCTTGGAAAGGAGCAATGTTTTCTTAAAGTATTTCCACGCTGTGTACTGCCAGAAAGAATGAGTTCTCTTTTATTTAGCTCTTTCTTACTATGAAATGTGTAATAGGCTACCATCATAGCCACCATGATATTGGCTGGGAGATTTAGAGATCCATAATAAACATATGGCAAATAATATTCAGATTTCTTAGGAAGTGTGAGTTAACTGTTGATTATGGAATGTTTTGCCTACATACAGCATGATCACATAATATTGGTCTAGGTCTTTTGTTGAAATAGGAGCGGCCAGGCTGCGTCCCCGGCACCCGGCCGCCCGCATGGCTTATGCCCCAAAATAATTACACGGAAACTGTATTCTTTTAATCACTGCCTGGCCCCTTAGTTCCAGTCTCTTATTGGCTAGCTCTTACATATTGATCTAACCCATTTCTAATATTCTGTGTAGCCCACGAGCTGCCTTACCAGGAAAGATCTTAACCTGCGTCTGTCTGGAGAGAGAGAATCATGGCGACTCCTCACTCGGCTTCTTTCTCCCAGCATTCTGTCTGTTTACTCCACCCACCTAAGGGCTGGCCTATAAATGGGCCAAGGCAGTTTCTTTATTAAATGAAAGTAATTCCTCCATCAGTCTTTAAACATTAATTCAATATCCTGGATATTTATTCTGGAATAGAACAGGAATAATATTCATCAGAGAATGACAGAAGTCTTAAAAATTGTGACATAAACAAATGAAAACATCTTTTCTCATGAAATGTGACGTTGAAGCATAGGTAGCTAAGGCCCATGCTATGGTCCCCATGCCCTACACGCTCTGGTTGAGCCTCCCAGGGCTCGGATGACCTGCAGGTGAACTCTGAACTTTGACTCCCAGTGGTGCCCGCCCAGTCCCTCCTTTGCCATAGCCTGGAAAGAGGCCTTTGGGGACTCCAGTCTTTCAAGTTGGAGAGGGCAAGGGCCAAAGACCAAGGAGCAAGGGAGGACAAAGGTTCTCAGAACTCCAAGTAGTCCCATTCATGAGAGGAGTCCCAAGAGTTCTCCAAACTGGACCTTTTTAGAGGCTTCCCCAGAAGCACATTCCTGCAAGAGCTTTCATCCACCTGCCATTGGTCCTATTTGAAGCACTTGGCCACTATGTTTGCACTTTCGTTGTTGGGTTGGTTACCATGTTTTACAAGATCTGGGTCAGATCATGAGGTAGCCAGGGCAGAGGTGTGTCTAATCAGTCAGCAGTCAAGATGCCAAGACCTTCAGAGTGCCATGCAAGGACAGGGGTTCTGCAATTAGTCTTTACAACAACTGTCTGTATGAACAAGTTATAAAGTCATATTGGAGATGTGGATGCTGTATTTAAAGAGGCAGCATAATTAGAGGTTTCTCTCCCCCTGCCAGTTCCTGAATAACCACATTAATTATAAATGTTTGGCCAATGACTTAGGCTTATTAGCTAACTGTTGTATTTAAATTAACCTATATTTCTTATCTATGTTTTGCCATGTGGTCCTTAGCTTGTTACCTCATTTTCTACATGTCTTGCATTCTCCATGTCTGACTGTCATCTCCCAGATTCTGCCCTTCTCTTGTATCTCTTCTATGATTTCTCGCCTGGCTCTATCCTGCCTTGCAATTGGCTAAGGCAGGTTTATTTATCAACCAGTGAGAGCAACAAATACTCTCAGCATACAGAAAGACATCTCATAGAAAGGGAGAACCAAAATATATAAAGAATCCTCTTTTCAAAGTCAATGCTCTCCAGCAGCATCTTCTGGAGATAGGCAGGCCTTCCTCTGCCTTCACAAGTTGCACAGTATAGAAGATGAAAGTGTCCTGGAGGGAAGAAAACTAGAAATGTAATATGACAAGAGTTATGGAGGAAGGCCTGTAATTCTTGAAAGCATCTCTATGAAAATACAATTTTAAATTCATTAAGTTCACCCTTTTTAAGCATACAATGTTTTCAGTAAATTTATAGTTTTGCAGCCAGCACCATAATCAATTTGGGATTATATTTATTACTTCAAAATGCAACTCATCAGAAGGTAAACCTGTCTTTCTCTGACTTGCCAATGTAAATTTGCTTTACAACCCCATGGATCTGTCCTTTGCAGCCATTTCAGGCAAGCAGGAGCATGAAGCATGTTCTTTTGGAAATCACCTTCCTTCATGAAGCAAAGGTTTTTATGGTTCAATTGCTCTGTAGCATCAGTTTGTATTCATTTTATGGCCATATAGTATTCTATTTACTGGTAATAACACATTATATTGATGTATTTGTTACGGAGTTTGAATCCACTGGGAAAAGAGCACAAACTCAATCCAAATTATGATTAAGTGAGCAGGACAATAAATAGCATTAAAGCCAAATGAAGGCATGCCATGCAGAATGGGCCAGACAGAGGGCTTTAAAAAGTGGAGTTCACAATTATCTTGTTTTTTTTCTGGAATGTGCAGTTGCTCTGAAAGCTGTCTCACTCCCTCAGCTAGCAAGGAGCTTCTTCTCTTCCCTGCTTACAGGATGGAGAAGTCTCACTCCCTGTTCACAGCTATAAGCGGGTTTACAAAAGCCAGAGGAAGCAGTTAATTATCTCCGCGCTGTCCAGTTCTGAGAAGGGGTTGGAGCTGTCGGGAGCAATTCTTTCAGGAATTTAGGATGATTCCCAGCACAAAGTGGAGTTTCCCTTACCCAACACATATTTTCCCATAAATGTTGGGCTGTTTCTCCTTTTCATTATTGTGACTAACACTGCAACTAATATCCAGGAAGAGCTCTAGTCGTTCTCTAGTAGAGCTCTCCCTCACAGACCATAGGTCACATCCCTAAAGCTAGCCTCCAAGGTCCACGCCTTTGTTTGGACACGTTCTTATGCCAGAAGGTCCAAGTGTCAAAATATTGACGTTCAGCAATCAAAATTCCCTTCTGGCTACCCTAATTAATATGTCCTATCAAAAATACTGCCACATATTAGCGCATGCTAACAAAGACCTCCCTTTTTTCCTCTGGAAAAAAAAAACACACCAGCAAGGTCATTTGCTGCTGTTTTCTGCCTGAGTCAGAAATCAGTCACTTTACTTTTATTTCCGGCTTAATAAAGGATCTCTCTGTGAAAATACATGTTTGGGTCATGGTTTGTGCCTAATCCTGGGTCTGGGAGGAAGCCCCCTATCGTGTTTAGGTCCCTTCAATTCATATATCAGTTTTATATAAACATACGTTTACACTTCTCTTGAATGAAATGAGGGAATTTTGAATGACATCACAAGTATGCTTAACCTTTTGAGGAATAGCAAAACTTTCCCAAACAGCTGCGTAGTTTTCATTTCATCCAATAATGTGTGGAGTTTTCAGCTCCTCAACATCCTGGCTAACATTGGTTATTACCTTTCTTTCTGACTGCAGACATTCTGGTAAGTGTGAAACAGTACTACTTAATAGTTTTGACTCAAGTTTTCCTTTTCCCTCCTCTTTTATTGAAAATGGATTTTTTCCTCACATAATATATCATGATTACAGTTTCCCATTCCTCTACATCCCCCAGTTCCACACGTCCTCTCCCATCCAGAGTAATTCTTCTTTCTATCTCTCATTAGAAAACAAACAGTCTTCTAAGGGATGATAATAAAATACAACAAAATAAAATATAACAAGATAAAACAAAAACTTTCACATTGGAGTTGGATAAGATAAACAGAAGGAAAAGACCATAAAAGTAGGCCCAAGAGCCGGGCGGTGGTGGCGCACGCCTTTAATCCCAGCACTCGGGAGGCAGAGGCAGGAGGATCTCTGGGAGTTCGAGGCCAGCCTTGTCTACAAGAGCTAGTTCCGGGATAGGCACCAAAGCTACAGAGAAACCCTGTCTCGAAAAACCAAAAAAAAAAAAAAAAAAAAAAAAAAAAAAAAAAAAAAAAAAAAAAAGTAGGCCCAAGAATCTGAGATTCCCTCATTCACAAACAAAGAAATCCCATAAAAAACAGCAAACTGTAAGCAGTAACACATATGCCAAAGACCTGGTGCAAAAAGGCCCTGTACATGATCTCTCAGTCTGTGAGCTCCTATGAACTCTGAGCATGTTAATTTAGTCGACCTTGTTCTCTTGACACTTACTCTCTTCCTCCTTCCTTCCAAGGGATTCCCTGAGCCCTGAGAGGAGGGATTTGACAGAGACATTCCATTTGGGGCTGAGTGTTCAAAGTGCACTCACTCTGCACAATGTTTGTCTGGGGGTCTCTGTATTTGTTCTCATCTGTTGTAGGATCTCTGAAGATGACTGAGCAAGGGCAGTGATCTAAAAGTACAGCAGAATGTTATTAGGAGGTATTTTGTTGCTACTTTTTAAAAATTTGTTTAACCCTAGCTAGGTCCCTGGGCTATCTAGTCACTGATTATTGGTCATACAAGCAGCGTCAGATATCAGTTTCATCTCATGGAGGGACATTAGGTCAAATCAGCGATCGGTTGGTTACTCCCACAAGGTTTGTGACACCATTGTACTAATATATCTTGTAGGCAGAACAACAACTATAGATCAAAAGGTTTGTGGCTGGCTTCATGTTTAAGTGTCTCTTTTGGAAGAGTGCAGAATGCCTTCCTATACCGAAGACACTAGTAAGTAGGGATGAAGGCTTTATGTAGGCACCAGCTCAACTTCTTCATGTTCAGAGTTGTGTAGGTGTTGTCTTTAGCAATGGGGCCTTGCTGTCAGTTTATGGAGAGTAACCTGAAATCTTGGCATCAGCTAGGGTTGTTTGACCAGTAGTTGTTAACTCCAGTTATATTTTTTGAAAATAGTGTTTGTGTGTTTCCCTTCTTTGGGTTATGCTGGTGGGGGGTTATCAGATGCCTGTGTTATTGTGGGTGTAGAAAGCTTCCTTGGGTTGAGGTTTTCCTTCTAGTACTTTCTGTAAGGCTGGGTTTGTGGATACGTATTGTTTAAATCTGTTTTTGTCATGGAATATATTTTTTCCTTCATTGATGGTGAATGAAAGCTTTCCTGGGTATAGTAGTCTGGACTTGCAGCCATGGTCTCTTAGTTTCTGCAGCACATCTATCCAGGACCTTCTGGCTTTCATGGTTTCCATTGAGAAGTCAGGTGCAATTCTGATAGGTTTATCTTTATATACTACTTGACCTTTTTCCTTTACAGCTCTCAATATTCTTTCTTTATTCTGTATGTTTTGTGTTTGATTATTATACGGTAGGTGTTTTTTTTTTTCCAGTCTTTTTGGCGTTCTGTAAGCTTCTTGTACATAGGGATAATCCTTCTTTAGGTTGGGAAGTTTTTTTTCTATAATCTTGTTGAATATATTCTCTGTGCCTTTGAGCTGGAGTTCTTCTATGCCCATTATTCTTAGGTTTGGTGTTTTCATGGTGTCCCAGATTTTCTGAATGTTTTATGTTAAGACTTTGTTGGATTTATGTTTTCTTTGACTTGTATATATATAGTATATAGTATCTATAATATCTGAGAGTCTCTCTTCTATCTCTTGTATTCTGTTGGTTATACTTGTCTCTGTACTTCCTGTTCATTTACCCAGATTTTCCATAATGAGAATTCCCTCAGTTTGTGTTTTCTTTTTTACCTCTATTTCAGTCTTCAAGTCTTGAACTGTTTCTTTCACCTGTTTGACTGTTTTTTCTTGGTTTTCTTGGGTTTCTTTGAGGGATTTGTTAATCTCTTTCAATATTTTGTTTGTCTTCTCTTCCATTTCTTTAAGGGAGTATTTCACTTCCTCTTTAGAGGTTTCTATCATTTTTATAAAGTTATGTTTAAAGTAATTTTCTTTATTTTTTTATTTTTGGTTTTTTGAGACAGGGTTTCTCTGTGTAGCTTTAGACCCTGTCCTGGAACTAGCTCTTGTAGCCCAGGCTGGCCTCGAACTCACAGAGATCCTCCTGCCTCTGCCTCCGGAGTGCTGGGATTAAAGGCATGTGCCACCACTGCCCAGCATAAAGTCATTTTCTTCCTACTTCTTCTGGGATAGGATGATTAAGTCTTCCTTTTGGATGACTGCTGTGTTCTGGTCTTACCATGTTGCTCTGTAGGTTGTTGGAGGAATTCTTGCATTGGCGCCTACCCATTTCTTCCTTCAAATGAGGCCGGCCGTGTCTCGGCATCTTGGTCCAATCCTTGCTGTGGCTGTCTGAGTATTTGGGAGTTTTTCTTGGCCTGCTCTGTACTGTCAATGTCTGTCTCAGAAAGCCTCTTAGGTCTCTATATATCTGCTCTTTTTGTTTGCTCTCTTTGTGCTCTTAATCCCCTCAGGGTTGTAGCAAGCTCTTGGTCCCCTCAGTATTGTAGCAAGCTCTCAGCTCTTAGGCGGGGTGTGTCTTGTAGCTTGGGAGGTCCAGTGGATGGGTTTGGGTTTTGGGAGAGCCTAGGCTGGCTGAAAAAGCTGAGGGAGATGGGAAAGGGCCCCTGGGTTTTGTCCCCTGGAGAGGTCCTAGGGAGTGGGGCATCTGGCCATGTGGCTGTTCACTCACCTCTTAGGTCCCCTCAGTATTGGAGCATGCTGTGTTTCAGAGGTCCACCGAGGTTGCAGGAGCCCAGCTAGAGTTTTTAATCATGAAGCAGTATTGGATTTTGTCAAAGGCCTTTTCTATATTGGATGAGATGGTCATTTTTTTTTGTCTTTTGGTTTGTTTATATGGTATGTTACATTTGTTTATTTATGTGTGGTACACCATCCCTGCATCTCTGGGATGAAGCCTACTTGATCATGGTGGATGTTGTTTTTTTTTTTTTTAAATACTTATTTATTTATTTATTTATTTATTATGTATACAATATTCTGTCTGCGTGTATGCCTGTAAGCCAGAAGAGGGCACAAGACCTCATTACAGATGGTTGTGAGCCACCATGTGGTTGCTGGGAATTGAACTCAGGACCTTTGGAAGAGCAGGCAATGCTCTTAACCGCTGAGCCATTTCTCCAGCCCTTTTAAAAAATACTATTTATTTTTTATGTATACAATAAAATTAATCTTTTGTTTTTAAAGGTTTCTTTATTATGTATACAATGTTCTGCCTGCATGTATGCCTGCAGGCCAGAAGAAGGCACCAGATCTCATTACAGATGGTTGTGAGCCACCATATGGTTGCTGAGAATTGAACTCAGGACCTTTGGAAGAGCAGGCAGTGCTCTTAACCTCTGATCCATCTCTCCAGCTCCTGGATGCTGTTTTTGACATGTTCTTGGATTCAGTTTGCAAGTATTTTATTAAGTTTTTTTTTGCATCTATGTAATAAAAGAAATTGGTCTGTAATTTTCTTTCTTTATTGGGTTTTTATGTTGTTTGGACATCAGGGTAACTGTGGCATCATAAAATGAGTTGGGCAGTGTTCCTTCTGCTTTTATTTTGTGGAATAATTTGAAGAGTATTGACATTAACTGTTCTTTGAAAGTCTGATAGGATTTTGTGTTAAAACTGTCTGGCTCCGAGGGTTTTTTTTTTTTTTTTGGTTGGGACACTTGATGACTGTTTCTATTTCACTAGGGGTTATAGGCCTGTTTAAATTGCTTATTTAATCTTTATTTAACTTTGTTAAATGGTATCTATTGAGAAAATTATCTGTTTCTTTTATATTTTTCCAGTTTGGTGGAGTACAAGTTTTTAAAGAAAGTCCTTATAATCCTCTAGATTTCTTTGGTGTCTGTTAAATGGACCTTTTCATTTTTAATTTTGTTAATTTGGAAATTCTCTTACTCTGCTTTTTAATTAATTTGGATAAGGATTTGTCTTAGTTAGAATTTCTATTACTGTGAAGAGATATCATGACCATGGCAATTCCTATAAGGAAAATGTTTAATTGAGGGGACTCGCAGTTTCGGAGGTTGAGTCTATTAACATCATGATGGGACATGGTGGCACGCAGGCAGACATGGTATTGGAGAAGGAGCTGAGAGTTCTACAACTTGATCCACTGGGTGTAGCTTGAGCATAGGAGACCTCAAAGCCTGCCCAACAGTGACACACTTCCTCCAAAAAGGTGTTGGCCAAAGCTCCTAATAGTGACATTCCCTTTGAGCTTATGGGGGCCAATTATATTCAAACTACCACAGGGTTTGTGGTTCTTATTGATTTATCAGAGAACAAACACTTTGTTTCATTATTTTTATTATTTTTTTCTTTTTTCAATTTCGGTCCTGGGTATGATTATTTCTTGACATCTCCTCCCTTTGGATGTGATTTCTTCTTTTTGTTCTAAAGCTTTCAAATGTGCTTTTAAGTTACTAGCATGAGGTCTCTTGAATTTTTTTATGTAGACACTTAGTGTTATAAATTTGCCCTTAGGCCGGTCTTTGTTGTGTCCCATAAGTTTGGGTATGTTGTGCATTCATTTTCATTCAATTCTAGAAAGTCTTAATTTTTTGAAATTTATGTCTTGGACTCGTTTTTCATCCAGTAGTAAATTGTTCAGATTTCATGAGTTTGTGAGCTTTCTGTTGTTTTTGTTATTGTTGGTATCCATCTTTAATCCATGGTGATCATATAGGATGGGGGTGTTAGTTACATTTTCTTTTATCTTTTGATATTTGTTTCTGAGTATGTGGTTAATTTTGAAGAGCAGTTTTTGAGATACTGAGAAGAAGGTATATTCTTTTGTGGTTGGGTAAAGTTTTATGACTATTTTAAGGTATTTTTATTGTGCTTCAGCTGTGTTGAAACACTTGGGACCTATTGGGGTGGAGATACACCTTCTTCCACGCTATTGTGTTTTCACACTGGCATCTAAACATTTGGATTTGGGAAGATTGTAATTCTAGGTGCTGATACCTTTTCTTGTCTTTGTTGGATGACTGGTTCCTTGGTTTCTATTCACCTCACTAGTTCTTAGGAGAGCATTGAGTCTCTGTTTTGCCTGGTAGGAAATTCTTCTGGGATCCTGATAGGTGCAGTTTCAGGTGCTTACAGGTAGAATGCTTTTCTGGGTATTGGGAACTGACATTTAAAAATGGGATGAGCTGGGGATATCCTGGGGAGAACAGAGGAGAGAGGAAAACAGAGAGCCAGCATCTGCTTAGTTCTCTGGGAGGGGAGCGGAGAGCGCGGAGAGACTGCAACAGAAGGCTTACTACGTAGCTGGGGATGAGGCTGAGGTGCTGGACGTGGAGGCATGGAGGGAGAGGGGAAGATCTGCAGTTAGCCTACCTGTTTCCCTGGCTAGAGTACCCTGTGAGTTCTCAGGCAGACTTGTGTTTTCTTTGGGGAATACCATTCTAATCCTTTTCCCATTAAAAAAACACCGACCATGACTTTATCATGTCCTGTGATTCTGTGCACTGACTAGTCTTAGACTTGGCAGTAGGTGCCTTTATCTGCTGATCTCTTTCACCAGCCTCAAAAAAAAAAAAAAACAAAAAAAAAAAACCATTTTTGGGCTGGAGAGATGGCTTAGTGGTTAAGAGCATTGCCTGCTCTTCCAAAGGTCCTGAGTTCAATTCCCAGCAATCACATGGTGGCTCACAACCATCTGATGCTCTCTTCTGGCCTGCAGGCAGACACACAACAGAATATTGTATGCATAATAAATAAATTAAAAAAAAAAACAACCATTTTTAATAATTAGAGTAAATATTCTTTTTGTTTTTCTGTTCTTACACCCAGGAGTTTCTTTGTTATCCTGCTTGGTTTTCAACTCCTAAGCTGAAGCATTCTGCTGGTTTCCGCCTTCTGAGTAACTGGGATTACAGTGTGTCCCACTGAGGCTGCTTAAATAGATATTCTTTAAAAGTTCTACAGAGATCAAAAAACATTGTGGAGATGTATGACATTCTCAAAGAATTACACACACACACACACACACACACACACTTTAAAACCTTCTCCGAGTCTCTTTGTCCCACTGTTGACTAGACCAGCACTACCCTTTCTAGCGTCAGATAATGACGGGTCCATTGCTTCTGTGGAACTGGAAACTTCATTCAACTTTACCTTTGGATGTGCATCTTCTCCCCACAGGCTTCATCGTGAAAGTGTTCATTATCTTGTCAGTTCAGCTGCTCAGCACTATGGTAATCATCAGCATATTTGTTTTCTGGTGAGTCATTCTTCCTGTCTAGAATCAGATGTTATATTGCTCAAGTGACTGCTCATGGGATATCAGCTTACTTTAATGTGGGGCATTTCAAAAAGTATGATTTTTGTTCTTCATTATTTGTAGATGATATTCTTTCTATAGACAAGTTTTTCTGAACCACCAACATGGCAGGAGATTCTAGAATTTAACTTCCTAGGCCAAGAACATTTTTCTTACTCTTCTTTGAACATTGCTTTCTTTGATATTCTCTAAGCTTTTTGAGAAAGTTATGAAGGAATAATATTTATTTGTCACTAAGTCCATCTTATTGAAAGTGTTATTTGCAATATGAACCATGAGATGATTCCTTTTACCTTATACATATATCAGTCTTAGTATTGTATTGTATTTTTTTATATATAGGAGCTCACTTGTAGCTCTGGCTGTCCTCACTATGTAGACCAGGCAGGCCTCAAACTCACAGATATCACCTGCTTCTGCCTCCCAAGTGCTGGGATTAAAAACGGGATGTTTGAGATGGGGGAAGGACAGAGAGGGAGAGCAAGGAAAGAGATATCTTGATTGAGGAAGCCATTATGGGGCTAACAATAAGCCTGGAACTAGAGAAATTCCCGGGAATCCACAAGGATGACCCAGCTAAGACCCTAAGCAATACTGAAGATGGTGCCTGACCTGGCCTTGCCCTGTAATCAGATTAATGACTACCTTGTCATCATAGAGCCTTCATCCATCAACTGATGGAAGCAGATGCAGAGATCCACAGTGAAGCAATGAGCTGAGCTCTCAAAGTCCAGTCGAAGAGAGGGAGAAGAGATAATATGAGCAAAGGGATCAAGACCATGATAGGGGTACCCAGTGAAACAGCTTACCTGAGCTAATGTGACCTCATTGACTCCAGCGTGGCAACAGGGGAACTAACATAGGATCAGGCTAGTTCCTCTGCATGTGGGTGACAGTTGTATGGCTGGGGCAATCTGTGGGGCCATTGACAGTGGAACCAGGACTTATCCCTACTGCCTGAACTGGCATTTTAGAATCCATTTCCTTTGGAGGGATACCTTGCTCAGCCTAGATATAGTGGGGAGGCCTTGGTCCTGCCTCAAAGCAATGTGCAAGACTTTGTTGACTTCCTATGGGAAGCCTGACCCTCTCTGAGGAATGGATGTGTTTGGGGTCGGGGCAAAGGTGGAGGGGAGGGAGTAGAAACTGGGATTGGTATGTAAAATGAGAAAGGATTTTTTTTTTTTTAAAAAAAGTATGTGTCACCATGTCTGGCCCTCAGTATTTTTAAAACTGAAGGTCTTAACCATGTGTTTCTTCTTAAATCTGCTGTAATTTAAGAAAAATAACTGTTTAAATGTGTCTTTTCTTGGTGCTGGAAATTTGAATTCAGGGCCTCACACATGCCCAGTGGTTACCCCAGTGGAAGCCATGGCAGCAGCAGTTTTCCCGTTGAAAGGACTGTCTCAGGGCTTCCTCCCCATTTGCCTCAGGGCCATCTAGAGTTTGCCCATCTTTCTCACGACACTGTCATACTTCTATTTTAATTAGTGCAATTTATTATATTATGTAAAACTGTATTCTTTTTTTAAACCAGCAAACCTGTAAGGAAGTGGATCATTGGCATCCCTTGGTTCATGTATGCACTCTTGTAAGTATCATTCATGATTCTACGAACTATTGGCCAAGATTTTATCACTATTAAAAATTTGGTAAAGAATGGCAGTCTGGCTGGGTAGAGTGATGCATGCGTACAATCCCAACACTTAGAAGGTGGAGACAGGGGATCAGGAATTCAAGGCCAGCCTTGACTGCATAAGACCCGGATTCCAAGTAACACAAACTAAGAACAAAAAATCATGCAAAAACACCCAGGGAAAAGCATAATTTTCTTATATTTTACTTGTTTTTATTTATGTGTGTTTGTGTTTGTGTGCTTGTTTGTATGTATATCATGTTACATAGTTGTCAAAGAGGGGGGCAGAGAATGTCTGATCCCCTAGAAATGGAGTTGCTGGTGTTTGTGAGCTGCCTTGTGAGCTGGAAGATCTATCTCTCCATAAAATCCTTTAAAGGCAAAATTATAGAAATGGGAAGCAAGTTAATGGGTTCCAGAAGTCAGGGTCAGTTATGTGTAGAGTTTATGCCAGGCTGATCTTTGTTGATATGTAAGACAGTCCTGAATGTTAATTGAGGTGGTGGCTACATGTATCTACTCACAGACATAAGTCACACTCCCATGTTAAATAACTATGTGTTCATGTTATACCAGTATACTGGTTTTTAAATTGTGCTATAATATATAAATCAAAATCATTGGTGAAAATTTCATATAGTTTTAATAGAACTTCTCTGTCCTTTTATAATTTTTTATGAATCTATATTTAACAAAAAATTTAAAGACAAGCTATCTGTGTACCAAACTTTAAAATCTCATTTTGAAGGCGCAAAAGAGAGGTAAGTAGAAAAGAGCAATTTAGTTTGCTCTGTATATCAGGTATCAGCACATGACAACACACTCGGGTCTGTGTCCCCCGCTGTGTCTGGACACACTGCTCAGGTGACGACACACTCGGGTCTGTGTCCCTCTGCTGTGTCTGGACACACTGCTCAGGTGACGACACACTCGGGTCTGTGTCCCTCTGCTGTGTCTGGACACACTGCTCAGGTGACGACACACTCGGGTCTGTGTCCCCCGCTGTGTCTGTACAGACATGATGATACACTTGGGTCTGTCTCTGCACACACTGCTCATGTGTTGGAGAACTGAAGTAGTGACTGGTGGTTTCACGTTCCCAGCCCAGCTGTCCTGGTCGTCATCATCGTGCTTGCGTGCTGTAGGGATATCCGACGCCAAGTGCCTGCCAACTACATTCTCCTGGCATTATTCGTAAGTAACTCCCCTTGACAGCCTCCCTCGGACACATCCTCCTGCTGCCTTTAAAAGTTATTTATTTTACTGTGGAAACTTGTGGTGCAGGAAGGGAGGTAGGGAACATTTGTACAGAAATGGTACCTTCCCTGGAGACAGCGTCCTCACCTCTTACAGAGTTGGATTCCAGGTCACTCTTTGTTCTGGCCAACTTGCCTCTCTCTTGAAGCCACACAAGAACCCACCCCAGTCAGGGCTGTGTCCGCAGTTAATGTAGGCACTACAGTCTCTGTAGAAATAACAAACACATTTCTCATCAAGGAGTTGCTTCCACTTCTCACCCACAGTCTGTGAACTAGAAATGGTAATTTTCTTTATTGTGAAAGATATATTTTACTACAAGTTCCTCATGAGAAGAAAAGTCATTTCTGAACTTCGCCTCTTGCCCAGTTCTTCAGCGTTCCTCTCCGTACAGGGGGTGTTCCGCTGACAGAGCTGGGGCTGTGGTGTGGACGCTTAACTATCCACATCCCCACCAGCTGGTTCCACCACCAGGCCTCGTCACATCTATGCTGTTCTGTGATCGGTGCTGTTTTAGCCATACAGAACTACGTGACTACCCTTTTAACAGCCAATTCTGTTTTTTTTTTTTTTTCTGCTTATGGGGTCCTTAGAAACAAATAAACTCCTAGTCCCCTTAAATCCAAATACAATCAAAATCTATAGTTTTACTCCTACTGGCCCAGGCTCAATGCTCCAGAGAGTTTTGGGCCTTTTCATGAGACTTAGCAGCACCCCAGAGTCACCCTCTAACCCAGACTCCTGTGAGAGTCAGGCCAAGCCTTGTGTGTCCCAGAGGCTTGGATTTTTCAGCAGCTGGCTAGTAGACATTGCCTGGGCTGTGTGGATCCACTTGGGACCGACCGTCCAGCGCTGGCCTGGTATAACTAAGGATGGTGTCAGCCTTGTGTTTATGTTTCCTCTGCATAGTGCTGATCATTCCTTTCTATGAAGGCTGACTCCTAGAGCTGGCTCACAACTATATCTGCAATATGAGAGAATAAAGACATCAACAGGAAAATGAAACGGAAGGACACAGAACAGGGAGACAAACACTCTTTAGATTAGTGTAAACAAATGCTCTGGATGTATAGTTGAATGTCCTAATCTTGGATTTAATTCTGAGTCTGCTGGTGCTCAAAGCAAGTAATTTCACAGGGCCAGGGATGTGAGTGTATGGGCACCAGGTAATTTTATTACAATTCCCCTGTTGGAAGGAACAGGCCTGGGAATATGGCTGACTGCCACCCAGAGTGGTATTTCCTTTCGAGTATTGGGGAACCTTTCTTGGCTGTAGAGAATCCCCAGCAACTGCACAGGCAATGAAGAAAGATACCCCAGGTCCTGTGGACTGTGGGTTAGTTTTCCCCCATCTGTTTTCCCAAGATGTTTTCTTTATTATCCTGGCTCAATTACTTCCTACTTCTCCATCTCCAGAAGGTGATGGAGATGATAGAGGAAGGGAGCTGTCTGCTCATTCTGTAGCCCTGGCTGGTCTGCAGCGGCTACAGAGACCAGAGCTCCTCCTCTCCCTGCCTCCCGAGTGCACCACCGCAACCTGGCTATGCTGGAATTTTTTATTTTAAACATTAGAATAAAGACTGGGGCTGCAGCTGGCACAGTGTAGGTGAGGCCCTGAGCTTAGTTCTCTAGCACCACCGAAAATATTTTTCTTAATGAAAGAAGCCAAGAAGAGGGCTGAGTTGGTAAAATGCCTCTCCAGTGTGAGGACCTGAATCAGATCTGGGCACCCACTTGAGGTCCAGGAGCATGTCTGCAACCCTAGCACTGAGGAAATCTGAAGAGGGTGCAGATGGGGTGGATCCCACGTGTTTATTGGTCAGTCAATCCAACCAAATCAATGAGGCCTAAGTTCAACTCTAAGCTCACCTTAAAATAAGGAAGGAAGCAGGTGAAATGACAGCATACATGGATCCCAGCCTCACTCCATGTACATGTCTGTGTGTGCACACACAAACACTCCCTCATACAAAACTCTCTCTCTCTCTCTCTCTCTCTCTCTCTCTCTCTCTCTCTCTCCACACACACACACGCACACACACACACACACACACACACACCAAAGTGCATACACAAATTTACATGAAGGCCTGTTACATGTGATGGTGAATTCTTCAATCACATCCACCAGGAGGCAGTGTCAGTGAGGCTGAGGTCAGCCTAGTTTACATAGTGAGTTTCAGGCAGTCTGGGAGTCTGGTTACACATCAAAACCAAAACTAAAACAACTCAAAAAATTTAATAAGCTAGATTTTCTTTTTTAAAGAAAAGGTGTGCCCAACAGGTGGCGGTGGTGCTGCACACCTTTAATCCCAGCACATGGGAAACAGAGGCAGGTGGACCTCTCTGAGATCCAGGTCAGCCTAGGCTCTGGCAGAGAGGCCCCCTGTCAACACAAATAAATAAACAAGCTCAGAGGGTTTAGGTTTCTGGTCCCCAAAGGGGCTTTCCTCTTAGAAGCTCTGCACGTAACCACTAACAGAGGCCCTGTTGTTCAGGGTCAAGCAATGCTTTCATTTCCTAGACTCAGAATCTTGTCCAAGTGTTAAAAAATAACACCGAGAAAAACTTTTCAGAAAAACACTTGAGAAAAAAACAATAAAATACTCACTCTTGCCACACAGATGGCTTTTGTCCCCTAGAGTCTGTGATTCCCTGAGTCCCTGTCCTGAGCATGCTTGGAACCACTCCCCCTCCTCTCTCTTCCCAGCCTGCCTGTCTTCTGTCCCTGTGTCTTCCTGCCTCCTGGCTCTGTGTCTCTGCACCCCACCCACTTTTGATGATGCTGGAGAAATAGGAAGTAAAGGAACCAGGAGAAAATTTAAAAACATATCTTAGGAGGAAGGTTGGAATCAAGCACATTTTTTTATTGATTTTTATTGAGCTCTACATTTTTCTCTGCTTCCCTCTTTGGCTCTCCCCTCCCCTTCAAACCTCCCCCAAGGTCCCCATGCTCCCAATTTACTCAGGAGATCTTGTCTTTTTCTACTTCCCATGTAGATTAGATCTATGCATGTCTCTCTTAGTGTCCTCATTGTTGTCTAAGTTCTCTGAGATTGTGATTTGTAGGCTGGTTTTCTTTGCTTTATGTTTAAAAACCACCTATGAGTGAGTACATGTGATAATTTGTCTTTCTATGTCTGAGTTACCTCACTCAAAATGATGTTTTCTAACTTCATCCATTTTCCTGCAAAATTCAAGATATCATTATTTTTTCTGCTCTGTGGTGTTTCATTGTGTAAACGTACCACATTTTCCTTATCCATTCTTCAGTGGAGGAGCATTTAGGTTGTTTCCAGGTTCTGGCTATGACAAACAAAGGTGCTATGAACATAACTGAGCACATGTCCTTGTGGCACGATTGAGCATCCTTTGGATGTATACCCAAAAGCGGTATTACTGGGTCTTGAGGAAGGTTGTTTCCTAATTTTCTGAGAAATCATCATACTGATATCCAAAAGAGCTGACCATCTTGCATTCCCACCAGCAATGCAGAAGTGTTCCCTTTTCCCCACAACCTCTCCAGCATAAGTTGTCATCAGTGTTTTTGATCTTGGTCATTCTTACAGGTGTAAGATAGAATCTCAGAGTTGTTTTGATTAGCATTTCCCTGATGACTAAGGATGTTGAACATTTTCTTAAGTGTCTTTCAGTCATTTTAAATTCCTCTGTTGAGAGTTCTCTGTTTACGTCTGTACTCCATTTTTTTATTGGATTATTTGTTCTTTTGATGACAAATTTCTTGAGTTCTTTGTATATTTTGGAGATCAGACCTTTGATGTGGGGTTAGTGAAGATCTTTTCCCATTCTGTTGTTTCCCATCTTGTTGACCATGTCCTTTACTTTACAGAAGCTTTTCAGTTTCAGGAGGTCCCATTTATTAATTCTTTCTCTTGTATCTGTGCTGCTGGGGTTATGACGTTTGGCCTTTCCGCAGTTGTATATATCCTTCTGTGTCAATGCATTCAAGTGTACTTCCCACTTTCTCTTCTATAAGGTTCAGTGTGACTGGCTTTATGTGAGGTCTCTGATCCATTTGGGCTTGAGTTTTGTGTATGGTGATAGATATGGATCTATTTTCATTCTTCTACATGTTGATATCCAGTTATGCCAGCACCGTTTGTTAAATATGCTATCTTTTTTTTTTTGATATTTTTTGCTTTTTTCTCACAAACCAAATGTTCTAAGGTGTGTGAATTAATATCCGGGTTTTTGATTAAGGTTCCATTGGTCCCCCTGTCTTTTTTTATGCCGATACCAGGTGTTGTTTTCATTACGGTAGCTCTGTACTAGAGTTTGAAGTCAGGGATCGTGATGCCTCCAAAAGTTCCTTTATTGTACAGGATTGTTTTAGCTATCCTGGGTTTTTTGCTTTTCCATATGAAGTTGAGTACTGTTCTTTCGAGGTCTGTGAAGAATTTTCCTGGGTATTGCATTGAATCTGTAGATTGCTTTTGGTAAGATTGTCATTTTTACTATGCTAATTCTACCTACCCAAGAGCATGGGCGATCTTTCCACTTTCTGGTGTCTTTTTCAATTTCTTTCTTCAAAGATTTAAAGTTTTTGTCATACAAGTCTTCCACTTGTTTGGTTGAAGCTACTCTGAAATATTTTATGCTATTTGTGGCTATTGCGATCGGTGTTGTTTCTGATTTCTTTCCCTGCCCTTTTATCATCTGTGTACAGGAGGGCTACTGAATTTTTTGAGTTAATTTTGTATCCTGCTACATTGTTGAAAGTGTTTATGAGTTGTAGAAGTTCCTTGGTAGAATTTTTGGGATCACTTATGTAAACTATCATATCATCAGAAAACAGTGAGAGTTTGACTTCTTTTCCAATTTGTATCCCCTGATCTCCCTTTGTTGTCTTATTGCTCTAACTAGGACCTCAAGAACTATATTGAATAGATATGGAGAGAATGGACAACCTTGTCTTGTTCCTGATTTCAGTGGGATCGCTGGGAGTTTCTCTCCATTTAGTTTGATGTTGGCTGTTGGCTAGCTGTATATTGCCTTAATTATGTTTAGATATGTTCCTTATATCCCCCCTCTCTTTAAGACCTTTATCATGAAGGGATGTTGTATTTTGTCGAAAGCTTTTTCAGCATCTAATGAGATGACCATATGGTTTTCATTTTTCAGCTTGTTTATGTGGTGGATTACGTTGATAGATTTTTGTATGTTGAACCATTCCTGGCATCTCTGGGATGCAGCTGACTTGATCATGGTGGATGATGGTTCTGATATGTTCTTGGATTCGATTTGCCAGTATTTTATTGAGTATTTTTGCATCAATGTTCATGAGTGAGATTGATCTGTAATTCTCCTTCTTAGTAATGTCTTTCTGTGGTTTGGGTATCGGTAATTGTAGACTCATAAAGAGTTTGGCAATGTTTCTTCTGTTTCTATTGTGTGGAATAATTTGAGGAGAATTGGTATTAGTTCTTCTTTGAAAATCTTGTAGAATTATGAGCTGAAACCACCTGGTTCTGTTTTTTTTTTTTTTTGGTTGGGAGACTTTTGATGACTGTTTCTATTTCTTCAGCAGTTATAGGTCTGTTTAATTTGCCTGTCTGATCTTGATTTAATTTTGGTAAGTGATATTTATCCAGAAAGTTGTCAATTTTTTTAAGTTTTCCAATTTTGTGGAGTACAAGTTTTTCGAAATATAACCTGATGATTCTCTGTATTTCCTCTGTGTCTGTTATTATTCCCTCTTTTTGTTTCTGATTTTGTTAATTTGGATATTCTCTCTCTGCATTTTGACTAGTTTGGATAAAAGTTTGTCTATTTTGTTGATTTTCTCGGAGAACCATCTTTTTGTCTCATTGATTCTTTGTATTGTTTTCTTTGTTTCTATTTTGTTGATTTCAGCTCTCAATTTGATTATTTCCTGCTGACTAGTTCTCTTAGGTGAGTTTGCTTCTTTTTGTTCTAAATTTTCAAATGTTCTGTTAATTTACTAATGAGGGATTTTTCTAGCTTCTTTATGTGGGCATTTAGTGCATTTTCCTTTCCTCTTAATACTGCTTGCATTGTGTCCCATAAATTAGGGTATGATGTGTGGTCATTTTCACTGAATTTTAGGAAGTCTTTAATTTCACCCTTTATTTCTTCCTTGACCCATTGATGATTCAGGTGAGTATTGTTTAATTTCCATGTGTTTGTGGGCCTTCTGGAATTAGTATTGCTGTTGACTTCTAGTTTTAAACCATGGTGATCTGATAAGATACATGGGGTTATTCCAATTTTCTTGTATTCGTTGAGGTTTGTTTTGTTACTGCGTATGTGGTCAATTTTTGAGAATGTTCCATGAGGTGCTTGTTAGGAATTTTCCTAACGCGAGCTCTCTGCTGATACAAAAGCAAAAATCCTAGTCAAGCCAAATCACAACAAGCCAAATTAAAAAAAAATATCCAGGATTAATGGAATTCCTGCACTCTTGGGTGGCCCTGAGGGGGAATTGGGAAGGGGGAAGGAAAGAGACCACAAGGGGACTTTCTGGGGAAGCTGTTTAAATAGACTGGGGGAGTGGTCAATATTTTGGCAGGCTGTCTTCATCCTCCTCCGGGGAGGGGTCAAACCTTGGCAGGCACAGGGATGGAGACCAGAGACTGAGACTTTCAGTGCTCAGAAGATACATTCTTTTCTGTTTGGATGGAATATTCTATAGATGTTTGTTAAGTCCATTTGAATCATAACATCTGTTAGTTCTCTTATTTCTCTATTCATTTTTGTCTTATTGACCTGTCCAGTGGTGAGAGGTGAGTGTTGAAGTTTCCCACTATTAGTGTGTGAGGTTTAATGTATGATTTAAGTTCTAGAAGCGTTTCTTTTACATATGAGGTTGCCCTTGTATTGGGGGCATAGATGTTTAGTATTGACATTTTCTCTTGATGGATTTTTTTCCTGTGACTAATATGAAATGACCTTCTTTGTCTCTTTTTATTGATTTTAGTTTGAAGTCTGTTTTGTTAGATATTAAGATATCTACAGCCACTTGTTTCTTAGGTCCATTTGATTGGAATATTTTTCCCAACCCTTTATTTTGAAAGGATGTCTGTCTTTGAGGTTGAGATGTGTTTCTTGTATGCAAAAGAAGGATGGATTCTGTTTTTGTATCCAATCGGTTAGCCTGTGCCTTTTTTATATGTGAATTGAGTCTATTTATATTAAGGGATATTAGTTACCAGTGATTGCTATCTCCTGTTGATTTAATTTTCATTGTTGGTGATGTTAATTTGTGCGTTTTCCCCTTTTTTGGGATTTGCTGCTATGAGACCATCAATTGTCTGTGTTTTTGTTGGTGTAGCCTAATTTCCTTTGGTTGGAGTTTTCCTTCTAGTATTTTGTATAGGGCTGGGTTTGTGGCTAATTATTGGCTAAATCTGATTTTGTCGTGAAATATCTTGTTTTGTCCTTCTATGATGATTGAAAGTTTTGCTGGGTATAGTAGTCTGGGCTGCCATGCAAGGTCTCTTAATGTCTGCATAATGGTTGACCACAGCCTCTGGCTTTCATTGTTTCCAATGAGAAGTCAGGTGAAATTCTGATAGGTCTGCCTTTATATGTTACTTGGCCTTTTTCCTTTGCAGCTCTTAATATTCTTTCTTTACTCTGTATGTTTAGTGTTTTGATTATTATGTGGTGAGGGGACTTTTTTGGATCTAGTCTATTAAGTGTTCTGTAAGATTCTTATATCTTCATAGGCATATCTTTCCTTGGGTTTGGAAAGTTTTCTTCTATAATTTTGTTAAACATATTTTCTGTGCTTTTGAGTTGAACTTCTCCTTCTTCTATACCTATTATTCTTAGGTTTGGCCTTTTCATGGTGTCCCATATTTTCTGGATATTTTATGTTAAGCTTTTGTTAGATTTAATGTTTTCTTTGACTGATGAGTCTATTTCCTTTATTGTCTCTTCAGTGCTTGAGATTCTCTCTTTCATCTCTTGTATTCTGCTGTTCATGCTTGTGTTTGTGGTTCCTGATCATTTTCTCAAGATTCTTGTTCCTATAATTCCCTTGGCTTGTGTTTTCTTTATTGTATCTATTTCCATTTTCAAGTCTTGAATAGTTTCTTTCATATGTTTGATTGCTTTTTCTTGGTTTTCTTTAAAGGTTTAGTTGTTATCTTCCAGTTTTTTTTTTTTTTTGTTTGTCTTTTTCTCCATTTCTTTGAGGGAATTTCTCATTTTCTCTCTAAGAGTTTCAAACATACTTCTGAAGTTTTTTTTAAAAAAATATTTATTTATTATGTATACAATATTCTGTCTGCAGGCCAGAAGAGGGCACCAGACCTCATTACAGATGGTTGTGAGCCACCATGTAGTTGCTGGGAATTGAACTCAGGACCTTTGGAAGAGCAGGCAATGCTCTTAACCTCTGAGCCATCTCTCCAGCCCTTGAAGTTTTTTTTTTTTTTAGGTCACTTTCTTCTGCTTCATCTATATTTTGTTGTTCAAGTCTTGCTGTTGTAGAGTCTTTAGGTTTTACTTGTGTCTTGTTGCTCTTTGTGGTGTTGCATGTGTTCTTACCTTTTCTACTCATCTTTTCCTCTAATAGGTGTGGTTGGTGCTGTCTTTGGTTATGTTGATTAATCTTCTAGGTGCCAGTAAATCCGAGGCTCAGATGGTTATTCCTCGTGGTACAGTCAGTGCCACAGTGGTACAGTTCTAGTTAACCTCATTGGTCACCTGTGTTCCTGGAGATCTCTCAATGCTCCTGGACATTGCTCCACTCCCTTGGAGTTCGCTGTCTTAGGCCTGCTCTAGCCTAGGTTGTCCGCTCAGACCTGTTTCTGTAAATGTCCCTGGTCTGGATCCATTCCTGTAGAGGTCCCTGGCTTGGGGTTGGTCTTGTGAAGTTCTCTGGCTCCCATCTACTCCCTTGAAGTTCCCAGGCTCAGGTGAGCCCAGACCCACAGAGAACCTGGCTCAGGTTTACTCCCTCAGAGGTCCCAGACTCATGCTCAGACCCACAGAAATCTCTGGTTCCTGCCTATTCTCTTTGATGTCCCAGACTCATGCTCAGACCCACAGAAATCTCTGGTTCCTGCCTATTCTCTTTGATATCCCAGACCAACGCTGGGACCCACAAAGGTCCTGGCTCAGGCCTACTCCCTCTGAGGTCCAAGACTCATGCCTGGACCCACAGAGATCTTTGGTTCCCTTGGGGGTCCCAGACTCATGCCCAGACTGGAAGAGGTCCTGGCTCAGGCCTAGTTCTTTGGAGGTCCTAGACTCAAGTTCAGACCCACAGAGCTCCTGGCTTAGGTCTATTCCCTTGAAGGTCCCAAATTCATGTTCAGACCCTCAGCAGTCTCTGGCTCTGGCTCACTTGCTCCTGTACCTGTTCTGGTGAAGTTTGCTGTCTCAGATCTGCTCTGGATCAGGTTGCTGGCTCAATCCTGATCTGCCAATGTCTTTGGACTGGATCAGTGCCTGCTCCCAAGGAGCTTCTCAAGCACATTTTTGAGGTATCATTTGTACATAGAATAAATCTTTTCCTCTGGTGGATATAAGAAGTACCTTCTTAGCTACATTAAACAAGTACAACATGAGGCACTCACCCATTGGGTCTGGAAAGTCCAGAGAAGTGGCTGAGGACTTTTGGGTCCCAGTTCTTTTTCAGCATCAGGTGCATTGGGAAACTCCAAAGCCAGTATAGTGTCAGCACTTTGTTTAGGATGTGCCCTCCTTTTTGACCTCTGGGAGCAGAGGACTCCCCCATAGATGATCAAGTTCCTGAGGGTCCTTTGGGCTGGGAAACCTCTTCAGTCTGACAGCTGCTCACTGTCTGTGGTATTGAGCCTGACTGTGGGTGTGCCAATTACTATCTTAGTCTCACCCTCAGGCTTCCTTGCCCACTGGATCTCAGTGCCACCTGTCTCCCACACTGCCCACAGCCTGGTTCCATCTGGCTAGAGGGCATCCTTCAGGGCATCAGCCCTGTGCTGTCATGCCCGAACTACCGTATCTTGACACTGTAATCTCAGTTCTCATCCCAGGTCTGAGTTCTGAAGAAATATTTTATGTTAGCAGGGAACACAGAAGATGGCATTATGCAAGTGTGGGCAAAGCAATAATGGGAACAGCATGCGCTGCTCTGACGAACTGTGTAGACAGTGTGTGGAAGACCCCGTTTGGCTAATGAGGATGTGGTCCATGAATGAACCTTTTACCTTGGTTTCTCCACTCACAGTTAGTACATAGGTCATGCTCTGAATACGTGGAAGTTATTGCAGCTTGGAAGTTCTTACTAATGAGAGGATTTTCTTCCATCAGTTCTAGAGAGAGTGTAGTAGTAGTTAGTTAGTAGTTAGTAGAGAGTGTAGAAGTAGTTAGTTGTACCATTTGTTAACCATTTTGTAGCTGTGGCCCTGGGGTTGTGCTCACCTCCCTACTTGCTCCCTAGATCCTGCCCAAATGCACACATGCATGAGTGGTCACTTCTTCTGCAGTCTAGGACTTGTTCTCATGCTGGGAGAAACAGGCTGCTGACTGACTGTGAATTTTGTTTTTAGACACTTCTGGAAGGTCTCATGCTAGGGAGTATGTCAATGTAAGTCTTTAATCCATATTTCTATTTTATTGTGTATGATTTTCTCTGAATATATCTGAACAGTAACTACAATCTCTGGTTTTAGTTTCTACAAAGCGGAAGAGATACTATGGGCAGCGGGAGCAACCACTCTGGTGACATTAGTGCTTACTTTATTTGCTCTACAAACAAAAGTACGTATTATTGAAACAGTTCTCTCTCACAAGGGCGCCTCTGGCTGTGCTCCTGTGTCCCTCCGGGCCCATTCTCATCCACACCGGTCTCACTGTTTTATGGGCCTCTTCAGCATGGTTTTCTTGCCTCGTCAGCAGTCGGGCCAGGGAACCTCAGCTGGGAATCAGAGGGACAGAGGAGAGAGGCACTTATTCCCATGGTGTCCTCCTACAGGTTTCTCTTGAGCTAGCCACATTAATTACCAAAATTACTCGCAGCTTGTCTTACATGGCCAGCTTGAGACAGCCCATCTTCCAAGATTTCTGTGTCCTTGTTCCTTGGGCCCTACAGGCAGCCACAGCTGCTCACCTAGTCCCTTCCTCCCTTCTTCAGGAGGTGGGTCTTCACACACCAACTACCTCTCCTCACTGCCGCTGAGTGTGTCCTGTGTTCCCTGCTGGGGCCCTACTTCAAAATGGCAGTTCAAAATTCTCAGATTTTCACAGGTATTAGGACTCAGAAGCACTACTAACCCCTAAAATAATTCACGACTGCTCTTATTTTGGTGGGAACTAGGGACCGACTGAGGGCCTTATTAATGCCAGCAGGTGGTCACTCTACCTCAGAGCCACACTCCAACCAATGGCCGTTTCTTTTTAACCATGTTGTCAGAGTCTCTCCAGCCTTAAGATGCACCTGGGGGTTTCAGTTGGCTCTTTCCACTGTCTTTCATTTACAGACATTAGTGAGTAGTGTCACCTTAGACCCTTTAACAACTAAAGAGGAACATTTTTTTCTATTGTTTGGCAAACCTCATAACTTTATACAAGAACTGAATTTAGACTTTGTGGGTGGAAAAAGGAAGGTCCCAAGAGGTAGAGGGACCTTTAAATATTCTTAAAATATTTAGACAAGTTGTATCAAAAGTAAGGGTTCAGGGACTGGGGAGATGGCTCAGTTAGTAAAGTGATTGCAGTGTACACACCATGACCTGAGTTTGATCTCCGGTGTCCATGTAAAGATCTTGGTGTGGTGGTGTGGGTTTGTAACCGCAGCTCTGGGAAGGTAGAGACTGGCTCCCTGGAGTCTCTGGCCAGTCCCCTGGCCTAAATTTTGGAGCTCTACGTCCTAGTGGAGATGGTTTTCAAATCATAAGGAATAAAGCCTGAAGTGGATCTGAGACTTCACACACAAAGTAGAGCTTCAGTTTAATTTAGAATCATATCAGTATTTGCTACCTCAAGGGTAATCCTAATAGAAGACATCCTGTATGAACAGACGTGCCTTCCTACAGTGAGTGGGGTGGGCTTCTGATACAGACATAGGTTCATTGAGCTATTTAAAGCCTTTTAAATGTCAGAGCATTTCCCCCCAATATCCCATGGTATTTAAATCACTCTCAGGTAAAGAATGATGTGAGTTCATGAAACAAAACATTCTGCTGAAAAACACCTTAAAGACGAGTCCAGGTGTGTTTGCATATGAATGACTTCGAAAGGCAGCTGAACTTACATTCAACTACCCCCCCCCCCCGCCCCCATGAAGATATGTGGTGGGAATTTACACAGGTTTCTCCCTCTGCAACACTCCCAAGGGCTACAGAGGAAATGTAAGCATGTGCTGAGTCCGAGTTTTCTAATGAACCCCAAGCTGTCCCGTAAAGGGAAAAATTAACCAGAAGGCCAGCTTGGTTTAAATATAACCAGACTCCATTCTCAGATCAGCTCCTTTGGGTTGAGTGACAGTTTTATGTAGATTCAAGATGCTCAGCCTCTTGGCTTCTGCTTGCCTTTTAATCTAAGGTGGAAGCTGGGAGTTTGGAAGGAGGATGAATCTTTTGTGAGTTCTGGTGAGAGCCAAAGAGGGGCTGGTAGCAGAAACATCATTTCTTTAGCTGTTATTTGTGCTTGCTGAGTCCCTGTTGTGTCCAGGCCAGATGTGACTCAGATACTGAATTTGGCAAGAGATGACAGAGATCCTTCCTGAATCCTAAGTGGGGCTGAAGGGGCTACAGGTCTAAGAAGAAAATGAAGAACTAATGTTGTATGCATTGAGAATGGAGGAAAAATGCAAGAAAATATCTTGGATGTTTTTAATATTTGAAAATTTTCAGCCCCTTTAATAAAAACAACAACAAAATACACAGGTCACTAATGTTTAAAGACAAAGCCAATTTATTCACAATAATAAATGCCAACATTATAAAATAATCATAACAGTAATTTTTGAAACTGTACTTATGTATTTTACAAAAATATGTGCATACAAATTTGAAAGAGATCCAATGACATAATGAAATAACCTATTTCATTTTCTTAATGTTTTCTATGTATATGTGTTCTTTAAATATGAATAGTTATGATCACATTGTACATACAAATTTATACTTCACTTAATTCATCTTTTTATATGAATTTGATATATGAATTTGAGCAAATTATATATATATATATATATATATATATATATATATATATATATATATATACTTGAGCATGATCTTCCTGCCTCTACCTCCCAAGTCCTGGGATTATGAGTGTGTGCTACGATGTCTGCTTTTTTTTTTTTTATTTATTTATTTTTATTTTCGAGACAGGGTTTCTCCGTAGCTTTTGGTTCCTGTCCTGGAACTAGCTCTTCTAGACCAGGCTGGCCTCGAACTCTCAGAGATCTGCCTGCTTCTGCCTCCTGAGTGCTGGGAATAAAGGCGTGCGCCACTACCACCTGGCCCACGATGTCTGGTTTTAAGGAAGAAATTCTTTTTTTAATTGCAACACTGTTTGGCCAACGACTCAGGCATATTCCTAGCTAGCTCTCACATCTTAAGGAAGAAATTCTTATACATAGAAAAGTGGAATAAATATGATGAATTCTCATGTACCTTTCACCCAGTTTAAAAATGAACAGCTCCTGACTCTTACTATTTTACCTTCCAACATCTCCTCCCCGCTGAAGAAACTCCCAAAGACTGGGATAGTTTTATCATTTATGTGGCAATTTTCAGTGTTTGGGGCTAAGGCAGCTCCATCCTAAGAAACAGCCAGGGCAAATAGTGCATGGGGTAGAAAATGCATCTTAAAACATTTGAGATCCTATCTGGATGATAATGAAGTCATGCTTGCTATTTATGTCTCCCCAGTGGGATTTTACCATGCTAAATGGAGTGATGTTTGTTTTCCTCGTTGTGCTTATGATCTACGGGATTATTGCACTCGTTATACGATCATACGTAAGTGACTGTCATTTTGAAATCTTCAAGAAGTACTCAAGATGAGGGAAGTGCTGGCTGTGTCAGCACAAGTCCTCTGAGAAGCAGACATGGTACTGGGGCTAAGAATGTAAGGACTTTATTATTATCACTTTGTTATCTGTGGTGATGAGCACATCAGGCAAGCACTTCACCTCTGAGCTACACTCCCAGATTTTAGGAAAAAAATCCCTGAGATCAAAGACAAACTTCAGTAGTTTGCAGAGTTTGCCCAGTTCAGCAGCTGAGCAGGGTACATTATACTCCTGTCCTGTTACCCGAATGTGTACTGAAGTCTTTCTTACTTGCACACCAGGAATCCGTGGAGAATACTGTAGACAGGAATGCAGTGTGTGAATATCGACCCCCTGCTTAAGACAGCAGTTGTCCTTCCCCAACAGGGTCTGGGGGACCCTGTCCTCTGTGGCAGACAATACATTCTTCTGCACACAGGTGCTATTGTTTGAAGCAAAAGTGGGAGAAAAGCTCCTCTAGAGGTTCCAGTAGCACCCACAGAAGGTTGCTTAGCCTCTACCCAGCTCTCTCTTTCATTGAGTTCTACATGTCACCCATAGATCTTGTGCATATTTTTCACCGAGCTATCACATTCAATTGTCACAACATTCCTGAACACTATTCCTTGTTTATTTGATAGGTTCAGTGAAGTTTAACTCATTCAGGGTCCCCAGGGAATTAGGGGCACAGGTATCATGGATGTCAGATTTGTGTGACTTTTAGGCAGTGTTTATATCTCCATTACTTTGTGCATGGTCTGCTCTGGAGCAGAACTGGAGAAAGCTATATATTATATGCCCTATATTGTCCAGGAGTACTTTATATGGAGACCCTGCCTGAGACCTGGAACTGTTTGTTCAAATTCTGAACCAAACCATTTATTTGGCAGCAAGTGGATTTTTTTCTTTTAACGTACCTTTAGACATGTGACTCAGTTCTGTCTGGGTTCATTTGGTCTGATAAATAAGCATGTTTGTCATAGCTAGGGAGAGGGTATCTATGTTTTGCAGACAAACTCTAAGACGTACAGAGATGTACTTGTGTGTTTTTGTTTTGTGGCTTTGCCGCCTTGTTTACTTTTTTGAGAGAGTCATACTATGTAGCCCTGGCTGGCATGTAACTCACTGTCTAGAGCAGGCTGGCCTTAAACCCACAGATAGCACCCTTTTCTGTCTCCAAAGTGCTAGGACTCCAGGTGTTTGCTCACCACCTCACCTGGCATATTCAAAGACCATAACTCTATAGTTACTCAGTGGGTTCCATAGGTCTTTACAGTATCCCTAGCTTGTGGAGGCTGTGTTTCCTACAAGACAGACAGATCTCATTCCCATTCTCACAAATATCTCCAAGCTACAGTCTTAAACATGCAGCAGCAAAAGGTTCTTATCCTAAGTCCGTGCATTTGACATAGGCAACTTTGAGTCCTCTGCATTCTGGGTGTCCCCAAGCTCTCCAGTTCGCACTCTAAAGCTACTGTGCTCCCCAGATTGTGCTGTGATTCACTGTCTCCTTTCTTCAGCAAGAACTTGTTATGGGGATCTCTGCCAGTCCTCCTTGGGACCACCTTTCTCCTCCTTAAGAGTTTATGCTACATTTTTCTGAGGTGTTGTGTGTTGCTTTATCTTCTTCCCATGTGAGCCAAACCCTGGGTGTTCGGATATGTCTCATATTTTCTGATCAGGGAAAAATACCAGTCAGATTGGCTTGGGCAAAGTTCTAGGAATTTCATGGGCCTGAAAAGGACCTAAGAGTCTAGCACCAGTAATCCCTCCTTGGTGTATGAGCCTGGGGTAACTGGTCATTTCTACTCGTGCAGTATAGGTCAAGAATTGCCTGTTGACAGACACGACCAACTGCAGGTCCCAGCAGCGCTCCCCACTGCTTGCAGGGGCTTCTTTCCTCACATTCTCCACATAGGGAGCATGTGATCATTGTGTTTCCAGAACCACTCAGGCCACAGACTGAGGGCAGGTAGAGTCTCTAGAAGGGTTGTTTGTAACATGGAGGGGCCAGGCCTGCTTGTTTGTTTGTGGTTTTTGTCCTGCCCAGTTTCCCACAACTGTTTAGCACCAAAGAAAATCACACATAGATCTCTATAAGTTAGAAAGCTGATTGGCCCATTAGCTCTAGCCTCTCACTGGCTAACTCACATCTTGATTAACCCATTTTTCTGATCTATGTTAGCCATGTGGCTCAGTACCTTTTTTCAGTTGGGCAGATCACATACTGCTGCTTCGGTGGTCTGGGCAGGAGTGGGAGGAATCAACTTCCTCCTTTCCAGAATTCTCCTGTTCTCATTACATCATTTCTACTTCCTGTCTGGTTTTCCTGCCTATATTTCCTGCCTGGCCAATCAGCACTTATTTATAACATGATTGACAGAATACAGACAATTCTCCCGCACCAGTTGTTGAAAATGGGGTGGGAAGTGGAGCATTTGTAATGCATTGTCCGCACACCACCCCCATGGAATTTGAAGTGCTCACTTAGTGATGGTGAAGATCTGCATGTACTTTGAATGTTTATTGTAATAAAGTGGCGATGCTGGTGATTAGGTCGAGAAGAGGCTAATTCCCACAGGCTTGCCTGCCTTCATAATGGGTCCTTATCTGAGGGCAGTAACTCATGGAAGCACTTCCGGCACTCCAATCTTGTTAAGCTGTACCTCTTTCTTTCTGTGCAGTGGCTACATCTGATGTATTCAGCACTTGGAACACTGATCTTCTCCATGGTAGGTACTGTTTTCCCTCACTGCTGAAGACCATGGTGTACACATTCCCAGGCCTGGTGCTGGTCCGTGGAGTCAACCATTCACTAGAAACACTCCAACAACTCACTCAGCAGAGCTGGATGGCCTTTCTAATCTATGAAATCATCACATTCCTGGGCTGGGGCTGTACATCAGGGGTAGATTGCTTTCCTAGCATAGGACCTTGAGCTTCGTCCCCAATACAGCACAAACACAAAATGCAATGTAGGCAGAAGCCACTACCAAATAACTACCAGAGACTTATTTATAAATGCTCAGCTGATAGCTCAGGCTTGTTACTAACTAACTTTTCCAACTAAATTAACCCATTTCTATTAATCTACATTCTGCTACATGGAACTTAACCTCTCTTTCATCTTGCTGGTGACTAATAAGTGTTAGATCCCTGGTTGCTGGGTTCCTCTGCTGCTGATGCAACAAGTCAAATCAAACTGAATTAATAAATCCAGGTTTTATAAACAGGGCAATGAAAAGCAAAGCACCCCTGAATGGCCTTCAGGAAGGCAGGAAAAGAGAACACGGGATAGAGTCTGGAATGAGGCAGCTCTGGGAGCTGCTGTTTGGTGTGCTGAGGGCAGGATCTGGAACAGCCCCTCCATCCCTGCAGCTAGAGAGTCTAGACAGTGACTCCACTGACTCTGTCCTTCTTCCCTGTGTCCTTATTCTGGTTCTCCCACCTAACCTTATCCTGTCCAGCTATTGGCCAGTAGCTTCTTTATTAAACCAATCCCAGTGTACTGAAGGACTATTCCGCAGCAGCACATTATTCCACACAATCCTTCGTGGAGGATTATTTCACAAAAACGGGAAACTATCACTTTCAAAGAGTTAATATTTGAGGGGCTGGAGAGATGGCTCAGTGGTTAAGAGCATTGCCTGCTCTTCCAAAGGTCCTGAGTTCAATTCCCAGCAACCACATGGTGGTCACAACCATCTGTAATGAGGTCTGGTGCCCTCTTCTGGCCTTCGGGCATACACACAGATAGACTATTGTATACATAATAAATAATAAATAAATATAAAAAAAGAGTTAATATTTGAGAAGAGAAGGGATTGTGTAGAAGCCTCAATGCTCATTGTCATACAGTGTGGCTTCATTTGCCCAGATGAGTCTCTTATTTCTCTATACCAAAGCTGTGGAGAGAGCTGGTAGAGGCCATTTCAGACGCGTCTGGTAACCCCTTTCTTTCTGTTTAGTATTGTCTTTTGCTGTCACAGATTTACAGTTATAAGGTTTTAAAAGTAATACACGTGGACATTTTTTAAAATTCAAACAGAGTGGACTGCAAAAGGAAATGCAAAACTCCCTTCTCCCCATTGCTCAGAGTTAAAGACTGAGAGAGCAGATTCTAGGAGCCCTGCTGGAGTTTCTTTAGACATCACCGCATGACCCCTACACTGAGGTGGTCACATGGTATAAAATATTTTACCTTAGCCTTTTACTTGACAACAATGGTCTCTGGGTATTAGCAGAGCTGTGTCAAATTCATTAGGCCTGAGTTTTTCTATCTTATGCTTTTTATCAATACTTCTCATAGCATTAAAAAATGGTGTGTGTTGCACTGTGGATGAAACTCAGGGCCTTTCCCACGTCAGGCAAGGTTTCCCCTACCGACTTGTTGGGGTTTTAGAGTTCCTTGGAGTTGTTAAAGAAGAAAAAAATGTGTGTGTGCTGGTATGCATGCACGGAGCCAGAGGACAGTGGGGTCCTGCTCTACGGTTCCCCCGATCCCTTTGAGACAGGGTCTCTCACTGACGTTGGACCTGGGCCTATGGCCAGTAAGCCCCAGTAACTCTGCTCTCTGCCTTCAACATCTCTGGAGTTACAGGCACATGGGTGTTCATGTTTTAAAAAAACACATGAGTACTGAGGATTTGATTCTATGTTCTCATGCCTTGGCAGCAAGTCCTTGTACCTATTGAGGCGTCTCAGGCTTTGAGGGGAAAAATGTGAAGACAGGTCTCACTATGTAACACTGGCTGGCCTGAAACACGCTATGCAGACCAGGTTGACCTTGAACTCAGAGAGATCTGCCTGCTTCTGCCTGAGTGCTGAGAGTGTCACCAAGTTTTAAGTGACCCACATTAGCTTCCTTTCCATCACTGTTTGTTCCTACATCCTGACTGCAGTTTCCCCTCCCTCCTCTCCCTGTAGTCCCTTCCCCACACATTTTCTCTGTGCCCACCCTTTTCTCCTCCATTTCTCTTCAGAAAAGGGCAGGACCCCCCCCCCCCATGGATATCAAGTAGCTGTGAAACTAAGCACCTCTTCTCCTATTAAGCCTGGACGAGGCAACCCAGTAAGAGGAAAAGGTCCCCAAATCAGGCAACAAAGTCAGAGGCAGCCTCTGCTCCCACAGTTACACAACTGTGACATATATGCAGGGTGCCTAGGTTGTTTTCAGTTTCTGGCTGTTTTGAATATAGCCTCAATGAACATAGTTAAGCAAGTGTTCTTGTGGTAAGATGGATCATCTTTTGGATATATGACCAAGAGTGGTATATCTGCGTCTTGAAGTAGATTGATCCTAATTTTTTGAGACACTGCTATATTGATTTCCATAGTGGCTATATAAGTTTGTACTCTTACCAGCAATGGAGGAGTATTCCCCTTGCTCCATATCCTCATCAGCACAGTCGTCACTTGTGTTGCTGATCTTAGCCATTCTGACTGGTGCAAGATGGAATCTCAGAGTAGTTTTTTTTTATAATTTAATTATTTTTTTCAAAAGGAAAATAAACTATCTTTTTTTGTTTTACATACAATCCCACTTCCCACTTGGTGTGGGAACTGTCTATGTGTTGTCCTATGTGTCCTGTGTTGATTTTATTGGTTAATGAACAAAGAAAACTGGCTTGGCCTATAGCACGGGAGGAGGAAGGCAGAGTTAGGAGAAACCATGGATCCACTGCCTGATACAGACACTGGGAACTTTAGCTGGTAAGACACAGCCACATGATGATATACAGAATAATAGAGATGTGTTGGTTTAAAATGTGAGTTTAGCCAGAAATATGCATAAGCTATTGGCCAAACAGTATTGCAAGTAATATGGTTTCCTGAGTTGGTATTTTGCTGGTTCCTTTTCTGTCTGGCTGGAGTTGGTGGCTGGGAAGAACAAGTGACCCTTACCTCAACACCCACTCTCTTCCCTCCACCTATTCTTCCCATTCCATCCACTCCTCAGAGAGGGTAAGGCACATTGCTGAGAAAGGTTCAAGGCCCTACCTACTAAATCTAGGTTGAGTAAGGTATCCATCCAAAGAGAATGGGTTCCAAAAAGCCAGTACAAGTGGTAAGGATAAATCCTGATGGCACTGCCAGTCCTGGTGGTCCTGCAGTCTGTCCCAGCCACACAACTGTCACCACATTCAGAGAGACTAGTTTGAATCTATGCTGGTTCCTTCCCTGTCTGGCTGGAGTTTGTGAGCTCCCATTAGCTCAGGTAGACTGTTTCAGTGGGTGTCCCCATCATGGTCTTGACCCCTTTGCTCATATTCTCACTCCTCCCACTCTTGAACTGGACTTTGGGAGCTCAGCCCAGTGCTCTGATGTAGGCCTCTGCCTCTGTTTTTATCAGTTTCTGGATGAAGGTTCTATGGTAACACTTTTTAAGACATTCATTAATCGGACTACAGGACAAGGCCATCTCGGGAACCCTCACCTCTATTGCTTAGGGTCTTAACTGGGGTCATCCTTTGGATTCCTGGAAATTTCTCTAGTGTCAGGTTTCTTGCTAGCCTCATAATGGCCCCCTCAATCAAAATATCCCTTTCCTTGCTCTCATCTCTGTCCCTCCCCCATCCCATCTACCTTGTTCCCTCAAGTTCCCCCCTTCTTTTCTGCCCTCCCTTCTCCCACCCCTATGCTCCCAATATTGTTAGGCAATCTTATCAGAGTAGTTTTGATTTGCATTTCCTTGATGCTTAAGAATGTTGTTGACCATTTCTTTGATTATTAGCCATTTGACTTTACTCTGTTGTGAATTCTGTTTATATTTGTACTCCATTTTAAAATTGGATAGTTGTTTTTGTGATTTCTAATTTCCTAAATTCGTTGTTTATTTTGGATATTAGACACTTATATCTAAATAAAGATAAAAATCTTTCCCATTCTGTAGGCTGACATTTTGCCCTTGTGATAGTGTCATTTGCCTTACAGAAGCTTTTCAGTTCCATGAGGTCCCATTTATTAATTTTTGATCACAGTACCTGTGCAATTGCTGTTCTGTTCAGGAAGTTGTCTCCTATGCCAGTGTGTTCAGGGCTAATCCGCTTTCTCTTCTATTAGGTTCAGTTTATCTTGTTTGATGTTGAGGTATTTGATTCACTTGGACTTGAGTTTTGTGCAGGGTGATATGGATCTTATTTGCATTCTTCTACATGCTGATATCCATTTAGACCAGCACCATTTGTTGAAGATGCTTTTCCCCCACATTGTATAATTTTGTCTTCTTTGTCAAAAACCAAATGTCCATAGGTGTGTGGATTTACTTCCGGGTCTTTGATTCCATTTAATCCATTGATCAACTGTTTGCTTTTTATGTCAGCACTGTGGTTTTTATTACTATTGTTCTGTGGTACAACTTGAAATCAAGGATGATTATACCTCCAGAATTTCCTTTATCATAAGGACTGTTTTAGTTATCCTAGTTTTTTTTTTTTCATGTGAAGTTGAGCATTGTTTCTTCAAGGTCTGTAAGAAATTGTATTGGAATTTTGATAAGAATTGCCTTGAATCTGTATTATTTTTACTATATTAATCTTATTGCTCCATGAGCAAGGCAGATCTTACCAGAAGATGGTATCTTCTCCAATGTTTTTCCTTAATGACTTGAAGTTCTTGTCATACAGGTCTTTCACTTGCTTGGTTAGGGTTACACCAAAATATTTTATATTATTTGAGGCTATAGTGATATTTTATTTGTTTTAAATAAAGCTTGCCTGAAGATCAGAGTACAGAGCTAAGTTACTACATAATGGAGGAGGGTTATCTGTCTATGTGTTACTTTCATTGGTTAATAAAGAAACTGCCTTGGCCCTGATAGGACAGAATATTAGGTAGGCGGAGTAGACAGAACAGAATGCTGGGAGAAAGAAGTCGAGTCAGGCAGTCGCCATGATTCTCCCACTCAACACAGACGCAGGTTAAGATCTTCCCTGGTAGCCGGGCGGTGGTGGTGCATGCCTTTAATCCCAGCACTCAGGAGGCAGAGGCAGGCGGATCTCTGTGAGTTCGAGGCCAGCCTGGTCTACAAAAGCTAGTTCCAGGACAGAAACCAAAAGCTACGGAGAAACCCTGTCTCGAAAATAAAAAAAAAAAAAAAAAAGATCTTCCCTGGTAAGCCACCTCGTGGTGCTACACAGATTATTAGAAATGGGTTAGATCAATATGTAAGAGCTAGCCAATAAGAGGCTGGAACTAATGGGCCAGGCAGTGTTTAAAAGAATACAGTTTCCGTGTAATTATTTTGGGTAAAGCTAGCTGGGAGCCAGGCGGTGGGAAGAGGCCCACCGCTCCTATTACTACAGAGTGGCTGCCCATCGTGGTAACAAACTCCACGTAAAACCTGAGAGAGCTTAATTTTAAACAGAGAAAAAACAGAGTTTAATGCAGATTTTTGCTGTTTGTTGGTGGCATGCTGTAGAGAGATTTCCTGATTCAGCAACAGCAGCAGAAAAAAAAAAGCTGTGTCATTTTAAAGCACGGCTTCCTGGGGCTGTGCCGCCAGTGCAAACTCTGGCTTTAAAGCATTTCAATGGCTTTTATGGGACTGGATGTTTGTGTTCCCACTTGGGATCGGAAGGAGAGTGCTCTGAGAGCTTGCCAATGGCTCAGCGCTCCTCGCCTGCACCTGGACAGAATCAGGTTTAGGCAGGCGGAAGAGCATGGCGGATTCCTGCCGCCATATAGAGATGTTTTCAGACTGTGCAGTGCTCTGCGTGTCAGATTTGGATGTAACTTGGATGAAAAGAGTTTCTGTGCTGCGCGCTCAGTCTCAGAGTTAAACTGCTGAGTGCGGCTCCAATGTGGACTTGCTGTGTGCCTGGAACTGTGCACAGCTCAGGGCACCAAATGGATCTGAGGCAGGAGTGGCTGCTCCTTGCTGAACTATGCTGACCTCAGGCAGGAACTATCGTAATTACCATAATAACAGCACAGTTAAGGTTTGACTGGGCAGGACACAGGCAGTACCATATTACCTGTACATGGTGCAACTTAAGTTTTTAAGAACTGCTTAACATTTTAAGAAATGCTCCTGGATAGTAAAAAAATTATAGATTCACAATAAAACAGACTCAGACATAACAGACCACTAAATGGATCACAATGTTGGATGAGTGTACGAAGGCTTGAGAGAGGAATATATATATATATATATATATATATATATATATATATATAGAGAGAGAGAGAGAGAGAGAGAGAGAGAGTAAAGTTAATGCCTTAATAAAAAGGGTAAAGTCTTTAAAGAGACAGAATAAAGAAAAGTGATAAGTAAAAATAAGCCCCGTAAAAATGGAAAATTCACAGAGAGTCTGGATTCTTTGTATTATTGTGTTTTCTTTAAAATTTTCCTAAGTACAGAGAGACATTTCATTATATGGGCTGCCAAGTGGAACCAGAATGGATATTAGGGTATTATGACTTCAGAATTTGGGTCTAAGGATATGATGCTTTGGAGAGGGTCTTCTTTTGTTTTCACAGAGGATGCGACCCTGTGGATTACTTCTATCACAATATGGTATGATAGACCACACCCTCCTGAAAGGTTGCTGTGAACACCCTCAAAAAATTACTTTGCTCAACTGCCAACTGAGATGAACCTAGCAGACAGGTTAGCCCATAAAAGACCCGAATAACAGCACCCCCATTCAGCAGGAATCTGTGTTAAACTCTCTCCCCCCCTTAATCCCAGGACTCAAGGTCACCCTGGACTACATGAGATTGCATCTGTCTAAAAAGAGAAACAAAACTCACACAGAGGAGCTCCCAGCACTAGGGAGGTGGAGATAGAAGTGATATGGCTAGGTGGAGAGGGGTACATAAGGCAGGAGACAAGAGCTCATTGCAGTCTACAGTCATGCAGAGGTCAGGATCGCCACCTTGAGCCTTGGTAGAGGTAAGATCTCTCTAGTGACTTGGGTTCTTTGCTTTTCTGATCTTCAGCTTGCCCAATATCTGTCTCTGGGTTTTTATTATTTGTGCTACATGTGCTTATTGCAAAGAGTGTTGTTTTCCTAATTTCTCTATCAACCCATTCTTTGTATATAGGAGGACTATTGATTTTTTTTTTTTTAGTTAATTTTGTATCCAATCAAATGTGTTCCTGGTAGAATTCCTGAGGTTGTTTATGTATATGTTTATGTATACTATCTTATATGCAAATATCATCTAGCAATACTTTGACTTCTTTTCCAGTTCATATCCCCGCGATCTCCTTTATTGTGTCTTATTGTTCTAGTTAAAAGTTCAAGTACTATATTGAATAAGTATGGAGAGTGTAGA
The DNA here is from genome assembly GCF_950005125.1 of Chionomys nivalis. NCBI lineage: Eukaryota > Metazoa > Chordata > Mammalia > Rodentia > Cricetidae > Chionomys > Chionomys nivalis. Next base: position 199,319,385 of record NC_080086.1, read on the forward strand.
CAGCATTGTCTTGTCTTGTCCTTGATTTTAGTGGAATTGCTCTAGGTTTCTCTCCATTTAAATTGATGTTGGCTGTCTGCCTGCTGTATATTGCTTTTATTATGTTTAAGTATGTCTCTTTCCCCTCTGATCTGTTCTGAAGGGGGTTGCATCTTATCAAAGGCAAAATTAGATTTTTCAGCATCTAATGAGATGATTTTTTACCCTTTCAGTCTATTTATATGGTGGATGATCTTTTTGATGTGTTCTTAGATTAGGTTTCTTTGTATTTTGTTGCATCTTTTTACATTTATGTTTATGAGTGAAATTGGTCTGTAACTCTTTTTGTTGAGTTTTTGGTTGGAGTATTAGGGTGACTGTGGCCTCATAAAATGAATTTGATAATTCTATTTTATTTTGTGGAATTTGAGGAATTCTGGTATTATCTTTTCTTTGAAAGTCTGGTAGAATTATGCACTAAAACCCACCTGGCCCTGGGCTTTTTTTCTGGTTGGAAGACTTTTAATGACTGCTTCTATTTCCTTGGGAGTTATATGTCAATTTAAATTGTTTAGCTGATCTTGATTTTACTTTGATAAGTGGTATCTATTGAGAAAATTGTCCATTTCTTTTTGATTTTCCAATTTTGTAGAGTACAGGTTTTTGAAGTATGAGGTTTGATGTGTGATTTAAGTTCTTAAAACAGTCCTTAGGGATGGGGTTAAAAAACAGTCCTTACTCTGAGTCTGGGAAGCATCTTTGGTTTGATCCAGCAGGAGCATGGGAAGGTCTTGATACAGGACACATCATTCACAAATGGTGCAAAGGAAGTATACAGATTTGGTACTGTGCATTTCAGGAGGATGAGATACTTGCTCTCAGAGTGCAAACTATGATGACTTCAACAGTGGTTGAAGCTCTAATAATGTATTCAGTTACAACTGACCTCCGGCATCATTTTACTTCAATTCCCCTCCTTTCTTCCCTTCCTTCCCTATTTTTGAGGTAGTTTCATGTAGCCCAAGCTAGCCTCAAACTTATGTAGTTGATGATGACTTTGAGCTTATGACCTTCCTATCTCTATTTCCAGTGTTCTAGAACTGCAGGCATGTGTGGTACATGGACTGGAATCCAGGGCTTTATGTATGCCATTCAAGTACTCTACCAACTCTGCTACATTTTTCTTAATGATAAAATAACTTTCCCCACATCATTTAGGACACCTACCTGGTAGATCCAATCTAAATAGATTCTTCCTCCTCTTCTAGTACCTGGTAATGGACGTGCAGATGATGGTTGGGGGGCACTACCATTATGAGATAGACCCCGAAGAGTACATTTTTGCTGTTCTGAACATCTATGTGGACATCATCAACCTTTTCATTTTCATTTTGGACCTGATTGGACGATAGCCAATGGCCAAGGCTGGCTTACGCTGAGAAGGAACGTGGGATGCCTGTGGAGTGTTGCCAGGCGCAGGCACTCAGTGGTGACCACTCACAGTTCCTTCCATAGTTACTTGTTTATTCATTTATGTCAAAAGAAGTGAAGAATTCAGTAGATGGTTGCTGTTATACTTATTTCCCTTGTCATACGGTAAAAACTTTCTTATTCATATGAAAACATTTCAGATTCCTATAAATTCAGAAAATGAGTATCCCAATTATATACTGACATACATTTAGAAGGTTTCCATTGCTTTGTTGAAGTTTTCTAGGCAAGATTTAAAGCTGTAAATACCCTTACATAAATAAAGCTGATTGTAGAAAACCCCAAACATGCCCTTTGTCTTCATTTGGACATTCTAAAGGAGTATGTTAGCATGCCATTTTTTTCTTTAATAATAGGACAAACAAATATTCTTGGTTTCTCCCACTTTCCACAGCTAGACTGGAGAGAATTCTTTCATCAAGTACGGAGAAAAGAAGCTCAGGGCAGAGTGTCATCTGCATGCCACCAATAAACCTGTACTTTTGTGCTTGACTCAAGGACCTCTTCATCTGAGTGTCTGGGCCAGCTGGCCTTATAACATCCTAAATGTCTTTTAAAATTGTTTTTAAAACATACATAAAAATTTTCACTTTAGCAGTTTCTGTGTACAGTTAAGTAGTATTACATATATTACTGTGAAACCAATCTCTGCAGTGTTTCTAGCTTGAAAGCCAATGCTCTCTGCCAACTATATTAGTCAGGATTCTTTAGGAACAGAAGTTATAGGATGAATCTATCATCCATCTATCTATCTGTATCTATCTATCTATCTATCTATCTATCTATCTATCTATCTATCTGTCTGTCTGTCTGTCTGTCTGTCTGTCTGTCTGTCTGTCTGTCTGTCTGTCTATGATGATTTAAAAAAAATGACCCCCAAAGGGAGTGCCATTATTACATTATTAGGTGTGGCCTTATTGAAGAAAGTGCATCACTGTGGAGACAGGCTTTCAGATCTCTTTTGCTTAAGCTTCCTTCAGGAGTGTGACTGTCAGTTGACTTCCTTTTGCCTGAAAGATGTATCACTTTCTGCTCCAGCACCATGTCTGCCTGCACAATGTCATGCTCCCCATCATGATGATAATGGACTGAACCTCTGAAACTGTAAGTGAGCCACCTCAATTATATGTTTTCTTTATAAGAGCTGCTGTGGTCATGGTGTCTCTTCACAGCAATAGTTACCCTAATACAGCTATCTATCTGAATAGCTTATAAACTGTTATCCAGCTAGTCCAATAATGGCTATCTCCCAACAGAAGGTTCAAGAATCCAGTAGTTGTTCATTCCACAAGGCTTGATGCCTCAGCTTGTCTTCAGAATATGTCAGAATCCCAAAGGAGTGGGCTTCAACGCCAGCAAAGGAATGGACTTGCTAGTGAAAGCAATCAGGCAAAGAGTGAAAACTTCCTTCTTTCATGCCCTTTATATAATCTGCTAGCAGGAAGTATGGCCTAGATTAAAGGTGTCTCTTCCCACCTTAAAAGATCCAGATTAAAAGTGGGTGTTCTTACTTCAAATGATTTAATTCAGAAAATAATCCCTTTCAATATAGTGCTTGAAGTTCTAGCAATAGCAATAAGACAACATAAGGGGATCAAGGGGATTCAAATTGGAAAGGAAGAAGTTAAACTTTCGTTATTTGCAGATGATATGATAGTATACATAAGCGACCCCAAAAACTCTACCAAAGAACTCCTACAGCTGATAAATACCTTTACTAATGTAGCAGGATACAAGATCAACTCCAAAAAATCAGTTGCCCTCATATACATTAAGGATAAGGAAGCAGAGAGGGAAATCAGAGAAGCATCACCTTTCACGATAGCCACAAATAGCATAAAATATCTTGGGGGTAACTCTGACCAATGAAGTGAAAGATCTATTTGACAAGAACTTTAAGTCTTTGAAGAAAGAAATTGAAGAGGACACCAGGATCTCCCTTGCTCTTGGACTGGGAGGATCAACATAGTAAAAATGGCAATTCTACCAAAAGCAATCTATAGATTCAATGCAATCCCCATCAAAATCCCACCAAAATTCTTCACAGACCTTGAGAAGACAATAACTAACTTTATATGGAAAAACAAACAACAAAAAACCCAGGATAGCCAAAACAATCTTATACAATAAAGGATCGTCTGGCGGCATTACCATCCCTGACTTCAAACTATATTACAGAGCTACAGTATTGAAAACAGCTTGGTACTGGCATAAAAATAGAGAAGTCAACCAATGGAATCAAATAAAGACCCCCACCTTAACCCACAAACCTATGAACACCTGATTTTTGATAAAGGAGCTAAAAGTATACAATGGAAAAAAGAGAGCATCTTCAACAAATTGTGCTGGCAAAACTGGATGTCAATCTGTAGAAGAATGAAATAGATCCATATCTATCACCATGCACAAAACTCAAGTCCAAATGGATTAAAGACCTCAATATCAGTCCAAACACACTGAACCTGATAGAAGAGAAAGTGGGAAGTACTCTACAACACATGGGCACAGGAGAACACTTCCTACGTATAACCCCAGCAGCACAAACACTAAGGACATCATTGAATAAATGGGACCTCCTGAGACTGAGAAGCTTCTGTAAAGCAAAGGACACTGTCACTAAGACAGAAAGGCAACCCACTGACTAGGAGAAGATCTTCACCAACCCCGCAACTGACAAAGGTCTGATGTCCAAAATATATAAAAAACTCAAGAAACTAGACTGTAAAAGGCTAATCAACCCAATTAAAAAATGGGGCACTGAACTGAACAGAGAATTCTCAACAGAAGAAGTTCAAATGGCCAAAAGACACTTAAGGTCATGCTCAACTTCCTTAGCGATCAGGGAAATGCAAATCAAGACAACTTTGAGATACCATCTTACACCTGTCAGACTGGCTAAAATCAAAAACACCAATGATGGCCTTTGCTGGAGAGGTTGTGGAGTAAGGGGTACACTCATCCATTGCTGGTGGGAATGCAAACTTGTGCAACCACTTTGGAAAGCAGTGTGGCAGTTTCTCAGGAAATTCCGGATCAACCTACCCCTGGACCCAGCAATACCACTCTTGGGAATATACCCAAGAGATGCCCTTATCATACAACAAAAGTATACGTTCAACTATGTTCATAGCAGCATTGCTTGTAATAGCCAGAACCTGGAAACAACCTAGATGCCCTTCAATGGAAGAATGGACAAAGAAAGTATGGAATATATACATATTAGAGTACTACTCAGCAGTAAAAAACAATGACTTCTTGAATTTTGCATGCAAATGGACGGAAATAGAAAACACTATTCTGAGTGAGGTGAGCCAGACCCAAAATGAGGAACATGGGATGTACTCACTCATAATTGGTTTTTAGCCATAAATAAAGGACATTGAGCCTATAATTTGTGATCCTAGAGAAGCTAAATAAGAAGGCGAACCCAAAGAAAAACATATAGTCATCTTCCTGGATATTAACCTTCATCAGGCGATGAAAGGAGACAGAGACAGAGTCCCACATTGGAGCACCGGACTGAAACCCCAAGGGACAAATCAGGAGCAGAAGGAGAGAGAACATGAGCAAGGAAGTCAGGACCGCGAGGGATGCACCCACACACTGAGACAATGGGGATGTTCTATCAGGAACTCACCAAGGCCAGCTGGACTGGGTCTGAAAAAGCATGGGATAAAACCAGACTTGCTGAACATAGCGGACAATGAGGACTGCTGAGAAGTCAAGAACAATGGCACTGGGTTTTGATCCTACTGCACGTACTGGCTTTATGGGAGCCTAGGCTGTTTGGATGTTCACCTTACTAGACCTGGAAGGAAGTGGGAGGTCCTTGGACTTCCCACAGGGCAGGGAACCCTGATTGCTCTCAGGGCTGACGAGAGAGGGGGGACTTGATTGGGGGAGGGGGAGGGAAATGGGAGGTGGTGGCAGGGAGGAGACAGAAATCTTTAGTAAATAATAATAATAATAACAAAAAAAGACAATAATCCCTCACAGGCATGTCTAGCCATATGACTTTTAGTTAATTCTGGATAAAGTCAAGTTGACAACCAAGAATAGACATCACAAGTCCACTCCTTAACAACTTGACATACAACCATATCTCCTTATGTCAAGCTTAATTTCCAAATAAAAGCAAATAACCAGGTTATAATTGCACCTAACATGATATAACTAACCCTTGAATAATTACAAATGCATTATATATTTAACTAGGTCATAATTATGCCTAACATAGCTACAACCAAAAATGTTTTAGAATAGGTAATAATATCCCTTGAGGGACATATTCTTTTGATATCTCAAAACTTAACCACAGACAGTGTCTTACTTGATGTTATACTACATGATAAAGAAACTGAGGAAAGAAAATACAAATATCTGTAAAAGCACATTTTTAACAAAATACAATAAAACACTGATGTCAATTATAATTCTTGTGTCTGCTACTGGTCTCTAGGCCTTAGCTGGTATTTTGATATTTATAACCTTCCTCTATTACCTGTTCAGGATTTTCTCCACCCTCAGCAAGGACTTCTTCAGGTCTTGGCTCTTTTCTGGAAGGAACGACCCACTGCCTTCATTCCGGAAGGCCTGTGCCCTTTGTCATCTGTCCTAGATTAGGCTGTTGTAGTTCATAGTTTCCCATTGACTTTAATCACAAGACAGGATAATTCCAAGATCTAAAGGATCTACTGTACTCCAGACAGAATCTTTCTAACCTCCAGTATAGAGAAGTGATCCAATTTTCCCTTGAAAAAAAATATGGATCAATCATCCCTCCTAACACTTATTTCTTTCTTAGCCTGTTGACTTGAGGGCATCAGAAGTCCAAATTGACCATAGGAAATCTGAGTTCAACAGAATATTTGTTGTGGCTCCTGGCAGTAGCACCCCTCCCCCCTGCTCTGGAACCAAAACTTGTAGGCCAGCAGAACTCAGTATCACAAGAAGCAAAATTTTTTCTAGTGGGTCATTAGGGGCAACAGTGAGTGCATTCCACCTCTTGATTCCTATATCCATAGATCCTACCTATGGGAAAAACCATACTACATATTGGATATTGATTCAAAGCATGTACCACCCTTTGGAGAACTCTGTCCCAGTCCTCCAGGCTGCTGCCATCTTGTTGATGTTTTAACTGTGTCTTCAAAAGACCATTTAATCTATCGGGCTTGCTATTTCAGTGGATTTTACGATCATGGGCCCACTGTTGCACTTCTCTGGCTGTAAAGTGAGGTCTTTGGTCAGAAGCTATAGTGGTATTTTGTGTTTTAATAAATATAGCTTGTCTGAGCATCAGTGGGCAAAGCAGCCATACTAGTCAGCCATATTGGCCAAGGAATGGTGGAATATACCTTTAATCCCAGGACTCCAAATCCCAAAGGTCTCTTCTGTAGTTCACCTATAGAAGCCCGAAAAAGGCTCCAAACAGCATGTCTTTCTGCTACTGATACCTCAGGAACCATTAGGTCTGTTGGATCCAAGTGGTAGAGGATCCGTACTTACTTACTGGGCCAATGTTACCTGATAGGGGCTGGTCAAGGAATTAAACCTCAGACTCAGGATGGAGAGGCCCCAGCAAGGCTAAGACTATAACAGTTTTTACGAAAGCAATCAGACTTTTTATACCCTTATCAGAAACAGAATATAGTAATTGCCAGGATCAATATAGCTGTATTTGCCAAGGTAAAATGACATTTGCAAACTATACAGGGTATACCCACGATTAATGTCTAAGATCAACTTTCTATCAAGTTTCCATGGTTTCTTAACTTCTAAAGGAACATACAGAGAAAGACAAAGTGGCCTGAATGCTTCACTGCCTGAGGGGGTGCCTTGGTTTCTCAGGAACTGAAAGGCACACAGTGCCCCAGGAGTCACAGACTCTAACCTGATGCATGCCTCTCCATTGTTTCCTGCAGTAGGATTTGTTGAAGATCCTTCTGTTGTTCCAGCCCTGACTCAAAGCAAGCAGCTTTCCCAGACACTTGGGTCTATGTGTAGGAGTGACACATCTAAGTGAGGAATGTGCTGTCTCCAGAATCCAAATGGCCCCACTAAAGGCTGTGTTTGCTTGTTGGTGGGAAGGGCAGATTCACCTCTGCCTGCCCCACACCACTGGATTCCTAAGAATTTCACTGAGGTAGAGAGTCCTTGAATATTGGTTGGATTTATTTCCCATCCTCTGATGGACATATATGTTACCAAGTCCAAAGTGGTTGTTATCTCCTGCTCACTGGGTCCAAACAACATATCAAAATGGTGCACCAATGTGGTGTTTTTGTGCAACAGACAGACAAGATTCCTTTGAAAAAATTTTTGACACAGATCCGGTGTTTATATATCCTTCAGGTAAAATTGTAAAGGTATACTGGAAGTCTTGCCAACTGAAAGTAAATTGCTTCTGGCAGTCCTGATGGATAGTTATCGAGAAAAGGTCATTTGCCAAATCAATAGCTGCATACCACATGCCAATAGATATGTTAATTTGCTTAAGTAAGGACACCACATCTGGTGCTGCAGCTGTAATTGGAGTTACTACATGATTGAGTTATTGATAGTCAAGTGTCAGTATCCATGATCCATCTATTTTTTGCACTGGCCAGGTAAGAGAGTTAAAGGGAGATGTGGTTTAGCAGACAATGAAGGATCGATTTCCTCAGTCAGTGGTGGAAAAGGCAGTATTTCAGGGGTTGGAGAGACCTGAGATAAACCCTTGAGAATCTGAGGGCTCAAAGTTCTCAGCCTCAATGGGGTTCTCCCACATATCTCCACCCCAAGTTACAGGATCTCATTTGTTAACAACTAATGCCCTTATTTTAAACTCTGAGACCCTCTCATAATGAGACTTGAATTTTTGCTGTAATTCAGTCAGTCTTATAAGGAGGCCTTTGCTTTGATTTTCTGAAACTTGAGCCCTGTGGCAGAGAAGATTCTTTTCCTGGGCACAATTCTCAGGGTGGGTGAATCAGGATAACCAAATACATTTGTTCCCTTAAGTTTGTAAAATAATTCAATAATTCATGACTACAGGAAGGAGAAAAGCAGAAGGCACAGGCAAGGTTGGACTGTGGTATTGTTGTTTCTTGGCTTTCAAGGCATTGTAGGCAGCAGGCATTAATGTGGTGCATATAATACAGGCAGGCAAAACACTATACATACAAATTAAAAATTTAAAAAAACTAGAAACAACAAAAATGAGTACACTTCTACTTGGCATTCCAATGTGGATAAGGGAAACTTCACAAGCTTCATTCTTAGATGAAGAACTACAGGCAATTAGTGGTTGCTAAGGGAGGGAGACTCAAGTCTTCTCCATGAAGGAGCTCCCAAAAGTTCATCCAATCCCAAGCAATCAGCCCTAAATATATCAACAAGTAACACTAAATGGACTCAGTGGCTGTACATGCGAGTACGTATATTTAATAATAATAAAGTTAGAGATCATGAACTTGAAAAAGAGTGGGGAGCACATGGGAGGAGTTGCAGAGGGTGGGAAAGATGACACAAATTGGGTACCTATAAAATTTTCAAAAATTAAAAAAGTGTATTTACAGGCAACATCTGGCAGAGGGCGATGTTGGACCGGGAAAAGACCTGTGGTTCTGACTCAACCAGTCAAAGGCAGTGCGTTCCTCTTCACTGCTGGGGTTTCTACAGGGTTCCACTATATTTGTTTCAGCTGGACCACCAGAAAGGGGACTATGGGGACTGGCAGAGCAACAATTTACATGTGTCACTGTTACTTTTTTGTATGTGGAGGCCTCTGACTGGGGCATGCCAATGACCACTGTGAAACTGGTGGTGTGGGATCATAATACAGTTCTATATACATTCAGATCTGGAGGCTACGTTACACTGGATTACCCTCAGGCCCTCCCCCTCTTCCAGACCATTAGCTTCCCCTCCCCATTACTGAACATGCTCCAAAACCATATCCATTTCAGGAGCTGAGGAGATCTGTCAGCTATGAGTAGCAGAAGACTTAGCACTCATCCTGGGAGGGGAAGAGTCTAGTTGCAGGGAGTGGGCAAGTCAGTCCATTAGTCTGTAGCCCTTGCTCCAGACTGCAAACTACTCTGTGGCTATGACCTCAGCACGCAGAGAACCTGGGCCCTGAAGCTTCCTGTCCTGGAAATGGCTGTCAGACTCTGACACCTTCTCTGCCCTTTGCACCCAGCACAATGTTCCTTGCCTCTAAGTTAGCATTTGGCTGTGCTTGCTCTAAACCCTTAGAACTTTATGTTTGCTCTTGCATTTGAACAATGCACCTACTACCTATTGCTCAAACAAAAGTTCTTTCAGTGTTTTTAGTCCACTATGAAAAGCTCTCAGAGATCAAGGTTCTGATTTTGGGTATGATTTACCAGGGCCACACTGCCTTTCAGCTAGAGACACAAAACTGCTGCGTGCCATTAAAAAATGTCCCTTTTGCTGCCTGCCTACTTGCCATCTGTTTACTAATTCAGGGCCATGAGGGGTACACCCACATACTGAGACAATGGGGATGTTCTTTCGGGAACTCACCAAGGCCAGCTGGACTGGGTCTGAAAAAGCATGGGATAATAACGGACTCACTGAACATAGCGGACATTGAGGACTGCTGAGAAGTCAAGAACAATGGCATTGGGTTTTGATCCTTCTGCACATACTGGCTTTGTGGGAGCCTAGGCTGTTTGAATGTTCACCTTAATAGACCTGGAAGGAGGTGGGAGGTCCTTGGACTCCCCACAGGGCAGGGAACCCTGACTGCTCTTAGGGCTGATGAGAGAGGGGGAATTGATTGGGGGACGGGGAGGGATATGGGAGGCGGTGGCGGAGAAGAGACAGAAATCTTAAATAAATAAATAAATAAATAAATGAAACTAATTCCAGTCCTTCCTCTAGGGCTAACCCTCTAGTCAGTTCTCAACCTTCCTGATTCTGTGACCCTGTCAGTTCTGGGTAGTCCTCTGTGGGTGTCTGCATGTGGGTAGATAGAGGAGCGGTCTCCAGTTCCTAAGACCATCAGAAATAAGTGTTTTCTCATGGTCATAGGTGACTACTGTAAAAATGTCATTCAACCCTGGGGTCGTGACCCACAGCTTGAGAACCACTGCTATAAACTACATTACCAGATAAAACCTTGGAACCCCACAGGTTCCCTTCATTCCTCACCTCAACCCTATCACTCAGGCGAGAACTTTCTCTACTATACCCCAGGACTCGTAAACTTCCATGGTTACATTCTTTTGACTCAGTTTCCTTTCCAGACAATCTTCAGCATCCTGTTGTCCCTGTCAAAACTTCTGGTCTAGGGCTTCATTTTGTCCTTACAAGCTAGTTACACTGTCCCCCTCTCAGGCATGCTGGCAAAGACAGGAGATTGGGGTCAGAGGCAAAGAGCTCACCTTGAAGGTGCAGAAGGCAGCTTTGCATCAGTCCTCCATACGTCCAGTCCCACAGGGAGAAACACAGGGGCCTGGATGGTACCAGGTATGAGTGGGCTTCTGTTGCATTTGAAAAATCCTCAGCATGAGGAATGTACTACACTTAGAGCAGACAGTTTGGGCTATTCTCGAGTCTGAAGGGTACTAGTTAGACAAACACAGAGATAGTGCAAATTGTTCTTAGGCCTACAGTCACAGAGTAGCTACCAGCGTGCAGCCTCCCTCCCATGGTCCCCACCTCCTGGATGAGGGACAGTGTGACCTGTAGCTGACAGACCTCCTCGGCTCCTGTAACAGATATGTTTTAGGAGCATTTTCTGTAATGGGTAAGTAAAGCTAAAGGTCCCAAGTGAGTGGTTCCTGTTTGCAATTCAGTGTAATCTCTCCAGATCTGAATGGATAAAGGAACTGTTTCACACTGGTCTTAAATACACAGCAGATGAACAGGCATACAAGGATTCCAGAATGAGTTTCTTCCAGCTATTATCTTCATGCTATTCTGTTTACTTGTGTGTCTCTTAACCTGTTTATAAGCTGATGTCTCATGAAGAGTAGGCCCTTGCAGAAGAAGCACCAGGGAAACAAGGGACTAGGAGATGTAGAAATCCTGACTAAGAACACTGCCAAATTAGCTTCAAAGACTGAAGAATAATTCCTCCAGAACTTTGGGCCACCATTCAGTTTGTCAACTATTTCAATTATAAGCAGACTTCAGACTTCAGTGAATACCATAAGAGCCATGTTCTTTACTAACTGTTGTAGGGATCAATGCCCAATACTGAAGAAAAAAGACAAACAAAATGAAAAACTGCTGCTTCTAAAATAACAACTGCCACAAAAAGCAGTCTAGGTGAGAGCCACTTTTGTCTTTCTAGAAGCCTCATCTATGGGCTCTGATGATGTTATAGGAACCAACAAGGCAACAGTAGCTAAAGAGAGGATGCCACAATTATGGCCCAGTGCTATGCTGAGGTGAGGGAAGGCTCTAAGAGCTGAGCAAAGGGACAGCCTTTCCCTATGCAATTATGTCAGCTCCACCCCCACTGGTCCCACTTCCTACCATGGTTTAATGTTAGGTTCCAAAGTTTTACGCTTTGGAGACTAACCATAACAATTTTAAAATAACTGAACTTCAGTAAGCCTCAGGTCAGGCAACAGGTTATCTAGGACTGAAAAAATAAAGATGAGACTAGTTATTGTGGAATATTATTTAAGATGTGTTACATTTGTTTATGCCGTGGAACATTTGTTTAATGATGCAAAGATGTCCTGCATTCTTTTATGTAAATTTGTTTAACTCTGTGAAGCTGTGTTACTTTGCCTGTCTAAAACACCTGATTGGTCTAATAAAGAGCTGAATAGCCAATAGCAAGGCAGGAGAAAGGATAGGCAGAGCTGGCAGGCAGAGAGAATAAAAGAGGAGAAATCTGGGGACAGGGAGACCAAGGAGCAAGAAAAGAAGGGGTCAGTCAACCCACCACACAGCCATACATGAAATACTAAGGAAAGAAAAGTCACATAGAAACAGAGAAAGGCAAAATAGAGAGGCAAAAGGTAGACAGGATAGTTTACAAAAACCTGGCTAGAAACAAGCCAAGCTAAGGCTGGGCATTTATAAACAAGAATAAGTCTCTGTGTAATTTATTTGGAAGCTAGGTGGCAGGGCCCCCAGAGAGCAGAGTCAAAAGAGTAAAACAAAGAACTGCAACTAGTGGCTACAAAAGATACCTTGAAGGAAGGACTTAGCATGTGAACTCTGGAGGTGTTTTCAGATCCACACAATGAAAGGCATACATAAAAGGCACGATGCTAAGGTACTCAGTGGCATCTAGTGGCCTGGAACTGATGCACATACCCTGAAGGTGGAACACAAAGGGCTGTGTTCACTGGAAACCAGAGAACAAGGTGGTGAGAGGCATGACCTTCTATTTACAAGGCATACATTTTTTCCTCCCAATTTCACAAAACAGAAATTGAAGTTCTATATTACCTTTCCTCTTCTTCTATTAGATTTTAAGGAAATGACATTTTCCTCACAAAGCTAGAGAAATGAAAATGAGCACTAAATTCATAATTTTAATACTTGTCATATAATGAAATCGAGTTTATCTAATTTCATAATTTTAATGTAGTATCATATAGTGAATTCAATCTTTGGGGTGTACAATGTTCAGCAAATTTTAATAGAGTATTATATAGTGAATTCAAATTTATCTTTGGGGTGTACAATGTTCAACAAATGGGCTACTATAAAAAATATTAGGCACTAATCAATTAAATGGCAGAACCAAATTAATAGCATCATTTTGGAGGGTATTTAACATAAAGCAAAATTTACTTCCTAATTAGTTTAAAATGAAGTTTATGATTTAGTGAGACAAAATGGAAATAGTTTAAGTAATAAATGTTTAATCAAAGAATTTTACATATTATCAACAGCATTCATTTGGCCAAACATCTACAGGTCTGTAGAACCCTACTGTATATAAAGTGGGAATGTATCAAGTATAGACTATGAAAGTGCAAATAACAAGTCAAGGTTAGATTAATTTTTTTTTTACATTATAAAATTAAAGTTGTTTACAAAATAGGCTTTGCCAAACTTTATTACTGAATTGGAAAGTCAATGACTGTGCTGTTTTTAAAATATGTACCAAGGAAGTACAAACCGGAAAATGATAGTTTTACACCCAGGAAACCAGTACATCATGACAGGCACTGCACAGGGCAAGGGGACAGAGGCCCAGCTCACATGGTCTCCACAGGCCCCTCCTCTCCTCACTGCGGCTGTGCAAGATGTCTCTAGGGATACAAGTGCTTTCTACTGGAAAAGTTACACCCTGGTCTAGAAACTTTATGGTGTTCATATTTTTAATCCAAATTAAAAATTCTTTAAGACTATTTCAGTTTAACATACAGTAATACACTATAGACAAAGTTTGCATTTGCCCCACTAACTTTAAAGGGACTCATATCAATGCTGTGATAACTGGAGAAATAAAAACTATTAGGAACTCTTGATATCCATGAATAATTACCAGTAAATACTCAGGTACAATGTTTTGGCCATTTGAAATCAAAGTACATGAATATTTCAAAAACAAGGTTTGAAAAAGAGGTAATAAGAACAATAATTATGGACATCAATATGAAAGACAATCTTCTACCTGGCCTAGGACTTACCTGTACAAACTCAGTATAGAAATTTTGGTTTCTGGTAACAATGGCAAAGCACTACATGGAGTGCTCCTTGTATCTATTTTGCTTATGTTATGCTAGCTTTAATAATAATAAGTAAAAGAGCCATTCCAACAGTTTACTCTAGTATTAATGACACACTGTACCACTGTATCTTAACTAGAACTAAGACCAGTATTTCTTCACAGTAGGACACTGGTAACTAGGAGGTTGGGTTGTCAATACTAAACAGTGATCACACAGCAGATGAGTTCTGCACAAGAGAACAAACACAGCAGCATTTGCTATCTAGGCAAACAAATTGAACACTTAGTTGTCATAGTTACTGTAAAGGCAAGGCCATGGGTGGTTTCATGGAGGTCTTTGCAATTCATAGCAGAGTTACTTCAGAAGAGACATTGAAATTTGAATTACTGACTTACTTAACTGGCAACTACCCATTTAGGTTAGGCAAAGGCACGGTAACATGTTGTGTAGGATGTTGTATTGAATTTTTTAATAACTATGGGATTTACTGTAACTCATGAAAACTCCAGTTTTTCTATGTTATAAAACACCATTAAAAGTAATTGCACCCATTAGTAATTAGAATGCACTGTAAAATTGTGAAAAGAAAGAACTATGATTGCACTTCCAATAAAGTGTCTCTTAAATACAGCACCGCTGTTGCTAATCAACTGTATTTTAATATTAAAATAAACTGTTTTAACAGCAGCATTAGCTTTAGTTTACTTAAGCTACAGGCTACATTTATTTAAATGCAGTCTCCATGGCAACAAAAGCCCATTAAATTCTGGAACATCATTACTACCGAGTGGCACCTTTTACTCCCCGACAACGCTGACACTGCCCTGGAGCACACTAGGATGCTGCACACCTGAACGTCTTGTTAGTCAGCGCTGGAGTCAGAGTTTGGCACAATTGGACGGTGAATAGACATGAGAAGGAATCTTTGATCCATGTGGGAAAAAGAAAGTCACACTGTGGTAGACAGGTACTAGAAGCAGCACAGACACCACAGCTCACACTGCTGGGACAACAAGGGACATAGACATAGACACTGAGGACACACTCTATCAGTCCAGCTTTTAAAATGAAGAAAACGTCTCACTGTTTTAAAAAAGAGGAAAGCCATCAGAGGATTAAGGAGTAAGCTTTTGATATAAGTGGTCAACTTAATACTGTCAACCCCAGGCTAGACAGAGCACTGCATTCTCTGAGAACGTGGATGTCAACCCATTATTCCATTGTGTTCTCTCCTGCTCTTCTTTTGTCATGGAAAAAGGGACAAACACAAAAGAAAATTACCTGTAAGGTTAAAATCGACGCTGAAGCTATCATCCGAGGGAACACCTTTGCATTCAATCCTAACATCAATGGTTTATAACTGAGTTCAAACTGAGTGAATCAAAGTCTCTATAAAGCAAACTCCACCTAACATACCCCCTGTACTGCGATTCACCTGGAGAGCAAACACGTGCCACTCATACTAAATGTACGTGCTCGAGCCAGTCACTTGAGGTTTGAGGGGTTTGACTGGCAGCATCTGACAGATCCCCTCTGCTGACTGCCTCATTGCTACTGTCACCAACTTGAGACAACTCTTCCCCGGCCAGAATATTCTCTTCCCGAGGTTTTTCTTCCCTCTGGGTTCTTTCGCCTTCATGGACACCAGCAATTTTGGACACCGAGTCTTCTGGAGACACCAGTCTCACATCCCTCACACCTTCTGACCCAGCTCTGACACAGGGAAGCTGAGGCTCTGCACTCATTTCCATGGCTGTTGCTGGAGGAATCAGGGCGATGCTCTGAGGGTTCATGTCATGAAACCAAGCCATAATATTGCCAAGAAGATTGTCACTGGCACTGGGGTCCTGGCCAGCTGAGTCAAGGTCACTGGAAGAGGGACAAAAATCACTTCTCGGTTCACTGAGAGGTCGTGAACTCAAAGTGTCAGTTGAAAATGGGTCGCCGTCTGCTCCCAGTCTCATGAGGCTGTCACCAAGTTCCAGTAGCTCAGAGCTGCTTACTGTAGCCCGAGGACTGTCTGTGCTCCTGGGTACAGAGTCTAGCCGCGAAGGTAAAGAAGTGCCTATGGCTCCCAGGGATACCTCGTTATTAAGGAAGTCTCTGGTTTCATCATCGATGGCCAGTCCAGACTCTTGCAGTGACAACTGTATAGCAAGAAGTATATTGGGGTCATCTTCATCTAAGGAACTCAGAGCCTGAGGCAATGAAAAATAAAGTCACATTAAAATTTGACTAAAGGAAACATTACTTAACCTAATCACACTTACCAGTTTCCTTTCTCAGATAATTAATACTACTTCTAATTCTACAAGTTACTTTACATATTTACATCTTACCATTTTCTCCTTGCCTTTGATAAAAGGGAAAATATACCTAACATAAACCTGAAATACAAGAAGACTTTTTATCCTTTATCATTAAAACAAAACTACCATATTAGGAAGAAAGAGGAAACCAGTAAAAGTAAACCCCACAAACCACTGAGCAGAGAAGGAACAAAAGCATGGTGTCACGCCACCAGCAAGGTTACCTGCAGAGAGTCCTGGTTTCCAGAGCGACTGGCAGGGCTGTAGTCTCGAAGGGAAGAGCTATGCAGCACACTCATGGATGCAGAGCTTACCACGGATGCACCAGGCCTGAGGCTGCTGCCACCTTCTGGCATATCTGCTTGAAAGTAATTTGCACCACAGACAATTTAGCGACAAGGAGACACAGCTGTCTTCATACACCTCTAAACTGGCAGGTCTCCTTTAATGCTAGTGAAAACTCACATTCATATCCACTTCATTTCCTGCCCTTTTTAGCAGGTCTGATTGTAAACAATAACAGGTATCTAGTGTGATCACTGCAAATCTGTGAGCATTTTTTAGACTGTTTGCAATCTATGACTTTCATTAATGCAGGTTCTACTGTTTACTCCTTTTTCCTGAGTTACAATGAATTTCAGTATTTTTATCTTCAGATTTCATAAAATTAAACAGTTCTGGAATGACAATAGCCTCAAGAACCAATCGGCAGTTCAATTGATTCTGTTATTACAGTCTATGATGTGGGAGGTGATGTATACTGTGAATATATTTATTGTCATTAGTTAATAAAGAAGCTGCTTCCGGCCAATGCTTAACAGAGTAAAGCCAGGCTAGAAGATTATATATATATATATAATCTTTAATCATATATAAAGTAGGCAGAGTCAAGGAGGAGCTATGAAGCTGCTGCAGGAGACAGATGCCAAATGTCGGATGGAACCTTACTGTAGGTAGGCCACAAGGACATGTCAATACATAGATTAATAGAAATGGGTTAGTTTAGGATATAAGAGTTAGCTAGAATTAGGCTTAAGCTATTGGCCAAACAGTATTGCAATTAATATAGTTTTTCTGTGTTTATTTCATGTCTGGGCAGCAGGGAAATGAATGAGAAGTCTCTGCAAACTGATTGGCGTGCCAACCGTGTGCCAGCTAAATTCACATAAAACCTGAGAGAGCTTATAAAAAATTCTAGACACACAAAAAAACCAAAGTTTAGCTGCATTTTTTTTTTTTCGGATGGGCTCTGTTCACTGGTGGCAAGCAGGGGCACAGTGGCTCATTTAAGAGAGGTCTTCCTGATTTATCATTAGCAGCTAACAAAAAAACAAAAACACAACACACAGCCCCTTTAAAAAGGCTTCCTGGTAGCTGGGTGGTGGTGGCGCACGCCTTTAATCCCAGCACTCGGGAGGCAGAGGCAGGCGGATCTCTGGGAGTTTGAGGCCAGCCTGGTCTACAAGAGCTAGTTCCAGGACAGGCACCAAAGCTACAGAGAAACCCTGTCTCGAAAAACCAAAAAGGCTTCCTGGTTCGTGCTAGTTGAATGAATAGCTCTGGCCCTTTCAGGAGACCGAGCACTTAAATGGGGTCTGTGACCAGTGTGTTACAAATAGCTTAATGTTGACACAGACCTGCTACAACCCTGGAGCTGGGGCAATGTGCATGACTCTCACCACCATGTTGGACTGGGTGGAGCCAACAGGCAGTGCTGTGGAGTGGGTCCTGGCAATGCCTGTCATTTAAAAACTAATTACAGATACACACGCAATAAAGACAAATTCAGATAGAAAAGACCTCTAAATGGGTCACAGTGTTGGATAAATGTATGTAGGCTTGAGAGAGAGAGGAAAAAGAGTGTAGACAGTTGTAATATAAAAGAGTACAAACAGTCTTGGATTAAAGGCATAAATATTAAACTTGTAGAAAAAGTAATAGAGTAAGAAAAATAAGCCATATTAAAATGGAATATACATAGAGAATCTGGATTATGTATATTTGAGTAAAGTACAGAGCGACATTTCATTATATGTGCTGCTAAGCTAAACCAACATATATATTTTAAAGGTATCTTGACTTCAAAATTTAGGGCTAAGGATATGTTGCTTTGGAAAAGAGGTTCTACTTTTGTTTCTACAGAGGATGAGAACCTGTGGGTTTGATCAAAGAAGACCCCCTGAAACAATGGCCTAGATGATCTAACATCCATGTTGGTTTTAGGACTGCTGGCCAAGATGGACCTACCACACAGGATATCCCATGACAGACCTGATTAATAGCGCCACCTCCCAATCAGCAGGAAGTAGTCTAGACAACAATCCTAAATTCCCTAAATGATTGTTTATGTTTATTTACATTTAAAGGGGGATATGCTATAGATTGAACAATTTGCGTTGGTATGGATCATGGTCTGCTGATACAAATTTTAGGTCAATTTTGTTATATGTATATTTCTGCTCTTGATTAAGGTATTATGCTTGTGCAGCTCATTTAAAAATATAATGTATAATTAAGAAATACATTATTATTAATAAATAATCATCTATAATAGTCAAGCTTGTAGTCATGTTAGTTAGGTTTCTAGATATTTAGAGATATATTTAGGTTAGATAGATAATCTTCAAACCTTTCAAAGACCTAAGGGATATGACATTTAAAATGTTTTATGAACTTAAGACTTTTCATGATAATGAGACACATCTGCTTCTGGCAGCACCAATCTACTTCAAGAGGATGATGGTCACTGAAGAGGCTCCTGATGGAGTTTGTTAGCCGTTTGGGCAAGAAACTGCTCTTGCCTGGACTGCTTGATGTTATGCTGTATGAACTGGACATGCAGGACCCACAGAAAAATGACTGCTGAACTTGCCTAAAAGTGAGACCGTCCTTCGGGGTTCCTGCTTCATGAAAGAGTCTGCCAGACATTCTGCAGGATACAGAAGAAAGCAACTGATGAACTTTGCCAATAGAAGGCATAAGAGATCTTCAAATTTCCTGCTTCATGGAAAAGTCTGCTGGATACTATGGGCTGAAGATGGGTGCCCCAATGTTATAAAAGAACTTTGGGTGACTGGCCAGGCAGTGAGATGTCTCTGTCATTTCTAGAGTTTTGGAAGTTGCTTACAACGCACTTCCTGTTAACTTAGGTAATATTATATCCTTCTGGGGTCTTTGATGGAGTTGAAGAATAAATAGTTCTAGTTAGTTTTCCTTAGTTATAATAAAAGATAGATTAGATATAAAACTTTAGACTCACAAAGATAAGATAGATGATAGACTATTTTTCTTAATTTACCAAATGCAAATGGACTAAATATTGTAACTAATTCTTGGTTGATAACAGTTTTGTTGTATCTAATGTATTAAAGTTAAAACTTTCCTTTTAATTTAGACAGAAAAGGGGAGGTGATATATGCTGTGAATGTTTTATTGTCATTGATTAATAAAGAAGCTGCTTTCGGCCAATGGCTTAACAGAGTAAAGCCAGACTGGAAGAGAAATATATAGAGAGAGCAGGCAGAGTCAGGGAGAATTTAGATGCTGCAGGAGACAGATAATGAACACCAAATGGAACCTTACCCGTAGGCCACAACCATGTGGAGATACACAGATTAATAGAGATGGGTTAATTTAAGATATAAGAGCTAGCTAGAAATATTCATAAGCTAATAGGTCAAGAAATGTTGTAATAATCCAGTTTGTGTGTGGTTGTTTCGGGCCTAGGTGGCTGGGAATCAAACAAGCAGCCTCTGCCTATAAGTCTAGGTACGTTTAATGAATATTTTTAACATTTTTAAAGTCAAATATTTAAAATAATCCTGTTTAAGAATGCTTCTGGGAACATGATCCCTTGAGAAATTTGAATCTTTTATTCACTGTTTCCTATTCTGGTAGGATGCATCTCACCTTAAGAGTCCAATTAAATGCAGAAAAAAAAAACTGAAGCATATCCTAATGGTATCAAGAGCTTCCCTTTCTGAGCAGCCACAGTGCTTTACCTGCATGTCCTAACTGGATGCTCATTTTAGAATAAAGAAGACAGAGACCGTAAGTGCCTTGATTAAAGTTACACAGCAGAGATAGGTGCGATAAACCTAGGATGTTCCTACTTGATTCCTCAACGCCATGGTTTTCTAAGAGACTATGATACCTGCCATGCCAGGAGCTCACCAAAAGTGCTTTCGCTTGGTTCATCAGGATCTGTAGGGTTACTGAGCAGACTGTGCACGTCTCCTCGACGGCGCTGTTGTCTGTGCCTCCTCCGGTACTGAAATTCAGCATATTCCTGCATAAACCAAAGGTTATAAAATACAGGAGAGCATGCAAATTGTAAAAATGTAAATAAAACAAAAATTCCTCCAGGAGGAAAAAAAATGTATGATTTTACACACACTATAAAATCACTTACTTTAGAAAAGGGAACTTTAAGTTTAGCCAAGCCAAGGAAATAAAAAAGGCAGAAAGCAAAATGCAAAATTTCTAACAGTCACAGATGCTTCTACCGGGACACCTGCAAACTCCAGAGCTCTAACTGTTACTTCAAGGGTCTTGTTACCTAAAGTTACCATTGATATCACAGTAATGTTAATCACAGTATAGGTTCTCTGGGGGTCTAGTTTCTAAGTGCTTGTGACATATGCAAGAAGTATAGGTGGGGAAGAAGAGGAGGGGGACGGCAGCAGGAAAACCAGATAGAAATACTGGTAAGCCAGAGAGTCTTTGTGACTACTACTTATCAACTCACAAGTCAAAAGTATAGCTGAAAAGAAGTATGTTACATGCTAGCTTTCAAATACATCATTGAGTTTTCTTTTCTCATTATTCAATGCCCAGGTTAGTTACAACATAGGAGTATTCACTACGTAGTATTTTAGAAGAAGACAGACTAAAACAAGATGTCCATACATTTGTTTTACATTTATGGTAATAGTTTATGATAAGTTTGTTACTACCAAAGGCTATGATCTAAGAATATCTGCTACAGAAATAGGGGAAATGAGAGTCAAAGAGAGGCCACGGTGTACAGCAGCAGACTTTAGAGAATCACTGTTGAATCTCCCAGGGTTAACATGAAGATCCTCAGGCCTGTGAATATCCCAGTTACTTTAGAGTTATTCAAAGTGCTTATAGTGAAAGTAGTAGGGGTAAGAGACCAAGTTAGATATTCTAGACTTTCATACTTTATCCATCTGGCCAATACAGCCCATCTATCTGATCTATCTTTATATATCTAATTCTACCTGTCTATCTATCTGTCTATTTGTCTGTCTGTCTGTCTCCCTACCTACCTACCTACCTACCAATCGGTGTGGCTGGAAACTGAACCTAGGGTATGCTACGCAAACACTCTATCACTGAGCTACAGTTTAGCACATTCCTAAAGTTATTTATTAATATTATTTTTACAATTTATTATCCAATACAATTATTTTTAAGTGCATTTAAAATTGTCTCATGTCACTATTTTCTTGCATATACCTAAATCAAAAAGCTTTCAGGTGATTACAAATGTCCTCAGCAGCTGAGATTTGCATTTGGTTTAAACAAGGCACAGGCCTTTTCACCATTTGCCCTCCTCATTACAAGAATTAAACTCAAGAATTAATGATGTACTATTTTATAAATCACAAAGGAAACAGAAATGGAAAGAAATGTTAAAATAATTCTAAACTCAGATACAACAGTGGCAGTGCCAATTTAAATATGGGAAAACAGCTACCTGACCAAGATTTTTACTAGGTCATATTTTTATTTAGAGTACCAATTGTTCTACAATTTCCTTGTTTTTAAAAATGGTTTATTACGCCAGGCATGGTGGTGTATGCCTTTAATCCCAGCAGTCAGGAGGCAGAAGTAGGTGGATCTCTTGAGTTCATAGGCCAGCCAGGACTACAGAACAAGTTCCGGGACAGCCTGGTGGTATTATATCACTACCAGGCCACAACTCACAACTATACATTTTTATACATAAAATTTACATCTCTACTAACAAACTAGAAGATGTTCTAAATATTTATGCTATAAATTTGACTAAACTCTATGTAGTAATTAATAGCAGTGAAAGGGGAATGTACTGTTAGACTCCAATATAAGGAAGAGCTGAAGGCAGACTCTGCCAGGGCATTTCTGTTACAGAAGAAAGAAAAAGCATTTCTGATCTCAGAGGATTTAAACAGGTGAGGATGCAAATGCAAGTGGGGTTGCATGAAGAAAAACCATGGAGATAACTCCAAACCCCAGAAAAACAATTACCTCAGGTGATGCAAATCCTAAATATTCCCAATCCCATGTTCCACCGGCAAAGCTACAAAGAAATTAGACATACTGTTTGATTCATTATCGGTACTGCAATATTATAACCAGATTCTTACCCTTTAAAATGCTTATTTGCTTATAACTTGCCAAACTCAGGCAGATCCAACTATTAAAATATAATTACTTCCATTATTTTCTCAAATACTAAGTTGCTTTACACTTGTGCAAAATGATGGAGAAAATAAAAATAACCATGTAACATAAAAATATTCTGATTAATTGCATTTTCATTTCATAAGTATAAAAGATATTTAACCATAAATATTTATGTAAAAATAAGGACAAATGACTTTCTAGTGCTATAATTATAAGAAAAAAATGCTTTAATTTATTGCGGCACAAGCAATGGAAGATAATGTGAAATAAAATAAACAAACCAACTTCTCTTTAAAGGATTAATTCAGACCACTAAAGTAGTCTTAAAATACCAGACTTTTAATTTCCTAATACCAAAATACAAATATGAACACAGCAAGCTGGCAAAGATTCCAAATTCTACACCTTAAGATGTTTATGACTGTCATTCCCATTTTGAAATCACATGTCAGAATACTCTGGATTATGAATTCTAATATGTGAAATTAAGCTAACCTTATTTAGTCTGGAGAGCTGCACAATGATAGACAAGCAAAATCATTTTGAAAAAAATTGTATTAAGAAGAAAATATCACCAAAACAACATATTTTTATCAGATACCCATATTGTAAGTATAAATAACTCCCAAAAATATGAATGACAGCACGATTTTAAGAAAAGTCCTGGCACTGGCGGCTCAAACCAGCGAGGTTTCTATATTGCACAAATTTTTACCTGCGCCTGGGAGCATCTGGTGAGTCTGCGGGAGCAACTCCACGAGCTACAGAGGCCAGGAACTCTTGCCTTTTCTGCTGCACAAGGCAAGCTGCTCTGATGATTTTGTGGCGGGGGGTACGGAGATAAGGCCTATTGACTTTTTGGGCAAGGTCTTCAGTGACCATTTCTAGGTCTGTCTACAGAAAGGAGAGACGTAGAGGAGGCTGAATGGTTGGTAAGCAGACACAAAGCATATCTGGTTTCGTAGTCAAGTCAAATTCTTTTGAAGTCAGAAATTACATTTTGAAACAATTTCTCATTTAACATTCTTTCTATTTTGTATATTTTTCAGGTTATGAAAGCATGATATTTTAAGTCATCATGAATGCAAGGAAATAGCATCCATTGATAAACACAATAAGGTAGTGGGTGCAAATCTCCAAGTAGTAGAGAAAGACACATTTAGAACAAATGTGCAGTATATTCAGGGCATTGCATACTCCAGTACACGGCTGCTGCAGTGGAAATGAGGTATGAACAAGGCAAGACTGCTGTGGCTTTAAAAGAAATACAGAATATAAATCAGTGGAGGGCAGCTTAAAAGTTCAGAATAAAAATCACCAGAAAATTGTGGTGGCCTCCAATTACAGGATGATGTAATGAGTTTGGTGAGTTTGGGACTGGCTTAGGAGTTTTTGTTTTAAATATGTAACTTTCTGAGTTCTACTTCTGAAATAAAATGGCAAAGATTAACTTTCTATTCAAGTATGCAATGTAGTTTGTTTCATCTCTAAATATAAAACCTCCATTTTTTAATAAGAAATAGGCCACATTCTACCGTGACCAGTCTGAAATAAACTCATGCTTATAGAAATGTTACATAGTTCAGAACTCATTCAAACTCACATTGACAAATTTAAACACAAAGAAAATTTAGTTCATTAAGGTACTTTTCCCTTTATGTAAAGTTATTTAAAATATAAACAAAACTGTTTTACTACTCACACTTAAAGTCAAAACAATTTAAAATAGCATCTTACTTGCATTAGTTCAAAAATTTCTTTCTTTGTGCTTTTAGGTTCTAAGAAAAATCCATATGGATAAGAACACTTGAGGATGCGTCGAGTTTTTAGGAGCACATGCACCGCATCTTCTATGAAAGTGGTATCTGGACAGCCTCCTTCAGCTGCAAAGCAATTGAATACAGTGAATGTTTCTGCAAATATATAGTTTGACTGAACTAAAATCCTAGATAAACACTTGTGTGAAAGGTACAGGCCCCTGCAGCCCAGAAGCCACGAACACATATTTTCCTGAAGTGTCTTCTAATATGGTCAGGAAATAGTATAGCTCTGGGTCCACCCAAAGATGCTTACTTCATAAAAATAGATTATCCATGACTTAAATTTTGCTGCTGTAGAATTTGTATAAATGCTTTTGTTAAGTTGCTCGCTTAAAAAAATCATAATTATTCCTCTGTAAAAGCAATATTGTAAAGAAAAAAATAAATGCTGAGGAACTGGCTAACTAAAAGTAAAGTAGAAAAGAAGGGAGGAAGAGTACGGGGGATAGAGAAGAAATTGTCTTGGCAGAATAACACCAAGATATCATCATAAGATTCTATTTTTAAACTATAAATGAGACAGAATTAAGCTGTAGAATCTAAATTGAAGTATTAGTGAATATCAAATTCAGCACACCATTAGGAAAATAACACACATGCATGTACAAACTGACATGGAACATCCAAATATATCTACAGTCATGTTGTGGAATATCTGTTTAACTAGGCAAGGATGTGTTACATTTGTTTAGGCTGCATTTGTTTAATGATGGAAAGATGTGTTACTTTGCCTGCCTAGGACACCTGATTGGTCTAATAAAAAGCTGAATGGCCAATAGCAGTAGAGGGATGGGCAGGACTGGTGAATGGAGAGAAATAAGTAGTAGGAGAAATATAAGCTTGAAAGAAAAAGAGAAGAAAAGAGAACAAGGGAGAAAGAGAGGGAGATGCCCAGGACCAGGTAGCTCATAGCCAGCCAGACATGGAGTAGGCCAGGAAGAAAGGAAGGAAAGAAAAGAGGAAGGGAGGAAGGGAAGAAAGGAGGAAGGGAGAAGGAAGGGAGGAAGGGAGAGGGAGGAGAAAAGCCCCAAGGGAAAAAGTAGATGAAGTCAAACAGGTTAATTTAAGTTTTAAGAGCTAGTGGGACAATGTAAGATAAGGCCAAGTACTCATAATTAATAATAAGTCTCCATCTCATGATTTGGGGCTGGTTGGCGGCCTAAGAGAAACCCTGCTACATGTACACTATGTCTCTAGGTATGTGTAGTAAAATATAAAAAGCAAAAGGAACTCAGCACCCCTTGCCTTCCATCATAATAATACGTGAAATGTCTAAGAAGCAGACTGTTTCATTTTCCAATTGTTACAGCTTCTAATTTTCAGCTTTTCTCTGCTGCCTGGAATCTCTAATATGAATAAAAGCAATAATTTGCACTTACTGTTTATTGTTATGTCAGACACAGTTCTAAACACGAGGAAATATGCACCTGTGAGACTTTTTTCTTCCTGCCTCATAAGAACATTTCTAGAGTTTGTATTAGTCCAGTAGAGTCACCAACCTCTACAGTTTACACACTAATAATTAACAAGGAGACCAGACCAGGAGTGACGCTTGCCTCCACTAATTTATTTAACTTTTTAAATGTCTTATTAGCAAACTATTTCCACAAAAAAGAATATAGGTGCAAATTACTTTATGAACTGAGATAAATATAAGAGATTACACTTTTATGTTTGAAATGTGCTTTTAATATATAAACTATGAACCCTCAAAAACAAGCATAGTAGAACTTATGCTCTGTGTAGCTGGTGTGAATACTCACAAGTTGGGCCCTCTCAAGACTTTGCTTCTTGAGTTCAATTCTCCCCCAAATCTATGATATCTGAAGCAGCTCTGAGTACTCAGGTATGTGATGATTGGGCAACATGTATACTTTTCTCCTCCTGGAAGACCCTTAGGATCCGTTCACTTTTGCCAACACTAGAGCACCAGTGCTGGCACAGGGGAAGCAAGATTACGGTGTGGTTTTGTCTGGTAACAGCGGAGTCCACATTAGGAGTCTCCGATAGACACTAATACGCTAACATGCACGCAGGGCTTGAGAGAACTTAGGACAATGGCAGAAGCAGTTCACGGGATCTACTGTCCTCCTTCAGGGGCCTTCCCATCTACCATCACCACTGAATTGTCTTAACAAACACACACACAACATATACACACACACAATAGAGAACTTACTTTCTTTGAGAGCTCTACTCAATTGTTCCATCTTTTCTTTGGCTGTTTTAAGAAGGCGTTGTTCTAACTAAAGGAACAGAAATAAATAATTTAAATATTCATTCATTTATTTATTTTAAAGGCAGGGTCTCACTGTGCAGCACTTGCTGTCCTGAAACTTGCTCTGCTCTGTAGACCAGGCTGGCCTTGCACTTAACTCTACCTCCTGAACGCTGGGATTAAAAGCATGTACCACCACACCCAGACTCTTCACTCTTCACAGTGTTTTAGTTCATTTGTGATGATCTGGGACATACCTGATAACTGTGCTCATGGTTTTTATATCTCGTGTAGTAGTGCATAAATCTGTCAAGTTCCTGAAACCGTTTATGCTTCTTCTCAGCCTAGGAAACAAAAGTACATTAATGACTTTTGTTAAAACTATATTAAAATTGGTTTTAGTGGGATTTATGTCTTATTAGTAATGGGTAGTAATTCATGCAAATGTGCTATTTTGTTGCTAGAATATAATGACCTATACTTTTAAAGGTGCTTGTTTGTAGTCTTGGTGATAACTCCACATCTTTAATATTTGATTGTATGGTTCACTGCTATAGAAGATTTGTATTCCTTCAAAATTCACATTGACGCCCTAAAACAAAATGTACTTTTACGTGGTGACAAGATCCATGAGGAGGTGACAGGTTAAGTGAGACCATTACAGCTCTATCTTAATGCAAATGCTGCCAGAGATCTCTTGTTCTATTTCCCAGTCATCATGACCAGAAAGTGGGGCCTGTTGGCAGGTTAAGATGAGCTCCCTCACCAAGAACGAGTTAGGTGGGGCTTTGTAATCACTACATGGGAGAAAGTTTTTTTTTTTTCTTCTTTTCTTTTGAGACAAGGTTTCTTTATAGCTTTGGAATGAGCTCAAACTCACATAGATCCGCCTGCCTCTGCCTCCCCAGTGCTGGGATTAAAGGTGTGCGCCACCACTGCCTGGCTAAATTTCTGTTGTTGAAGCTGTCTAGACTAGAAAATTAGAGAAATGGTTCAGTGGTTAAGAGCACTGGCTGTTCTTCCAAAGGACCCAGGTTCGATTCCTAGTAGCCACATGGCGGTTCACAAACATCTGTAACTCTAGCTCGAGGGGAATCTAGCACCCTGACTGTGGACACAAGGTATGTACATGGTGCATAGACATATATTCAGGCAAACACCCACGTACATAAAATAAACAATGAAAAAACCCACCTAATCTATAAGACGAATATAATAAAACAACTATTAAGGCTGGAGAGATGGTTCAGTGATTAAGAGCACCACCTGCTTTTCCAGAGATCCAGGTTCAGTTTCTAGCACACAAATGGCAGTTTACAACTGCCTGTAATTCCAGTCCTAGGTGACTGACACTGTCTTCCGGTCTCTGTGAGCTCCAGGCAGGCATGCGTATTGTACAAACTTATATCCAGGCAAAACAGTCACACACATAAAATAATCAATTAAAAAAAAATTCCCTCCTTGTGCCTGACTGAAAAAAAGACGTATGTTATAACACAATACTATATTGCTAATATTATGTTAAAATTGGTTTTAAATCTTTACAAAGACAGACTGGAACTGGATTTTTCTTATCTTCATCAAAATAAAAAAAGGAAAATTTTAAAGGAAAAAAGTTCCCAGTTGATAGTGCTTTTGTTTCAAGGGTACTCTATGTGTATTCAAAGCAATGCTTTATCATGATAAAGACAGGGAATTCTCTCCAACAGTAGCTTAGACAGAAAGTGCTCAGGCAGGCGTTACCTCTACAGTCATTTCCTTGGATTGCTCCTCTACATGCTGAATGACTTCATAGCGAGTACATCTGTAATAACCACCAGTGGAAGAACTATGTTTCTTCCATTCTTCTAGGCAGATCCAGCAAAAGTCATACTTGCACTGTAAAAGAAAACGCACATGTGGGTATCTCCATAAACTAATTTAAAAAGTCACTCATTAAGTAGACCACAATTAAAAGATGACAAAAGTATAATGTAAAAATTCATCTTTTCCTCAAAAAACCAAAAAAAAAAAAAAATTCATCTTTTCATGCTTATGGGTTCTGCATCAAAAGATCTTCCCATTTCAAGTCTACAGTCTTCTGATTCTTTTACCAGGACTTCTTGTACTGGTTTGCTTATTGTTTAAACTTTAAAATCTTGGGTATACCTTCTCCAGTATGAACTCAACTGTAGAGCTGTCTAGTTATTGCAATACCATGTTCTACATACTTCATGTTTTTTCATTCATTATATATTGCCATTACCACACATTAAATCCCTATGTATGCATCTATTTCCTAGGCTTGCTTTCTATTCTACTTCATACTCTCTGTATTCACATGCAGTACCAGAGTGTTTCAACTACTGCAGCTTCACAGCGTATAATCTTACAAGGCTACTTCCCCCTATGGGAGTTTTCAAGGTTTCCTAACTAAGTTTATTCTGATTTGCCAGTTGAATATCTGAATTACAGAAGCACAAGAACAAGCTGCTTGCATTTTTGTTTGCATCTTTTTATTTAAAATGTTGTGTTTCTATTTGTTTGCCATTTTTGTCTTAAAGAGGATTTTAAAAATATTTTCAACAAAAGCCTTGTATATTTATTAAGCTCATTTCTAGATTCAGAAGGTCTATATATTCCATCTAGATGTTGTTAGGAGATATGAGGTTATTATTTTCTGCACATTAATTCTGTATTTTGTTACTAAGCTGAATTTTTGTTCCTGGTAGTACTTTTTCAGTTGATTCTTGTAAGTTTTCTAGTATGTAATCATGCCATCTGTAAATGTGATAGTGTTGCTTTGTTTTTGAGACAGGGTCTTCTACCATAGCTCAGGTTAGCCTTGTATTCATGACTCTTCTGCCTCAGCATGTGAATGCTGGGACCACAGGTATGTGCCACTACACACAGCTTTGAAGTTCAGGTACTTTATGTTCATATTTCTAGGTTTTACAGTCTCATTTCTTGTTATTGGTTGCTTCTAATCTCTATATTAATATTCTGGTTCTCTAATTCTCTTTTCTTCCTTTATTGTATATCTGAAATCCTTCAACTACCTGCTTTGTTATGTTAGCTTAGTTTACCTTCATTTTTCTTTAAAAACTACCTTTTGGGCCGGGCGGTGGTGGGGCATGCCTTTAATCCCAGCACGTGGGAGGCAGAAGCAGGTGGATCTCTGTGAGTTCAAGACCAGCCTGGTCTACAAGAGCTAGTTCCAGGACAGGCTCCAAAGCCACAGAGAAACCCTGTCTCGAAAAAAGCAAAAAAAAAAAAACAAAAAAACAAAAACAAAAACAACCTTTTGGATTTTTTTTTTTTTGCCACACTGGTCATTATTTTTAAAAATTATTTTCTGTCTTAAAAAGCTTCTTACTGGTATTTCTTAATTTTCTTTTTAAAAAGCCAGAACCACATCCTCAATTTATTGTTTATTTTGTATTGTTTTAAATGAACAAGACTATAATGGTTTTAGCTGTAACATTCAGGCTCTGATAATGTGCTCTGATAATGGTATTGTTATTTCCATAAGTTCTTTAATTTATTTGAAAGATTAAATATTTTCATGGTCTTTAATAACTTCATAATTAATTTCAAATTTATTCTCTATGATTAAGACTATTACTTGGTCTAATTTTTTATCTTCTTTGATTACAATAATCATTTAAAATTATTGATTATAACAGCCAACACTTAAAGATTATTAGCTTGCTTTTCTCTGACG
Organism: Chionomys nivalis; assembly: GCF_950005125.1. Lineage (NCBI taxonomy): Eukaryota > Metazoa > Chordata > Mammalia > Rodentia > Cricetidae > Chionomys > Chionomys nivalis. The sequence goes on from NC_080086.1 coordinate 199,349,975, forward strand.
ATCCATGGTCTCTCAGGAGAAGACCACTGCTGCAGGATTTATTTTGGATACATACATGTATCTACAGTAGTAGTTATGACACTTCTCTATAGCTTCTATTTCTTCACTACTTTTCGGTTTCCCTGTAGTCATGGAGAGTGAACTGAATTAAACTCTTTGCATTCATTTAGCACTTACTAGGCATTTATTCAATAAATTGTGAATTTGTTTCAAAGCTCTATACAAATTCTTTTCCTGGTTGATAAAACCAAATTTTGTGCCTGCTTTGATACAAATACTCTGTGATGTGACTTTATTTCTCAAAAATTCATAAATCAACTAGACATTACCAATTATAGTAGAAAAACAATACATAACTTTATTAATACTTTTATATGTTAATACTTTTTTATTTAAGAATGAAAGATTTACATCCTGAGTGAGGTAACTCAGACACAGAAAGACTCATGCACACAAGTAAAGCATAATTACGCTATAATCTACAGCGCTATGGAGGCTAGGTAATAAGGAGGGTTCTAGGAGAAGACGCATGGATCTCCCTGGAGAGGGGAAATAAAATAGATTTGGCTGTTGGACTGAGGAACAGATAGGGATGAGAAGAGGAGGGATCAAGTGAGGGGGAAGAGACTACTGGAATTGGTGGGGGGCACTTGTGTGGCAATATGGAAACCTAGTGCAGTGGAAATTCCTTGGAATCCATGAAGGTGACTTTGGCGAGGACTCCTAGTAATCAGGCAAAGCTTCCATTAGTAGGACTGAGACACCAACCCAACCACAAAACCTTCAATCTATAATCTGTCCTGGGGCAAAGATGGCTTACAGCTTGAGGGAGTGGCCAACCAATGACTGGTCTAAATTGAGGCCCATGCAATAGGAGGGAACCCATGACTGACATGTCTGGATGGCCGAGAACCAGATTGAGGCTGGATAGCCCAGAGACCTAAGGTAGAATCACACAGGGCTGAAAAATTTAAAAAAAAAAATTATTCCTAACAATATTGTTATACTCAGAGATTGGTGCCTAGCCAAATCATCATCAGAGAGGTTTCCTCAGGCAGCTGATGAGAGCAGATGCAGAGACCCACAGTCAAACATTATTAGGTGGAAAAAGAGCCCAAATTGGAGAACACCTCCCCTCAGAGATCGGGGAATCCTGCAGAAAGGTGGGAGGAAAGACTGTAGGAGCCAGAGGGATGACTCTGTGCCAGATCATCTACATACATGCTGGAGTTGTTTAGCTTGGGGTGTTTATGGGATGGGACCCCTAACAGTGGGAGTGAGGGTATCTCTGAGTCTTTTGTCAGCTCTTGGGACCCCTTTCCACATACTGGTTTCTCTTGTCTAGCCTTTATATGAAGGGAGGTGCTTAGCCTTACTGTAACTTGATATGCCATGTTTGAGAGATATCCCTGGGAGGCCTGCTCCTTTCTGAAGGGAAAAAGAGATTTGTGCCTAGTCTCGCCATGTTTGGTTGATATCGCTGGGAAGCCTGGTCTTTTTTGGAAGAGTAGAGGATCTGGGGAAGAGGGATGATGAGGGGGCCTGGGAGAAGTAGAAGGAGGGGAGGGTGTAGTTGGAATGTATTGTATAAGAGAAGATTAATTTAAAAGAGTGATATGGGATACCCCTCTGTATGCTGTAAATATGTTTTATTACCATTGGTTAATAAAGAAGTTGCTTTGGCCTATGGCAGGGCAGAATAGAGGTAGGTGGGAAATCCAAACAGATAAAGGGAGAAAGAAGGAGTCTGAGAGATAATAGCAGCTGCAGCTGCCAGAGAAACAAGATGTGAGACAACACCATGGTCATGTGGCAATACAGATTATTAGAAATGGGTCAATTTAAGATGTAAAGGCTAGTTAGTAATGAGCCTGCGTCATTGGCCAAACAGTTTGTAATTCATATTAGGCCTCAGAGTGGTTATTTGGGAACTGGCGAGTGGGAGAGAAACCTCCAGTTACAAATGGCATGCCAATGTGAGGTTTTCCATAGGGCCTGAGGAAAAAAAATGAGGGAAGTTCTAAATGCACAGAAATGGATCTAAACTGGGCTTCCTAGTTTTACCGTTTCATGCCAGAAGCAGTACAGAGACTGCAACAACAGCTGTGTGCAAGATAGAGCCAGCGCCAGCCGCCTTGAGCTAAGTGACGTGGTGGGTTTCCGAAGTCTCACACAGGCCTCGGTACAGAGAGGCTAATCACACTGCGTGGTAGATTTTCCGTTTTCTCATACAGTGGGCCAATGGCAGCACTGGGGTGGCACGTAAGTGTGTTGCTTGTTGACATAGTGTTGGTTATCCTTACCAGCATAAACCAGTAATCAAACAATGATTACAGATACGTAATAAAGACAGATTCACAAAAAAAAACAAAACCCTCTAAAGTGGTCACTGTGTTTTAAAAATGTACGTAGGCTTGGGAGAGAGAGCTATAAAAAGAAAGTTTAAAAAATAAAAGTCTTTAAAGAGATGGCAAAAATAATACAAAAGAAAAAAAGTCATGTAATGATAGAAAATACACAAGGAGTCTGGATCCTGTATAGCAAGTACTATATTGATTTTGATTTTTTTTTTTTTTTTTGATTTTTGACAGGGTTTCTCCGTAGCTTTTGGTTCCTTTCCTGGAACTAGCTCTTCTAGACCAGGCTGGCCTCGAACTCACAGAGATCCGCCTGCTTCTGCCTCCCGAGTGCTGGGATTAAAGGCGTGTGCCACCACCGCTCTGATTTTGAACTTTTTAATGGCTGATAAGATGACAAGGGACAGCTGCCGAGAGACATGGGATTGAAAAAGATACTGAAAAAATACGCCAACCTAAATATTTTAAAAATGCCTTAACTTTAAAACAGATGTCAAAAATATATTTGTAAAATGGAACTTAAAAGAAGCATTACTTTGGAGAAGCCATTTTGGTTTTGGAAACAAAAGGTTATGGATTTGTTCCAGATTTGGTCTAGGGAGACCGCCTGAACTTTGAGAGGTGATATCTATCAACAAAGATTATAACTGGTCTTCTCAGGGCTTGATCATTGTCTAAAAATATTATCAGGGACCCTAAAGATACTTTGCCCACAGACAGCAGGAGAAAACAATGTCTCACTCATAAGAATTTTGGGGGGTATGGATAATCTTTGGTTATTTGGTAGGTTATGAATGGTTATTATATTTAGAGGAAAACAGGAATATAAGATAAAAAGACAACTATTAATATCAGATATTTTGTATTGACATGGATTTTGGTGTAGGAGGAGGGGCTGCTTGTTTGTCCCAGCTGCCCCAAACCAAAATTACCACACAGAAACTGTATTAATTAAAATACTTCTTTAACTGCTTATTGGCTAACTCTTATATCTTAATTTAACCCATCTCCATTAATCTGTGTATCACCATGAGGTCGTGGCCTACCAGTAAAGTTTCGGCATGTCTAACTTTGGTGGCAGAAGCTCCATCCCATCTCTCTGACTCCGCCCTTCTTTCTCCCAGCATTCAGTCCAGTCACCCCTGCCTACCTAAGTTCTGCCCTATCAACAGGCCAAGGCAGTTTCTTTATTCATTAATGGTGATCACATCACACAGAGGGAACTCCCACATCATTTAGGTATAGTGATATAAATTCAATTTTGTTACACTGTATATATGTTTCTATTCTTGTTTAAAGGATTTTTGTATATTGATACAAATTTAAGGTCAATTTTGCTATACTCTGTATATTTCTACTCTTGGTTAAGGTATTATGTTTATGTGGTACATTTAAAAATATATAAGCCAGGTAGTGGTGGCACATGTCATTAATCCCAGCACTCGGGAGGCAGAGGTAGGCAGATTTCTATGAGTCTGAGGCCAGCCTAGTCTACAAAAGCTAGTTCCAGGACAGCTAGGGCTGTTACACGGAGAAATCTTATCTCAAACAAACAAACAAACAAACAAACAAACAACAAAACTAAAACCAGCCAAAACCAAAAAAAACGTAATGTATAGTTAAAAATACAAATTAATAGTCATCTATAATACTTAAACTTACAGTTATATTAGTTAGGTTTTCTAGATATGCAAAGATATATTTCAGATGGATAGGTAATCTTCAAATGCTTCAAAGACCTACAGAATATAGCATTTAAAGTATTTTAAGAACTTAGACTTTCCTTGACAGTAAAAGATTTCTGCTCCTGGCAGCACCGATTACTTCATGAGATAGATGGGCACTGAAGAAGCTCCTTATGAAGTTTGCTTTTAGTTTGTCAAGGGTCGCCATTTGGTCAAGAAACTGCTCTTAGAGGTTGTGGAGAAAGGGGTACACTCATCCATTGCTGGTGGGAATGCAAACTTGTGCAACTACTTTGGGAAGCAGTGTGGCAGTTTCTCAGGAAATTCGGGATCAATCTACCCCTGGACCCAGCAATACCACTCTTGGGAATATACCCAAGAGATGCCCTAACATACAACAAAAGTATATGCTCAACTATGTTCATAGCAGCATTGTTTGTAATAGCCAGAACCTGGAAACAACCTAGATGCCCTTCAATGGAAGAATGGATGAAGAAAGTATGGAATATATACATATTAGAGTACTACTCAGCAGTAAAAAACAATGACTTCTTGAATTTTGCATGCAAATGGACGGAAATAGAAAACACTATCCTGAGTGAGGTAAGCCAGACCCAAAAAGAGGAACATGGAATGTACTCATTCATATTTGGTTTCTAGCCATATATAAAGGACATTGAGCATATAATTCATGATCCTAGAGAAGCTAAATAAGAAGGTGAACCTAAAGAAAAACATATAGGCATCCTCCTGAATATTAACCTTCATCAGGCGATGAAAGGAGACAGAGACAGAGACCCACACTGGAGCACCGGACTGAAACCCCAAGGTCCAAACCAGGAGCAGAAGGAGAGAGAGCACGAGCAAGAAACTCAGGACAGCGAGGGGTGCACCCACACACTGAGACAATGGGGATGTTCTATCGGGAACTCACCAAGGCCAGCTGGACTGGGTCTGAAAAAGCATGGGATAAAACCAGACTTGCTGAACATAGCGGACAATGAGGACTACTGAGAACTCAAGAACAATGGCACTGGGTTTTGATCCTACTGCACGTACTGGCTTTGTGAGAGCCTAGGCAGGTTGGATGCTCACCTTACTAGACCTGGATGGAGGTGGGTGGTCCTTGGACTTCCCACAGGGCATGGAACCCTGATTGCTCTCAGGGCTGACGAGGGAGGGGGACTTGATTGGGGGAGGGGGAGGGAAATGGGAGGCCATGGCGGTAATGGGAGGCAGAAATCTTTAATAAATAAATAAATAAATAAATAAATAAATAAATTTAATAAAAAAAAAAAGAAACTGCTCTTGCTCTTGACTGCATGCTTTATAAAGTTGATATGCAGGACCCAGAGGAAAAAGGAAACTTTGTCAAAACAAAGTGGGATGGTCCTTTAGGGTTTCTGCTTCACAGAAGAAACTGCCAACATTCTGTAGGACACAGAGGAAAATGACTGACAACCTGCCAATGTTACAGTTTTACAAATTTCCTGCTTCATTTAAAAGTCTGCTCGATACCATGGGCTTTTAGGCCCCAATGTTATAGGTCAACTTTGGGTGATTGTCCAAGCAGCCAGATAATCTTTGTCATTTCTAGAGCCTTGGAAGTTGATTACAATGCACTTCCCAGTTACTCAGGTAATATCATATCCTTCTGGGGTCTTTGATGGAGTCAAAGACTAGACAGTTATAATTATAGCTTTTCTTAGTTATGATAAAAGATAAATTATATATGAAACTTTAGACTCACAAAGATGGGATAGAGTATTTTCTTTAATTTTGACAAATACAAATAGACTAAATATCGTAACTGTAATTCTTGTTTGATACATGGTTTTGTTATATGTAATTTTACTATGTTAAAGTTAAAACCTTGCTTTTTAATTAGAAAAGGGGAGATGGTGTGGGATACCCTTCTGTATGCTGTGAATATGATACATTACCATTGGTTAATAAAGAATCTGCTTTGGCTTATGATAGGGCAGAATATAGTTAGGTGGGAAATCCAAACTGATACAGAGAGAAAGAAGGTGAAGTCTGAGAGCCACTAGGAGCTGCCAGAGAACAAGATGTGAAGTAATGTCACAGTCACATTAGATTAACAGAAATGGGTTAACTTAAGGTGCAAATGTTGAGTTGGTAATAAGACTGAGCCATTGACCAAACAGTGTGTAATTAATATTAAGCCTCAGAGTGGTGAATTGGGAACTGGTGGGTGGAAGAGAAGCCTCTAATTACAAAAGAAATTTGTTTTAATTTATGTAAATGTGTGTATGTGTCTGTGTTAATATATGCACATGTATGTGCGCTTGTATGCACATGCCTGTACAGGTCCATGGTTTGGGGTAAGTGAAGAAGCCGGAAGATGTTGGATATATAGCTGGAGTTACAGGCATTTGTAGGATGCCTGGCATGTTACATGGTGTTGAGATCTGTAGTCCAGTCCTCATTATTGTACAGTAAATACTCTTTAACTTCTGATACATCTTTCTATGCTTCTAATCCTGAATCTTAGACACCAAGAAGCATTGGATGGTGGCAGGTGCCTAATTAAAGGCCACTAGACAGAGTCAGGGTATTCCTGTGGGCTGAGGAGAGAGAACTTGTGATCCTCTGCTTACAGCCTCCAGCTCTTTCCTCTCCTACTAGGGGTCAAAGGTCCCAGGCTTCCAGGGTCTCAGAAGTCTAAGTAGGGACAATAGGAGAAGGAGCCTAAGTCAAAGGAGGATGCTCAGTGGATCTAGAGAAGAAACCTTAGCCACCAGGCCTCCTGATTCCACTGTCAAACCATAGAGGAGCTAGGGGAGAAAAGTGGTAGGGTGGAGTGGGGTGGGTGGGGTTATGATACAGCATTCTAATTAAAAATGCAAAACCAAAAAGTTTTCTAAGGGGAAATGAAAAAAGTATTTAAAAAATAACTTAGTTTATTTTCATATGAGTAAACATGCCATTTAAAAAAATGTTTAACCCATTGAATCTCAGACAATGCAAACTGTCTATTAAATCATAATTCACACTGAAGCATCAAAAGCCTAGGCAGATAATGACATTGTTTGCACTTCAGCATGGATTCAATTTTTCATGACATGTTTTATTTGCATACTTGAAAAATATTCTAAGAGGATTCAACTGTGTGCACTGAAGCTATTATCTAGGTAAGTTTTCTATGTCAAAATAAGAACACCACTCTTCAGTTTATTTTCTTTCTTTTTGGATACAGGGTCTCACTGTGTAACTCTAACTACTAGCTTGCTATTTAGACCAGGCTGGTTGCAAAGATTTGCCTGCCTTTGCCTATAGAGTGCTGGGATTAAGGCCATCTGCTATCATGACCAACTCAGCTTATATTTTCAATCTGAAAAATTCAAAAAGTATACAAATAAGGTTCTTAAATTTACAGATCGTGTAAATGTTTTAAACCCTAGCGAATCTCAAGCAACATACGTTTGTACTGATTAGTTCATGAAGTTGCTCCTCCAGTTATTCATATTCATGAAAGGACAGAAAGGGAATACTGGAGTCTACCTCAACAGCCAACTGCTGATTTTTTATGATCAATTTATACTTCTGTGCACATTTAGGAATTTTATACCACATTTTCTAAGAACGAAACAAATATGGAGTTAAACATGAGGCCATAATTAGAAAAAATAATTTTGTTCAGTTCTTAAACTGTTAAGTACTTTTGAGTAATTTTCTCAGAAAAAAAAACAGTATGTTGTTTCCTTCTACCACTTAGGGAATCACTGCTGGCTCAAAAAGTACATTTCTTTACATTAATTTTATTATAATGCAAACTTGTAAGATAATTTTGTAATTTCCATTCTTTTGCAAGTTGTAATACAATGATAATTGGTTTAAGGATTAAAAAAATCAAGTGATTTTTTTTTCCCCAAGACAGCATTTCTCTGTAGCTTTGGAGCCTGTCCTGGGACTAGCTCTGTAGACCAGGCTGGCCTCGAACTCACAGAGATCCACCTGCCTCTGTCTCCCTAGTGCTGGGAGTAAAGGTGTGTGCAACCAATGCTCCGCTCAAGTGATTCTTAGAGCAACGTTTTATTAGTCTTAACTATTTTAATTTCTTTTACATTCTAAATGAGAAAAAAATACAATATCTTAATATTTTAAAACCACTTCAAATAAAGGGAGAAAACGAAAAGCATCATTACAATTTTTAAAAAAACACTGAAACAGAGGCATGAGTTAATAAAATATTAACCTAATTCCAAGATTAAGACACAACAACAATGCAGATAGCTTCTTTTCTACACTGAGATCTAAAGATCACAGACTTCCTTTCAAGCCCCTAAATGTTTCAGCCAGGTAGATCTCTGGAGGCATTTAAATTTTTCAACGTAGCAACGAACTGAATTATTTATTTAGCTGATGGTTTTATTACCAGAATATCATCTTGTAGTACAAACTAAATTAAGACTTTTAACCACAAAGCATGGAAACACATGCCAGCACCTTACCTTGGCACACTGCATGTGATTGCAGCCTTCATTCTTCTGTATTGGAGACTTACAGTTTGCACAAGGCTTGGAGTTAGTTAACAACCACAGACAATTGGCAGCATCCTCATAGGCTTCACTGACTCCGACAACTTTAAGATACAGAGGACAAACATAAAAATGTATTATTAAGCATATGACTCCAGGTGGAACTAGACTTTTCTTTGCAGGCTGTCTCTCCAGTGTAATAATGTATTTTTTTTCATATTAGTGTTTATGAAGAAACTTTTACAATTACTTCAATTTTAATAATATAAGGACTTCTGTTCCAAAATTATTCTTAGAAAATGTACTTGAAATGAGATTTCTCTATAAATCTATACAAATAAAGTGGGGAAGAATCAAAGTTTTTTTTTATTTAAAAATGTATGTGCTTTGTTTAAATTAACTATTATACCCAAGAAAATTTTAGAATGACTACATTAGATCTAATGTTCTCAATTTGGGGGTTAAAAGAACATTTCACAGGGGTCAGCTAAGACCATCAGAAAACATAGTTCTGACAGAACCAAAACATATATTTCTTAGGAATCAAAATATGTTCTTCTGTCTGTCTCCTGGCAGGTCTGCTCACACGCAAATACACTCACATACAAGTAACCAAAGGTTGAGAACCATTGTGCTATACTATAATTTATATAGATTTTAATTATTTTAGATGTTTATTTTGTTCTATGTGCATGACTATGTTGTCTGCATGTATGTGTATCACATGCAACTTGGTGCCTGCAGAAGAGTGTTGGATCCCTTGCAACTGGAGTTGTAGATGATTGTGAGTTACCTTCTGGGTTTGGGATCCACATCTTCTGCAGAAGCAACAAGTGTCCCTAACCATTGAAAAATCTCTCTAGGCCCTGAACTATACTTTCTAAAACAGGTTAGTTGCAAACAAAATTATCAGGAATTTTTCCTAGTGGAAATTATTAAACACCAACATCTGTTTTGTGAGATAACTTGCTATGCATCGTCCAGGCCACCTACAAACCCAGAATTTGGCTTTCAGCCTTCAGAGTGCTGCAAATACACAAGAGCACCATTGTTTTCTTTTTTCTTCCTTTTTTTGTTTTTTTTTTTTAAATCTTTGATTATTTCAGATAAACAGATCCAAGGGTATATGCCTAAAAGTAAACATCAGTTCTTTTATTTACCCATGCTTGTAAGTCATCTAGAGAGCTCAGACTTAGTCTACTGGGTGGACTGTCTTCAACACCCTCTGGCTAGCTCACTCACAGCACATCACTGACTCCACTCCTGACTCTTCCATGTCCTTTCCATCCCCACTCTTTGTTGTCTGAGCTAGTGGCCTCCACATCTTTTGCCTGGACAATAGACACACAGGAAACTAACCCTTCTTCGCAGTTCCTTCTCCTTCCCACTTTCAACAACACTGACTACAGAGTGATCTTTGAAAAATAAAATTCTGCTTTTAATCTTTCATTTGCTTCTCCTTAACAAAAGGACTACAAGATAAAAGCTGGAGAGATGGCTCAGAGGAATAGAGCACTGGCTGCTCTTCCAGAGGTCCTGAGTTCAATTCCCAGCAACCACATGGTGGCTCACAACCATCTGTAATAAGATCTGGTGTCCTCTTCTGTACTGCAGGATACATGAAGGAAGAAACATACATAATAAATAAAAAAATCTTAAAAAAAAAATCAAATCGCTTTAGTAAACAGTGTGAAGTCCTTTACGACTTGGCAGGTTTTTCTAAGGGACTAGGGATGTATGGCTCGGTGGAGAAGTGCCTGTCCCACACCACCTTTATCAACTGTCTTCTTAAATTCATCTGTGATCTTAAGGAATATTATGGTTTTTAAAGATTCTAAGCATTCCATTTTAACTTCCCCCTAACAATTTAAAAAGTAAAATTAAAATTCTGTTTGTCCTGTAAGAATGGCAGGGATCTGTGGGTTGTCTTTTCTTTTCTCCCTCTGCACTGGGCAGCCTTACTTTTTCTGTAGTGAAAATGATGTCAGGAAAGTCACATAAGAGTCACTGTAAGTGGCCATTCAAGTCAAGGCTTTGATTCCATGCACTCTCTAAAAGAAGGTACAGTAAGTAAGGTTTGAGTTGTATTGTCCAAAGCAAGGAATGTTTCCCCAGTTCTTACATACAAGACAAAAAAAAGAAAAAAAGACAGAGATTGGGGCTAACTGATCCTTAGAAAGTGGCTCTAAATGTGAACAAGGGTTGGCTACTAGGAGTTGCCTTTCCATGGAACCTGGCAGCAGAGAGGAGCTGTTTTGCTGCACTGATCCCACAAGCTACCTCTATATGTCTGCATCTACAACACTACAGCACCAGCTTTTGCCTATACAATACTGGTTTTTAATTCCACATAGCAAAGAGAAACAGCAGCACTAGTGAGGTGACTAGGTCATACCAGTTTCTAACTTGAGAGGAAAAGGCTGGTGAGGAGAACTCACATTGTTTGGTGAGAAGAGGAATCTGAGAAGGAACTCATAATCGCTAGTGTGGTCAAGCTGTAGAGGCAATGCTGTAAAATCTAAACATATTTAAAGCATCTGATTCTTGTTTAAAAGAAAGAGCCTTTCTTCTCTTTTCAATATCAACACTATTTTTAGTTTAGAGATTCTAGCATATTCTTATGATCCGTATTGTTCATTGTTTTAACACATAAAGCACAATGCCATGCAAACAAAGCCGCTGTATGAAGCACAACAGAGCACTTTTCTTCCACTCTTAGAGAGAAGGCTCACTTTTTTTAAAAAAAATATTTAATTATTTATTAAGCATACAATGTACTGCTGGCATGGAAGGCACCAGGTCTCATTACAGATGGTTGTGAGCCACCATGTGGTTGCTGGGAATTGAACTCAGGACCTCTGGAAGAGCAGCCAGTGCTCTTACCCTCTGAGCCACCTCTTCAGCCCAAGAAGGCTCACTTCTAATTACATTCTAGGGCTTGTATGATGGTGATTAGGAACTGACTAACTGCTACTGTAATGAAACTTCTGGGGGATTTGCTTTCTGTGCATCCACTTCTTTGAACCCACCCTTCTGAGCAGCTGTGATGCATGTCCCATCAGTGAGTTTTCTTACTCCACTGGTTTTCAAACTCTTCCTCTAAGCTATATATATATATATATATATATATATATATATATATATATATATATATATATATATGTCTTATATACCTTGATCTTGTATTGTTAATAATTTGATGTGCTAGAGTCTCGTGATAAGAAATATTAGCTTCATTTAATAGCGTCAGAGCATGACAGAATCTAAGCCTCTTTAGTAGAACCACAATGTATACAGCCAGTGCACACACACACACATGCACATCCCTCTATATGCACTTGTATACAGACCACACACTCTTAAAGACTTGTTTCATTTAATGAATATATAAATGGTCTGCAAATTTTGTAAATTTACCATTTCACCAGACAATAACTATACCCACTTCTTACTCTGATTAAACACAACAGAATCAATTTAGCGCTTTAAAAGACTAGTCAATTGTTTATATGAAATCCTCTGAACTGAATTCTGGTATTTTTTAAATACTTTTTCTGATTAATTTGATTGTGTCACTTCTTTTGAATTTCACCACTCAAGGACTAGAAAACTGGGCTTAAGAGAAAAAAAACTCACAAACTTAAAATTTGGTAAAAAAAAAAAATGCTTATGACAGCTGAGTGGGGTGGCATATGCCCGAATCTGAGCTATTTAGGAGGCAGAGTCAGGAAGAGCACCAGTTTCATGTCAGCCTGGATAAGTTAGTAAGAAACTGTCTTAAAAATGGTTGTGACTGTTATTTTTTGTTGTACGAAGCAAACAGAGTAACCCTGGGGTGTGACACAAGTAGGTTCCCAGGCTTCTCTTGGCAATGGGGTTTTCAGTGCGATCTTGGTTTGGTGCCTCTTCGGTAGGGAAGTATAGGTGGACACTCTTTCTTCTAGCCTGTTTTCTAACATTCTTTCCATCTTTCTGAATCAAAATTTCATTTGGACAATTCAAAGAAAAAAATGTTAAGTTGCAGTCTATCTATCCCTGGCCAATAGAAATGTCGCGCATCTCATTGCTAATCTTACACTTTTTTCCTCCTCTTCCCATAGGATCCCTATTATGTACAAGGATAGTCTTTCCTAGGTCCAACACTAACCTCATCTTGCCAGTGAGGACTCTTACCCTCCCTCCAGAGTAGAAACTATCTGTGGGCCAGTTCTAAAATGGTGAGGGACAGTGTTGTGCTGTCCTAACTGAAACACTGCCTCTGGAAGAGGGCAATTCAGGAAAAAGATGATATTCATAAGTCTCAGGGAACTCCTGAAAGTTACAAGATTCACATGGCCCTGTCCCCAAGGTTATATCCGAAGTCACAACTACTGCAGAGAAAAGACACTCCAACCAGCCTAGCTGTTGTCAAGCAGGAACTCCAGGAACACAGCTTTATGTCATCACAAACTGAGGTCAATCTCCTCAAGACACAGCTGCCTTTGAGCCCACCATGCTACCAGTAGTCCCAAAAAAGCCACTGGATCACTAAGCTAGATTGGGTGGATTTGTTTCTCTGGCCTGCCATAGGTGCCCATTTGGGTCCCTGGAAATGTGATACAAGTAATTCTAACTATGAACCCTATAGTAACCCTGACTAAGAAAGTGGGAGAGTTGTAAGACGCTGAAGAAAGAAACTGAAGAAAGTATCAGAAGATGGAAAGCTCTCCCATATTCATGGATTGGTAGGATTAGCATAATAAAAATGACCAACCTACCTAAAAATCTACAAATTCAATGCAACTCCCAACAAAACTCCAGCACAATTCTTCATATATCATGAAATAACAATTTTTCTTCTTCATATAGAAATACAAAAAATCCAGGGTAGCTACAACAATCCCAAATAATAAAAGGACTGCTGGAGGTTTCACCATTCCCAATCTCAAATTATACTACAGAGCTATAGTAATAAAAACATCATGATATTAGCACAAAAACATAAACACTGATCAGTGGAAGCAAATTGAAGACCTAGACATAAATTCACATACCTATGGATACCTGATTGTGACAAAGAAGGCAGAAATACATAATGGGAAAAAAGACAGCATCTTCAACAAGTGGTACTGGTCAAACTCTATGATTTATAAAGCCAAATGAGTTGCTTAGACAATGGTTTGCATCATACTTCCTGGGAGGGAGTCTAGTTGAATTCAACAGAGAAGACAATGTCAGACCACAGTCACAATACTATCCCATCCAGGTAGTTTGGTGAGCCAATGTGTTTACTGGGGAATCACTTATAGGAACATAGGTGACTCAAAAGTCAGGAAAGTATGGGTGATGACTAAAAACACTGCAGCCCCCAAATTCTATTACACAAGGAACATGCAAACATTCCCTGCCAGTTTCCTGTGGTGGATTCAATGAGAAATGTTCCGTATTTGAGGCGTTGTTTGGGAGGCTTAGCTGATATAGCCTTGATGGAGGAAGATGTCACTGGGGGCAGGCTTTGAGTGCTTAAGGCTTTGTCCTACTCCAGTTCATTCTCTTTACTTCACGCTAGTTGACAAGATGCAAACTTTGAGCTTGTGGCTCTAGCTGCCATCATGGACACTTCTTTCTCTGGAACCCTAAGCACAAAAAAAAAAAAAAAAAACAAAAAAACAAACCTTCCTCCTTCTCTTGCTTGCTCATGGTGCTTTATCACAGCAATAGAAAATAATTAATATATATCCTCTAAAAATATTTCTCCAAATACTTGCTTTGCATATCAAACCACATACTTAGGCCATATTCTGTTTTAGAATAAAAAAGTATGCTAGACTAATTACATCTGGTAGCATAGCAATCTTCAAGCAACTAGGAAACATGCTAGATTTAAAACAATGACACTGCATTTTCTTTAAACTCCTGTGTCTATTTACGTCCACCCGAACTGAACTACTGCCTGCACAGCTCCATTACTCACCACAGCACCCTGCATTAAGGACTGAATTTCAGGCCCTCAGTACGCCATGCTGCTTCACAAAGCGACTTTACCCTGCCCGTGAGTGTGCTTCCTATTTTGGTCCACAAGAAGAGCACTGATGAGGTTTCAAATGTGCATCAAATTTGTTACCCTTCTCCCGAGATTACTGCCTCCATGCTCCCCTTTCCCCATAGTTCATCACAGAAATAATATCCTCTTACAATATCTGTGACACTTATAATATTGAAAACCTAAGTGTTAAGAGCATGGATAGTATCTAAATTTTATATTCAACACAAACAGTACTTAAATGAGGAAGACACCACTTAAAATGAACAAATTACTAACTTTTCCTAGCATTTCTACTGAGCACGAGGCAAATACTTCTAGAATTCCACTGAACATCTCCAACCATTTATCCTGCAAGTACCACACATTCAACATGCCTACATCAAGGGCCGTTCTTTTTCCTAGAAAGCAACATCTTTATCTGAACTTGCTAACTCTGACTGAAGGTATAAAGGTCTATCTTATGACACAAATTAAAACCCTCAACTTCTCAATCACTGGTCTCTCCATCCTTTAAGCTAGCCCTACTGTTACCAGCTATTCTGATAAAGATAGGTTTGATAAACACCATGTCCCTGCATAAATATTGTACTCCATGGCTTATTCTATTACGAGTTTCAGCAGACAACATGAACCTCAGGGATCTACAATACTGAGGACTAGCCCTCGGGCAATGGAAGACTCCCTTCCGTAAGGCCAAAGGTCTCATAGCTCCAGCCTCTCTGCAAGTGACGCTTCTGACACAAGCACCTTAGCCTCTAAATAAAGCCCGAGGCCAGTTTACAGTCTCTTGCCTTCACGAGAGCCTGAAGAACCCTTTCTCCCTTCAACTCAGCTCCAGCTAGCTCTTCTCACATTTCCTTAACTGTATGCTAGCATATGACATATAATAATCTGACAGTTTCTCCCAGTCCCTGCCTTCCCTAAAGGCTGATGCCATGCTTATTATGTGTTTGTTCTGAAGTATAGATTCACCACGTGAATTCTTACTAGCTCCATTATCTAAAACACATAAGACTCTCACTAAATCTTTATTTACATTACTTTAATAGGAAATAGTTGTTGTCAAATACTTTAGAAAATGGAAATTATTACAAAGAAAATATATTTATTTGTTAAATATGGGAATTACTATTAGGAAAAATGTAAAAAGGAATCCTTCAGAAATTCAAATCTATTCTGTCACTCGATATATGCCTTATGTCACTCAATCCAGGAGTCATCTCATCGGCAAAATGGGATTACTAACATCACTTCATATCCTTTCCACAATGGAGCAGAGATAATGTATTTATAGAAGTTTTAGAATCTGAATCAACTAAGCAGGTGTTCTGGCTCATTTTGTGTGTCAATTTCACACAAGCTAAAGTCATCAAAGACGAATGAATCTCAGCTGAGGAAATGCCTCCATGAGATCCAGCTGTAAGGTATTTTCTTAATTAGTGAAAAATGGGGGAGAGCCCAGTTCATGGTGGGTGGTGCTATCCCTGGGCTGGTGATCCTGGGTTCTATAAGAAAGCAGACTGAGCTTTCCTCTTGACTCTAGAGGGGTTCCCAGGGGTCCAGAGAGATGTCCCCAGCTAGGTCCTTGGGCAGCTGAGGAGAGAGAGCCTGAAATGGCCCGATCCTATAGCCATACTAATGAATATCTTGCATATCAGCATAGAACCTTCATCTGGCAATGGATGGAGATAGAGACAGAGACCCACACTGGAGCACTGGACTGAGCTCCCAAGGTCCAAATGAGGAGCAGGAGAGAACATGAGCAAGGAAGTCAGGACCGCGAGGGGTGCACCCACCCACTCAGACAGTGGGGCTGATCTAACAGGAGCTCACCAAGCCCAGCTAGACTGGGACTGAAAAAGTATGGGATAAAACCGGACTCTCTGAACATGGCGGACAATGAGGGCTGCTGAGAAGCCAAGGACAATGGCACTGGGTTTTGATCCTATTGCATGAACTGGCTTTGTGGGAGCCTAGCCTGTTTGGATGTTCACCTTCCTAGACCTGGATGGAGGGGCGAGGACCTTGGACTTCCCACAGGGCAGGGAACCCTGACTGCTCTTGGACTGGAGAGGGAGGGGAGTGGGGGGAGGGAGGCGGGGAGGAGGCAGAAATTTTTAATAATAATAAAAAAAAAGAAAGCAGACTGAGCAAGCTAGGGAAAGCAAGCCAGTAGGCAGCCCCCCCTCCATGGACTCTGCATCAGCTCTTGCCTCCAGGTTCCAGCTCTGCTTGAGTTCCTGTTCTGACTTCCTTCAATGATAAACTACAATGCTGAAGTGTAAGCCAAACAAACCAACCCTTCCTTCCAATTTACTTTTTGGTCATGGTGTTTTGTCATAGCAACAGAAACCCTAACTAAGGCAGAAGGGCTCATTCAGACGGAAGCAGAAGGCATGGGGCCGGCATGGGTCTGCATCAGGACCTCTGGTGTTTCTGTAGAACTCCTAACAGTGGGAACAGATGTACCTCTGAATCTTTTGTCTGTTCTTGAGATTCCCCCCCACCCTCACCCACACCTATTAGGTTGTCTTGTCCTGCTTGATATGAGGGCTTTTGCTTTGTATCTTATTTTGTTGTGTTTGTCTCTTGGAGGCCTGGTCCTTTCTGAAGGGAAATGGACGGGGAGTGGATCCAGGGGAAAGGAGAGCTGGGGGAAGTGGAAGTCAGAATATATTGTATGAGAGAGGAATCTATTTTCAATTATAAAAAAGTCTCAGTGTTTAAATAAATGTACAGAACTGCATAGTACCAAGAAATTAATATTTTACTGGAAGTTTTAGGGAAATAAGTGTTTTTCTTACCACAGACCATAACGCTTATCTTGTGAGTACAGAAAAAACAAGGTGGCCCACTAAAGAATGAAAAGGGCTTGGTGAGAAGGTTAAATATGACCCTCACTTGCACCTTAGGTTAAAATTTCTTGTTACAATCAAAGATCTGCCTGTGATTCTTCCCGGTATAAACTCATCTCCAAAAGGATCTACGTGAGAGAGGCCATGCTGAACATGGGGCCTGGCATTAGCAAGTTTGAAAATTTCTCTTAAATAAAGATTATGAGAAATATGACATTATCTTTTGAATGCCCATAGGAAATATGTAGTGCAGCTATGCAAAGTTCCACTTACGTTCCTCTGGCTTCATTTCAGTAATTTTTTGTAGCCAATTTTTCCATGTTTGGCAGTCACAAGGCTCATGTGCTTCACCAAGGCACTCCCTAAAAAACAAAACAGGAAAGTCATTGAAAAATAGTCCTCATCACTATCTGGAATCAAATACGTGGATGGCAAATATTAATCCAATTTTAAAATAGAAAAAACTAAGGCATAAATGAGATATGACACATTTCAAAAATGGCTTTGAAAATGGGATTCCAAAGCGGATGACTGCAGTTCAGTCTTTGAACACAGCATGGTTACACACTTTAAAGTACAACTTAGTTTGCAGCTGTAGGAGCCATAACAGAGCTATTAACCACTTTTGATTACTGTTACTCAGGTATGATCTTCGTTAGCAGCACTGCCACGAGACCCATTAGAGCAGGCCCAGAGACCTGGCAGCTCCATCACGAACACCCTCCTCCACTGTAGAGTCTGAGGAGCTCAGCTCCATCACGAACACTCCTCCTCCACTGTAGAGTCTGAGGAGCTCTGTGTAAGGAGCTCTTCTAGTTTCATCTACCTGTGTCCACTCACTGCAGACCCCGCCCCCAGCGCTGGGGTTATAGACACCTGCTTTTATGTGGGGGTTAGGGATCCAAACTCAGGTCCTTATGTTTGCACAGCAAGTACTTAACCCACACAGCCATTTCCCCAGCACTGGAAAATCATATTTGAACAGTTACGTTTACCTCCAAAATCTCTGGTAACTGCCAGTGCAAGCAACCAAAAGTTACTTTTACAAGGATTTTTGAAATTAGATATAAATAACTGAAAATATCAGCCGGGCGGTGGTGGCGCACGCCTTTAATCCCAGCACTCAGGAGGCAGAGACAGGCGGATCTCTGTGAGTTCGAGGCCAGCCTGGTCTACAAGAGCTAGTTCCAGGACAGGAACCAGAAAGCTACAGAGAAACCCTGTCTCAAAAAATTAAAAAAAAAAACCCTGAAAATATCAATCATTCATTTGTAACTCAACTACACATTCATTCTATGAATATATTAGAGTTCAAATATTAAGAAAAAGTCTAAACCCTTTATCACTCATTTTGTTTGAACATGGTGTAATATCGTGTTCTAGAAAGTGTCATTAGGGAAAGAAACTCCAAAGGCTGGACATATTAACACCACTGCTACTACCTTCTTAAATAAAAATCTTATTTGTAAAGGTTAAGTTTATTAAGACATACCAGTTGGCTTAGATAATGCCTTACAAACTAAGAGGTAATATTTCACTATACTTAAAATATACTGATAATGATTTTACTTCATACTCATTAGCATAATTATTATTGAAAACTAGAAATAACAACTGTTGGTGAGGATTTAAAAAACTGGAGCTCTTGGGCACTACTGATACAAATGCTAATGATGAAGGTGTCTGGGCAACAGCTTAGTGGTTTTCTACCACGTGAAACAGAACTACTACTGTCTAACTCAGAAATCTCATGCTCAGGTATTGTATTATGATGTGTTTCTTTTCGGTGACAAAGTAACAGCATGACAGAAGTATCTTAGGGAGAGGCAGGTTTACTCTGAGCTTAAGTAGGGAATTCATCATCACGGTAGAGAAGGCATGGGGCTTGGGTCCCACCTGTGACACAGCCAGCAACCCACTTCCTCAGGCTTAGGCCCCCATGTCTCAGAGGCTCCATAAGGCCCCAAAACAGTGCATCAGCTTGGGACCAGGGGCTCAAACACGTGAACTTCATTTTGCTAAAGGAAATAAGCAAAATACAAAAGGATAAAAACTGCATGATTTCACTACTATTAAAAGTAGAGTAGGCTAATTTACAGACAAAGAAGACAAAACAATGATTTTGTCAATGGCTGTTGGGGAAAGAACGTGGGAGAAGGGCTCTTCCACAGTCACAGGTTCTCTGGGGATCATGAGGACGGTAAGAGGTGGGAGTCACACTTTGATGGGGGACTTCAGCCAATCACATGCTGCTTAAGGTGTGTTCCCCTGGGGCCACGCAAAAGCAATAAAAACATCCTTATGCCCTTGCTCTTCCGCTTTTGGTTCCCTGTGCTCCTGGTGTTCGTGGGATCTTTGGTCGTGTAAGTTTTCCCTTTTTCCTCAATTATTAAAAACTAAATCTTTTATACTGAGCTGGTCTGGTTATTTATCAATCGCCCACGCCCCTTCAACACTTAATAGCAACTTAAAAGCTACTCAAAACCGCTAGGTTGTTTAAAAACACTAGTGCACGTGCTATATGCTGTGAAGTGCAGACTCAGATCTGTGATCACTGTAAACTTTCATTACACACCTGGACCAGCATACAGAAGTAAGGAGTACATGCTATTGCCAGAGAGAAGCAGTGCTCCTATCTGGTGCCTGAGAATTCATGTCGGAATGCAGAAGGTACATTTCTTGGCACTCATTATTATTATTATTGTTATTATTAGTTTATTTTTTTTTTTTTGGTTTTTCAAGACAGGGTTTCTCTGTGGTTTTGGAGCCTGTCCTGGAACTAGCTCTTGTAGACCAGGCTGGTCTTGAACTCACGGAGATCCGCCTGCCTCTGCCTCCCGAGTGCTGGGATTAAAGGCGTGCGCCACCACCGCCCGGCAGCACTCATTATTTTTAAAGCCTACTTGTTAATTATATTTCAAGAAAGCAGAAAACAAAATCCTAGGATGAAAAAAGTTATACATCTTCAGAAACTATAAGAGATGAGTGAAATCAATAAATATAAATTAGTTCCATTAAGTTTTTTTCACCCACCCCTGGAGACTAAATAGCATATTCACTATCTTTTCCTAGAAGAATCAATAATAGTATATTGGTCCTGCTGTAAAAATATATTTTGAGAGGAAAAAGAAAATTATGGAGGAAAAACCCAATGCTGTAAAACAGAATCTAAAAAGCCAATCAACACTTCTTCAAAAGGCCGTAACTGCTTATTGGTGTGCATGGCTCTCTATAACTGTGTGGCATTAGATAGCAGCAGAAGGCCTTCCTTCCCAGTCTCGCAGGACACAGGTTTGCTCTTGCTGCAGGTGACAGCCCAATCAGTGATGTGTTCAAAGTGTGATGACAGTTTGACAGCTCCCATGGACACTGAGAGTGGGTGTAAAGGAGACACTTCTAAGAAGCTTCAGGAAGGACTGTGGAGTAGAAAGTGAACCATGGCTGCTATTTAATGCTATTTTTGAGCACTAACTCATCTGTGAAAAGAGGTTTGGACTCGAGTATTACAATAAAGGATACTAGATAGAGTAGCTGGTTGATAATCTAGGTTGAGAAGTAGTCCTGCTGATATCATGAAGTTAAATTCTTTGATTTTTTTGTACTTCTGAGATGTGGTTTTGCTGTGTAAGTGTCTGACTTTAAACCTGTTACCCTTCTGTCTCAGACTCCTAAGTTTACAAGGAAGATTTAATTGGTGAATGCTATCTGTTGCCTATTGAAATTGTATTTCAGGATGTCCATAGAACATGGTATGGAGGAGGACCTTGGCTAGTATTATTAATGGAATTGATCTACCAGGGTTATGAAGAAAAATGTGGGTGCCCAGAGTCTTCACCCCTGGAGGCTAAGCTAACATCAACAAAACAAGGCCTTTCTTGAAGATGTGTCGATGTGCACCACTGTTGGTAGGATACAAACTGGGTGAGAAAAAAATCTTCTACTCCTTTAAAGTTTAACTTCTTGATTAAAAAAAATTCTATCAAGATCTAAGAAATTTCATTTATATGTAATTATACAACCTTAGTAATCACAAATAGTGAGTGATTTAATTAAGAATCATCACTTTGATAGTTATTTGCTTTAGTTACAGTTCTAAGTCTTGAAGGCAACCTCTGGTCACTGGATGTCTTCCTCTATTATCTGTCTGGCCATCCACCCACTCACCCACCCATTTTTTTGAGGCAGGATCTCTCACTGAAGCAAGACTAGCTGGCTAGCAAGTCCCAGAATCCTCCTTTGTTGGCTTGCCCAATGCTGGTTTACAGGTGCACACCACCTCTTTTGGCTTCTTATTTGGGGTTGGGTATCTGAACATAGGTTCTCATGCTTATGAAGCAAACAAACACTTTCCCAAGCAGCCATCTCTCTAGCCACTGAACTTAAATTCCTAACAATTCTTTCCCAGGGGTCACCAAAGGCCATCAGAAAACACATTATTTCTGATGGTCTTAGGAACTGAGACACTGCTCTTTTATCTGTCTCCAGGCAGGTCCGCCCACATGGAGATAAGCTCACACAGGAGTACTTGAAATTGTATTAATGGGTTGTGCATTAGGAAGGTTGAGAACCACTGTAACAGTGGTTGCTTGTTGATCACTGAACCACACTGTGAGGCAGAGTTAATAAGGCTCAAATGCAGACTCTTAGAATATCAATATAAATTTTACTGGAATTCAATAAATTGAACTTTCAAGCAGTGTTTGAATATGCTGTTCTGTAAAGAGTATTTACAATATTTTAGCAATGACTGAGATTTGCTGAATAAAGAACACCACATCATTATTTCCAGATTGTAAAGACCTGGGAAATGCTACTAGTCACCAGGGCACTTTCACAGTCAGATACTGTCAATCAGGAAAAGCCATTCTTTCCATATGTGGAGCTACTAACTCAGGGGACTGATTGTAATTATTTTATTCTCCCAAAAGGATAACTTTATTTTAATTGGAGGATGTTTAAATAGTCTCTCTGACTATGATGTCTCCAGCGAGAAAGATGAGCCCTAACTGTTCTTTACTGTAATTAGCATTCACGGTCCTAGGTATGATAGCACGTGTCTGCAATTTCAGTAAACAAATATCCATTGTTATACAATGTTAATCCCACCACATTATTATTTACAGTATCTTTCCAGTGACACTTCTCTTTGTTTTGTTGGCACTGTGGGTGGAACCTGGAACCTCCTGCATAGTAGTTAAGTGACCTACCACTCAGCTACATCTTGCAGCCCTTTCCAGTAAACTTGAGGAAATTATTCTAAGGTAGGTTTAATTGTCTACTGACTCACAGGAGAACCTTCCAAGTGAGTTCCCAGTACAAGTGCAAAAACCTGTCATTTGAGTTAAGGCCATTCTGGAGCAAGATGATTTGAATACCATGTTAAATCTTAGCTCTGGATTGGTAGATATGGATGCTGGTGGCCAAGAAATATTTCTGACAAAGAATCTTTAAATGTTTCGTCTAAGGCAAGACAGACCCTGCTAATTAGAGGGCAGAGAAGTTACTCACTAGTATATGCAAGCTATAAATGGAAAACAGGGGGACCAGTCACTGGTTAAAGTCATTGCCTTCCAGTTTGTGGATACCACCTAGCGGTGATTTATTTCACTTCAAATAACAAAAACTATTTAAATAGGTTAAGGGGAGAAAGCATTCTAGATTCAAACATTTTGTGGTTTTTGTTCTTTGGTCATCACTGGAAAACTTTCTGAGGTTCAATAGGTAAAGTGCTTGCTGCAAAAGCATGAGGAACTGAACTCATGCTGTGGGATAATCCTTCCGTACTCTGAATACATATTACTCTCATTGGTTGGTAATAAAGCTGATTTGGCCTATGGTGAGGTGGGAAAGATAAACTGAAAATACAGAGAGGAAGCAGGATAGAGTCAGAGAGACAGAGGAACCAGCTGCAGGGAAGCAAGATGCTAGAGGACAGATAAAGCCATGTGGCAAAGTACAGATTAATACAAATGGGTTAATTTACATTGTAAGAGCTAGTTAGTAATAAGTCTGAGCTTTGGCTGAGCATTCTGTAATTAATATAAGCTTCTGTGTGTTTATTTGGGACTGGGTGGTTGGGACAAAAAGAAAGCTCTGCCTCTGTTTACAAATTCAGATCCCTAGTACCCATGTAAAAGCCAGGTGAGGAGATGCACAACTGTAATAGCAATGCTGGAAGATGGAGACAGGAGGATTATGGGTTTGCAGTCTAAACAGGTGAGCTCCTGGTTCAGTGAGAGATACTGTCTCAAAACTCATCATAGAGGACAGGGCAGATGGTTTGGTGGATAAGAGTGCTTACTGTTCTTTAGTGGACCTGGGTACAGTTCCCAGCAGCCACATTAGGAGGGACCTGATTACATTCTTCTCAACTCCCCAGAAACGGTACACATGTAGTGCACATACACATAAACATAAAATAAGAATAAATGCGGGCTGGAGAGATGGCTCAGTGGTTAAGAGCACTGACTGCTCTTCCAGAGGTTCTGAGTTCAATTCCCAGCAACCACATGGTGGCTCACAACCATCTGTAATGAGGTCTGGCGCCCTCTTCTGACATTCGGGCATACATGGAGGCAGAATCTTGTATACATAATAAATAAATAAATCTTAAAAAAAAAAAAGAATAAATGCATGTTTTAAAAAAAGGTAGAGAGCAACAGAAAAAATTGTCGGCAAGCTCTGTACACACAGAGATGGGTACAAGTGAATAAATGCACACACACCACAGAAGATGGTTTAATAACTGTTGGGGAAAAAGAAAGAGGCAAAGCCAGTCACAGTCTTTACTTTGTAAAGTTCTCTCTTGTACAATTTCCTTTCACAAGAGATTTTGTTACTTGGTGGAACAATATAATAGCATCAGATGTGGTCATTTTGACTCAGAATTTCTGATTACAAGTTCAAAACATTTATCCTATATTACCAAGAAACAAAGAATGAAAAAAAAGGATTGTATATTAATGCTCAGAGTGCGGGACAGGCAATATAGGAAGTCCAGAAAACTATGTAGCAATCATATAGTTGAATGAGTATCAAAATTGAAAGGCAGCTAGATTAAACTAACTTAAAATTTGAGTTTGTTCTACATAAAATCTAATCTCATTTCATTTAAGTCAATTCCCCTCAGACTTATGTACAGAAAATGTTTCAATGTATGAAGTTCTCTGTTGTCCTTCTGCATAAGCGAGAGAACAAATGACCAAATGCGACCAAAGTCAATGTATAGTCTTTCACAGATCCCAGACTGGAACAGAATTCACACCAGAGCCTGAGGGCCTGGACAACCATCTCCAGTGGATCTTGATTATTACTAGCCTGATATTTTTAGTCAACAGAAAGAGTAAACTGGTACATTTCTCCAAAGGTGGGCAAATTTACCATTACACTATGTATGTGTGCACGCACGTATATGCGTACAGGCGTGTGTGTGCGCGCGCGTGAGTGTGTGTGTGTGGTTTTAAAGTATGACCTACCCTCAAAAAATAGAGTCTATTTGTTCTAGATCAAAACAAGCTTATTACATGGAGCATAAAGAGAATGCAGAATAGAAGGAAGTAATGTTCCACCTACATGGCACAATGAGAAATCTAGTAAAATCAAGACCATGGAAATCACAAAACTTTGGGTAAATCTAGTCAGAGGTACTTTTTATCCTTCAAAACTTTATCTTTAGAATCTTTTATCTCTCTGAAAATGTTATATTTAAATGTTTTCTAGGCACTTGCTTTCCTTCTTTGTAGTGTTTCCACTTTAAAACCTAGCATCTTAAAACCAGGATTCCTCAATTGAAGCAAAGCGCTCATAAAATGATTTATATGATAAGTTTTCTGAATTTTCCCAGGAATGGTATACAAATGGTATCATTCTAGAAGCATAGGGAGGATACGATGGGTGCCTTTGTGGACAAGAGCTTGGTTTTTTCAAGAGATATCATAGTGACTTAAAAGAAAAAAATAAAAATCTTTTTTATTATTTAACACCCATAGTCCTCAGTAAAGTTGGTTGATACCCATCTAAATTCCATTTTTCTGTAGAAAGTAATGCTCATTTGCATTTATTAAGTTATTTTTCTTGCTATAGTTCCATTTATCTTTAGTATTAGTGAGGTAGAGTCAGTAACATGGTAAATAATAAAAAATTGTAAAAGCGTAGAGAGGCAATTCTTCTTTTAAATGTTTAGAAAAATTACCTTTAATACATGTGAACAGAACTTATTGCTAAGAATTTTGTTGGTATGTTAATTTGTTCAGTCTGATTTAGCCAGAAAAGTAGTAAATGGAAGAAAAGTAGAAAAATGGCATTGTTTTCTTAATTACTATACCCAAACTCCAGTAAGCAAACTATTTTTGTAAAAGATGAAACAATAACCATTTTAACTAACTGTATACCAATGGCAAGAACTCAATTCTGCTGTTACAACTGCAAAACAGACACAGATAATACATAAATAAACTTGCATGGAAGGGCACAATTGTGTTCCAATAAAATTTTATTTTTAAAACTAGGTATACATAAAAGGAATTTGGCAATGACTCTTCTGTTTCTATATTGTGAAATACATTAAGGAGTATAGGTATAAGCTCTTCTTGGAAGTTCTGGTAGAATTCTGCATTGAAACCATCTGGTCCTGGGCTTTTTTTGGAAGGGAGATTTTTGATAACTGTTTCTAATTCTTCGCGACTAACAGGTCTATTTAGATAATTCACCTGGTCTTGGTTTAGGTTTGGTATATGGTACTTATCTAAAAAAGTGTCCATTTCTTTTGCATTTTCCAGTTTTGTGGCATAGAGGCTTTTGTAGTAAGATCTAATGATTCTCTGAATTTCCTCTGTGTCTGTGGTTATGTCCCCCTTTTCATTTCTGATCTTATTTATTTGCGTGTTCTCTCTCTGTCGTTTAATTAGTTTGGATAGGGGTTTGTCAATCTTGTTGATTTTCTCCAAGAACCAACTTTTTGTTTCATTGATTCTTTGGACTGTTTCTGTGTTTCTATTTTGTTGATTTCTGCCCTCAGTTTGATTATTTCCAGTCTTCTACTCCTCCTGGGTGCTTCTGCTTCTTTTTTTTCTAGAGTTTTCAGGTGTGCTGTTAAGTCCCCAATGTATGCTTTCTCCGTTTTCTTTAAGTGGGCACTTAGTGCTATGAACTTTCCTCTTAGCACTGCTTTCATCGTGTCCCATAGGTTTGAGTATGTTGTCTCTTTGTTTTCATTAAATTCAAGGAAGACTTTAATTTCTTTCTTAATTTCTTCCTTGACCCAGGTGTGGTTCAGTAGTTGACTGTTCAGTTTCCATGAGTTTGTCAGCTTTCTGGGGGTAGCATTGTTGTGCCTTCTAACTTTAATCCGTAGATCTTGAGAGGACAATAATCAACTTTATATGGGAAAACAAAAAACCCAGGATAGCCAAAACAATCTTATACAATAAAGGAACTTCTGGAGGCATTACCATCCCTGACTTCAAACTCTATTACAGAGCTACAGTATTGAAAACAGATTGGTACTGGCATAAAAACAGAGAAGTCGACCAATGGAATCGAATAGAAGACCCTGACTTTAGCCCACAAACCTATGAACACCTGATTTTCGATAAAGGAGCTAAAAGTATACAATGGAAAAAAGAGAGCATCTTCAACAAATTGTGCTGGCAAAACTGGATGTCAATCTGTAGAAGAATGAAAATAGATCCATATCTATCACCATGCACAAAACTCAAGTCCAAATGGATTAAAGACCTCAATATCAGTCCAAACACACTGAACCTGATAGAAGAGAAAGTGGGAAGTACTCTACAACACATGGCACAGGAGAACACTTCCTACGTATAACCCCAGCAGCACAAACACTAACACATCATTGAATAAATGGGACCTCCTGAGACTGAGAAGCTTCTGTAAAGCAAAGGACACTGTCACTAAGACAGAAAGGCAACCCACTGACTGGGAGAAGATCTTCACCAACCCCGCAACTGACAAAGGTCTGATATCCAAAATATATAAAGAACTCAAGAAATTAGACCGTAAAAGGTTAATCAATCCAATTATAAAATGGGGCACTGAGCTGAACAGAGACTTTTCAACAGAAGAAGTTCAAATGGCCAAAAGACACTTAAGATCGTGCTCAACTTCCTTAGCAATCAGGGAAATGCAAATCAAGACAACATTAAGATACCATCTTACACCTGTCAGAATGGCTAAAATCAAAAACACCAATGATAGCCTCTGCTGGAGAGGTTGTGGAGTAAGGGGCACTCTCATCCATTGCTGGTGGGAATGCAAACTTGTGCAACCACTTTGGAAAGCAGTGTGGCGGTTTCTCAGGAAAGTCGGGTTCAACCTATCTCTCGACCCAGCAATACCACTATTGGGAATATACCCAAGAGATGCCCTAACATACAACAAAAGTATATGCTCAACTATGTTCATAGCAGCATTGTTTGTAATAGCCAGAACCTGGAAACAACCTAGATGCCCTTCAATGGAAGAATGGATGAAGAAAGTATGGAATATATACATATTAGAGTACTACTCAGCAGTAAAAAACAATTACTTCTTGAATTTTGCATACAGATGGACGGAAATAGAAAACACTATCCTGAGTGAGTTAAGCCAGACCCAAAAAGAGGAACATGGGATGTACTCACTCATATTTGGTTTCTAGCCATAAATAAAGGACATTGAGACTATAATTCGTGATTCTAGAGAAGCTAAATAAGAAGGTGAACCCAAAGAAAAACATATAAGCATCCTCCTGAATATTAACCTTCATCAGGCGATGAAAGAAGACAGAGTCCAATATTGGAGCACTGGACTGAAGTCTCACGATCCAAAGGAGGAGCAGAAGGAGAGAGAGCACGAGCAAGGAACTCAGGACCGCGAGGGGTGCACCCACACACTGAGGCAATGGGGATGTTCTATCGGGAACTCACCAAGGCCAGCTGGCCGGGGTCTGAAAAAGCATGGGACAAAACCGGTCTCGCTGAACATAACGGACAATGAGGACTACTGAGAACTGAAGAACAATGGCAATGGGTTCTTGATCCTATTGCACGTAATGGCTTTGTGGGAGCCCAGGTAGTTTGGATGCTCACCTTACTAGACCTGGATGGAGGTGGGTGGTCCTTGGACCTCCCACAGGGCAGGGAAACCTGCTTGCTCTTTGGGCTGAGGAGGGAGGAAGACTTGATTGGGGGAGGGGGGGAATGGGAGGTGGTGGCAGGGAAGAGGCAGAAATCTTTAATAATTAAATTAATTAATTAATAAAAAAAGAAAAAAGAAAGAAAAAAAGAAAAAAAAAACTAGGTATACATAGTAATTAGATGGCCTCTGATCTCCAACATGGTATTTTTATAGAAAAGGCAGGAAACAGACAAGATAATATAGGGATAGCTCCATTACTGTGCCGTTTTACGATTGCCAGTGCTATGACTAG
The DNA here is from genome assembly GCF_950005125.1 of Chionomys nivalis. Lineage (NCBI taxonomy): Eukaryota > Metazoa > Chordata > Mammalia > Rodentia > Cricetidae > Chionomys > Chionomys nivalis. The sequence goes on from NC_080086.1 coordinate 199,378,830, forward strand.
ACTGACTTGAAAACTGGAGTTTTAATCTTAAAATGTCAAGGGTATTTAAGTTCAGTAGGTGAAGGTGCTTGCTACCAAGTCTGACAATCTGAATTTGATCCCTGGAATTCAGATGGTGCAAGAAAAGAACTGTCCTCTGACTTCATATGTTCACTAGGACACTCATGTATCCATACACATACATAATACATACTCACTAGTAAATAAATTTTAAAATGTGATTAATTCTGGAAATAGACAAAAGGCAGAATTCTTATTTGGATCATCTAACTAAATAAAATTATTAATTGAATCTACCTGAAATAAATGAGAATGCTAATTACTAATAAAACTGAATGAGTGTGCAGAGTTACATAGTTACATAGTCTTTGCAATATTAATTGAGCAATATTGAGTTCAACCTTACTCAGTACTTAGGAGGCATTAGAATATTATGTTTAGAATATTATTTTTAGATGTGTTATATTTGTTTATGTTGTCGAATACTTGTTTAATGATGCAAAGATGTCCTGCATTCTTTTATGTAAATTTGTTTAACTCTGTGAAGCTGTATTACTTTGCCTGTCTAAAACACCTGATTGGTCTAATAAAGAGGTGAATGGCCAATAGCAAGGCAAGAAGAGAAAGGATAGGTGGGGCTGGCAGGCCAAGAAAATAAATAAGAGGAGAAATCTGGGAGAAAGATGAGGAGCAGGAAAAGGAGGAGGACTCCAGGAGCCAGCACCAAGCTACACAGCAAGCCAGGGAGTAAGAAATAAAGGTAATAAATAGAGAAATGTAAAAGCCCAGAAGGCAAAAGGTAGATGGAATAATTTAAATTAAGAAAAGATGGCTAGAAATAAGCCAAGATAAGGCAGGGCATTCATAAGAGAGTCTCTGTGTGTGATTACTTGGTAACTGGGTGATAGGCCCACAAAAGAGCCAAAAAAGAGTAGAAAGTAAAAACAACCAACATCACTAGAAGCTAAGTAAAATAGAAGCTATGTGTTGTCATAAGTTTTTTTCTTTCGTTTGTTTGGGTGTTTATTCTGCTGGTGTTGGTTTTGGTTTCACTAGACAGGGTTTCTCTGTGGATCTTTGGCTGTCACTTTTTCAGACTACGCTGGCCTCCAACTCACACAGACTCACCTGCCTCTGCCTCCCGATGCTGGGATTAAAGTATGCACCATCATGCCCGGCTAGTCTTAAATTCTTAACTAGAATCATGCTTTACAGTTACCTGAGAATTCATTTTGGGAGAGCCTCTCTAAAAAACATGCATGTTTTAAGTCCAGGATGGAAATCTGGAAAAGACTGCAAACCCTAAACACCCCTGGCTTAGAATGGCTGCCAAAGGCTTATAGTTTAATGAAGACATGAAGCTTTGAAAATTTCCTAATCTATGACCACCACTTTTGTTGTTATGGGTGAAGTAATGGGCTCTGGAATCAACAGGGGTCTCCACTTTCATTTCTGTCATTTCCTAGCTGTACAACATTAAGAAATGTCTCCATGACTGAGCTTCCTTACGTGAATAAAACAGTATTTAATTCAGAGCATTGGGAGAATGATTCAACTAAAATATATAATCACACTTAAAAGAGTTGGCATGGTGCAGATATCAAGCCCACGATAGTTATGAACTGTTTATTACACATTCCTAAATTACTAAGAATAGTATCAAGTATACGGCAACTTAAACACCAGATTCAAAGTTCCAAATCTTTACAAACTGTGAGCACAGGGTGCAGTGTGGTGGCTCTGGCTTGTCTTATACTAACCAGCAGAAGAGGTGTCCTTTTCCGCAGTCCACAGCAGGGGCTCTTAGCAAGGGGAAGCTGAGTGTGTCAGACCCAGAGGGATTTGACCCCTGCTTCGTCAGTCTGACTGCTCTTTCACAGCCTGCAGTTGGACACCATTTAATGGCAGGATTATTTTCAACAAAGGCCTGTTTAAAAACCATAATAATTAGAAAAACAAAAGAAACTATTTCAGCTGCAAATTTTAAAACAGAATGCATCTCCACAGTGATTAAAAGCAAACAAAAGAATGAAATCAAACACAGGAGTTTAGCTTTAAAAAATACTAAAACCAGAACTAGAAATACTTCAAAAGCAAAAATATGGCATTTACCTTAGTAATAGAATGGTTTTTAAAAACGGTTTTTCTTTAATCTAAAAGGTAGGTAAATGATAACAAAGTAAAAATGCAATTATCTGCAAAAAGGTGTCTAACATAGGAACGATTTGGTTCATATTAAGCCACTTTTTGATTAAATGTAAGCAGAAACTTGTGTATAACTATGTTATATTTTAATACTAAATTTCTAAATGTCATTTTGATAAATACATAAAAATCAGTATTATAATACTTTCTACATTGAAGAGGTAGGGCCTAATGTTTTTAAGATTACATAATAGTATTTAGAGTAAGAAAAATCATACAAAATAATTAAAATAAAAGTTTTAAGTTATATACACAAAAAGAATAATTTTTATGTTTAATTCTTAAATGAAAAAAGAATAGGAAAAAAAGCAAAAATTTTAATTTATGTATTAAACTATTATTTGGAATAAAAATTATTTTCAAGTTAAAATTTTTTAAAAAATATTCCTCTCAGGAGTATAAACTATTGTTTGGGAAGAGTAGCTATAAATGAATGCTATTTTCAACAATTAGTTATAAAAAAGGGACAAGAAAATTAGTAAAGAATATCAATAGCTTTTTTGTGGGGTGTTAACTTTCATTTTTCCTTTTATACTTATAAAATGCTGCTTTGGTTCAAAGTTTTAATAATATTACCATTCACATATGCATTTTTTCTGGAAAATAGCACTATTTTGTTTATAAAAATAAAACACAGGCTTAATAAGCCGGTACCATACCTTAATATCAAACTGTAGGTAGCGTTTGTCCATCTCCTTAGAAACTACGCTTTCTATAATATCTACAGGCACAAGTTGAAAGCATTCATATGCAGGGCAGAAAATGTTATGGGCTTCACCTTCTTGAATTTTCAGATTTAAAAACCTGTTAAAATATCAATTGACAGAAAAAAGGGAGAGGATGTAAGTTATTTGTATGTCCTAAGACTTTCGTTTTGATGAATTTTCTATGACAGTGTTGTTAAAATAACACCAAGAGCATGCACCAAAACCCGTGTTTCTTCTCCAGTATGATATAACTTTGTACTTTCAAAAATCTGAAACATTTCTTCACATAAAAAAAACTCAGACCCGAGTGATCTAGAAAGGTTATATTAAATACTCAATATTCTTTCCCTTTAAATAAATGGGAAATTAACAAGAGATAAATCAAGTATTTTGTAGGAGCAATAGAATATACAGCATACTTTTTAAAAGAAAACTTTTTTCTTTATATTTCTTTTTTTTTTTTTTTTTTTTTTTTTGTTTTTGTTTTTTCGAGACAGGGTTTCTCTGTGTTTTTGGAGCCTGTCCTGGAACTAGCTCTTGTAGACCAGGCTGGTCTCGAACTCACAGAGATCCGCCTGCCTCTGCCTCCCGAGTGCTGGGATTAAAGGCGTGCGCCACCACCGCCCGGCCTTTATATTTCTTTAGATGAGTATTAAAATGAATTCTGTGTTATTTTCTATGTACACTAATGAGGTAGTAAGAAAAACTCGTATTGCAAAATAGTTGAATCAACTCAGAAAAAGTTTTGAGCTAGAAAAATTTTAGTCTTTAGCAATTTATTTTAATGATAAAAGCCTTATTTTTGCCATATTTTAATGAGCATACTAATATGTACTTTTCAGAACTGCCAACACAGATTAGATAGTAAAATATATGCAAAAAGAATCCGTATGTTTCTGAAGGTGTTATAACTATTATTTAGTATGTATATACAAGTAAGAAACACACTTATTATGTCTGGATTTTAATGGAATTAAATTTTTTTCAGACAAGCTCTTATGTACCCTAGGACATAACTGAGAATGTGCTCTTGCCTCTACGCCCATGTACTGTTGAGACTGCAGACATGTGCCAGCAGGCCAGGTTTATACTAAGGTTGAAACTCACATGTTAACGAAGCATTCTACCAACTTGGATACATTCCTAGCTGTGGATTATACTATATTTAACAACTCTAGAGAAAACAAAATGAGAATAGGCAAGTATATTATGACCGACTGGCTCTTATGATCAACAGTTTTTGATTTTCTATGATCTTCTTCCATTAGTACTATCTATCAATTTCACTGCACTTTAGGAAGAAACAATCAAGGAAGACGTAGACCGCATTACCCATGAGGCCTAAGCCTCACTATTTGTGAGAATGTATCTGTGAGGTGTCTTTTAGTCCTTGGTGCAGATCTGCAAAGCATCTGGCCGTAATGACAATGAAGAGATGGGGAAAGTAAAGTAGATGGGAAGTTCTAAGCTCACACTATTCTTCATTAAAACCAAGTTTTATTTTTCTATGTGTTGCTGACAGAATGTTTTATTTGTGTATTTATTATTTGTGTGTGGTACACATACTACATACAGTGTGCACATAGAGACTAGAAGACAACATGCAGAAGTCATTCCTCTCCTTCCAGAATGTGGGTTTGGGGAATTAAACTCAGGCCATCAGGCTTAGAGTTCAATGTCATTACTTGCTAAGCTGTCGTCTCTCTGGCTAGACTCCTATTAAAATTTAAAGATTTTTTTTTTTTTTAACGCCAACCACCCAATTTGTTTTACTGGTGTCTGATTTGACAAGAGCTGTCCTGGGTTAGATGGAGAATGCTAGATAGCCATACAGCAGCAATGAAAACGGTAACAAAGAATTAAATCTTACTAAAACCTTTTTCTGAGTAGTCTTTGATAAGAATGGGAATTAATTTCTATGATACTAGTTATGTGAGGAAGGTCAATGAAGGTCAAAAAATTAAAGTAATTCCCAGGCAAGGTCAATTTTCACATAAAAACCAAGTTCAACAATGACAAGATATAAAACCCAGGTAATACTTCCTCAAAACAGTACAGTTAATACTTCAAAACTGCATACATGGAAAAGATTTTCTGCTCTAGAATTGACTCAAAGATTGATTTAGTCTGTGAGTTTTGACTCTGTTAATTAGCTTATTTGTGCCAGCTATACTGACTTGATCCTACTGGGCTAAAAAGTCCACTCTACATTTACATCAAAAACAAAACCAGGTACACTTATTTATTTTGACTCTTTGATAAACAGTTTGTTTCCTCCAAATGAAGTCTTGCAGAACACCTAAAAGGACCACAAATGAAACCAGTATACAGATCAGGAGGCTTTATATCTATTTGTGGGTGGGGGAAGAGAGAGGCAGAAAGGTGTGTGCAGGAGAGTGTCCAGGAAAACAGTAAGGTTTTAATGCACATATGTATACAAGTGTAGGAGTGTGTGTACATGTGTCTGTGTGTGTGTGTGTAGGCCAGATGACCTCCATTGTTATCCTAAAAACACTATTATCCACCTTCTTTGAGATGGTCTCCCAAAGTCATGGAATTAGAGTGCTAGTTTTTAAAAATGAGGCTAGATAGGCTGGCCACGGAGCCCCACCCCGGGTTCAGACTTCTCTACCTCTCTAGCACTGGAACTGTAAGTGTATGCTACTATGTCTGACCTTCCTGTGTGTTCCTGGGATTGAACTTGGTTTCCTATGCCTGCGCAACCACTTTACTCACTAAGCTCTCTCTCTAATCCAATGAGTAAATTTGAGGAGCTAACAGAGATATTCATTATCTTGATTATGGTGGTTGTTTAATAGTATACATGTATGTCTTGGTTTATGAACTATTTAGTTTAAATGTACAGACTGATATATGTCAACTGCACCACAGCAAAATTGTAAAACAAAGAATAAAAAAAAAAAAACCAAAAGACAAAAAAACCAGACAGGAAACCTGCCAAGCCTTTGCTTTCTCACTCATGTAATGCTCCCCAGAGGCCTATACTGGTACCCAATATTCCATGAAAAAGTATGAAAAAAGTATTCTTAGATACTTATGACATATTTTGCTTCAATCATCAACTAAAGTTTTGTGAATCTCCAGAGACAGTAAGATACTGTACTGCATTTGTTTTAGAAGCACTTTCAAAACGTGCAACTATAAAGTCAACACATAATGAGAATGTATAAATCTAAATAAAGAGGGAATGAGAGGAAAATATGAGAAGCAAAATAAAATTTCCAGTATAATACACACCCAATCTCTAGCATAGGCATTTGAGTTCAGAATAACAAAAAAATAATTTAAAATATCTGCATTCTTACGGATTTTCGAGGCTATCTACTTGCTTTAAAAAATTCAGAGACCACAATGCTTGGGATTGAAGATGGAAACTGATTCTTGATATTTACATTAGATCTGAAATTTATATTATATGTAATATAAATAAAAATACTAATACAATTGTTTAGATATACTTTCTTTGATGTCAAAGAGGAAAAACAAAAATATTCTTTGTAATAAAGCATAGTACATTTCAGTGTAACTCAGAAACCAATATAAATGATCTATACCATTAAACAATGAAAGCAAATAATTTCACTACCAAACCAAAGGTGTTAGCATGTAGTAAGAGATGAATAAGCTGTTCATATACTCACGACTCCCAACATCCTCTACAAAAATCATGTCCACAAGGCATATCCACTGGATCTTCAAATACAGAAATACTGCACATACAAATGTCACACTGGAGATGCACAAGAAAAGTGACTTAGCAAGGTCATACTCTGAAGAGAAGCAATACATTCATTTTGTTCAATAGTTTAATGACAAAAATTATTGCAGTAATTATAAATCTTAAAAACAAAATGTTTCAAGCTACAAAGTCTGTTAAGAGTACCTAGCTTAGACCGAAGAATAAATATCAAGACTGCCTTTCTTTTAAAAAAATATTTGCTATAGAATTTAATGTCTTAATACAAACACCAAGCTTAGTTTACCTATTAATCAGCACTGTGCATCAGGAGAGGGAAACACAAGAAACAAACCATTAGCATCCACTCAGGTCAAGATCACAGGTGCACCATACAACAACCACTTCAGTGTGTGGCATTCACTCTATGCTTACTGGAAAATGCACAGAAACAGGAACTTTGAACTTTGAAAATAGAAATTCAGGATTTTAAGAGTGGCAAATGGGTTGGGGAATGTGGCTTAGTGGTATAGTGCCTGCCCAACAGGGTTGAGCAGCTGGGATCAAGAGTTAGCACCTCCTACCTTCCCCTGCCCCCTCAAATAAATAGCAAAGTAAAGTTTTTGTGCAAGGAAGTCTAACACAACTATGTTACCTTTTAACATGACTTACGAGAAACAAAGATAATGTTAAAATGTGAACTATAGAATAGCATTTTACTTTCCTAAACCACGCAGCACATCTGCTCCACAGCACACCAGTCACCTGCAGCTGATCTCACAGGGGCACTTCCTAAGTGCAGCTCAGCTCTGCTGCAATGAGCACACCAACATACAAATATTCTGTAAATGCTTTTAAAAAACCAGCATTCAGCAAATTCTTTTAAAAATTATGGCAGAAGGAGAGAGAGCACGAGCAAGGAACTCAGGACTGCGAGGGGGGCACCCACACACTGAGACAATGGGGATGTTCTATCGGGGACTCACCAAGGCCAGCTGGACTGGTTCTGAAAAAGCATGGGATAAAACCGGACTTGCTGAACATAATGGTCAATGAGGACTACTGAGAACTCAAGAACAATGACAATGGGTTTTTGATCCTACTGCACGTACTGGCTTTGTGGGAGCCTAGGCAGTTTGGATGCTCACCTTACTAGACCTGGATGGAGGTGGGTGGTCCTTGGACTTCCCACAGGGCAGGGAAACCTGATTGCTCTTTGGGCTGACGAGGGAGGGGGACTTGATTGGGGGAGGGAAATGGGAGGTGGGGAGGAGGCAGAATTCTTTAATAAATAAGTAAATAAATAAATTAATTAAAAAAATGTTTTAGGTTAAACATGCATACTACAAACTAAGTTTTAGTATTTCAAATATGTTGTGTTTAAAATACATTGAATACTTTTAGGTGAAAATACAGGGCATGCCTTTTCATTTTTTTTTAAATTGATTTTTATTGAACTCTACATTTTTCTCTGCTCCCCTCCGTGCCTCTCGCTTCCCCTTCAGCCCTCTCCCATGGTCCCTATGCTCCCAATTCACTCAGGAGATCTTGTCTTTTTCTACTTCCCATATATTTTAGATCTATGTATGTCTCTCTTAGGGTCCTCATTGTTGTCTAGGTTCTCTGGGATTGTGATTTGTGGGCTGGTTCACTTTGCTTTATGTTTAAAAACCACTTATGAGTGAGTACATGTGATAATTGTCTTTCTGGGTCTGGGTTACCTCACATCAAAATGATGTTTTCTAGCTCCATCCATTTTCCTGCAAAATTCAAGATGTCGTTATTTTTTTTCTGCTGAGGGCATGCCTTTTCTAAACTGTTTTGAAGTGAGAAATATTTTGCTTTTTCAACCTATAATTCAGAGATCACAAAAACATTATGTGGTAGGAAGAATTTACCAAAGCATGAAAATAACTGAGCTTTCAAAGCAAGGTACAACATTTAGTTACAATAATATAAACAACCACTCCATGAAACAGTATCACATAGTTTCAAAGTTGAAAGACTAAAAGCAAAGCTATGGGAAATACACTAAGCCATACCAAACTGGTATCTAAATCCCCAGGAGACAGACTGATTTCATCTGGAGAGGTGACAGAAGAGCGTGTAGTCCTTGGAGTTCTTGGGGAAGGAAGAGTGTCCCAGGCATTGTATCCACTTGGTGGTGGAGTTGGCATCTGCACACCTGACCGTTGGCAGCAGTTCTCTGGGTTGGACATCCAAGCTTCAAGTAATTTCTCCCTGTCCCAATCTAAAAAATAAAACAGATGTCTATCAAAATACAGAATTGAAACCTACTAATCACAGAAACAGGATAAATGAAGATGATATATGTCACCCAAGTTAACAAAAATCACAGAATTTATATACAATAGTAACTACAAAGGCATGTCTAGGTAGACTGAAGTTAGTAATGTTTTAAAATATAATTTAAACTCCTATTACAAATATCAATATCTAAGAATGTGCTCAGAATTTCCAGTCATTTTTATTGATATTTTAATGGCTCATATCATTTAGAATTTACTATTTTCTTTAGTAGAGATTTAGTTTAGCCACTTTCCTCTTTTAATTCATAATTTTGCAACTGTCTTCACAATGGTCTCTAGCTGTAAAATGATCATATAGTGCGAAAGGTCATTTGGAAAAGAAACTGGAAATAGAAGAAACTTCCAAAGGAGACCGAGTTGTAAGTAAGGCTTTAGTGAACTAAGTATAAATAAGTGTTAGGGGAATTTAACTCTGGCTTAATTTAAAGCAGATAATCTTCTGTAAACAATTATAAAATGGTTAAGTGAAATATGTTACTATAAAATCCAGAGCCATAAAATTCAGTTTTTTAAAACACAACAAACTAGAATATTCAACTATTTTGCTTGGGGTTGTATATATATCCTAATTTATTTCTCCCAACAAAGTTTTCAGTTATTATTTAGGAAAAGAAACCAGGATGCAGAGACGTTACTTAACTTACCCAAGCTCAGAAAGAGACTTGAAACCTCTTTGAGACTCCAAGAGTGTGTTCTTTCCACTAACACACATTGTCAAGTGTATTAAAAGTGCCCCTCTCAAATGTAAAACAGAACAATATAATTTAGTCATAGCACTTATTCATAAGAGCCAAAGTTAGTCTACAAATTCGATATATGGATAGTTATGTTTATCTTAACACTAACTGCAACGAATAATGGACTCAACCTAGGTACTAATAACAGATGAACAAAAAACCCCTGCCCCCCACATCAACCTAGGTACTAATAACAGATGAACAAAGAACCCCTGCCCCCCACATCAACCTAGGTACTAATAACAGATGAACAAAGAACCCCTGCCCCCCACATCAACCTAGGTACTAATAACAGATGAACAAAGAACCCCTGCCCCCACATCAACCTAGGTACTAATAACAGATGAACAAAGAACCCCTGCCCCCCACATCAACCTAGGTACTAATAACAGATGAACAAAGAACCCCTGCCCCCCACATCAACCTAGGTACTAATAACAGATGAACAAAGAACCCCTGCCCCCCACATCAACCTAGGTACTAATAACAGATGAACGAACAAAGAACCCCTGCCCCCCACATCAACCTAGGTACTAATAACAGATGAACGAATAAAGAACCCCCATATACACTAACACAACTTTTTAAAAGTTCTACTAGAAACCAAACAAAATTAAGTCTTTTAATTTAAGGCAATAGCTTTTCTATTCCGCTTCTACTTCCCATTTCTTATGCCCACTACATCAGAAAACAATGTCTACATTTTCTGTCATTTCCTTAGTATATATAAAATACTATATCAGTTACTATCTCCCCTTTCTTTGCTGTTTCACTCATATGGAAAAGCACTTTAAAAAGTTACTTGCCTTTTTAAAATGCTTTCCAAGCAATCTGATTTAGATTGCAGAGAAAGAAAAAAAATTTCAAACGTGTTTTATCAGTAGTGATTCATTATATAATCACAGACAAAGATTGGCATACATTCAAGTTAAATGCACGATTATTCTGAACAGGAACATTCAGTCTAGCTGACAAAAAGAACACTGCAAGTCAAGCTAAACTGACACTGGTAAAACTATTTATTGTATTATAATGCCAAACTCTCAATGATGTATTAGGAAAACAAGCATGGGGGGGAGATGCCCCAAGACCAACTAACTCTGTCTTACTCTTGGAACAGGAAAGTGTTGAGTGTTAGAAAAGGAAACTCATAACCCAGTGTGTTCAAAAAGAAAAACAGTATTGGCATTTCTTCTTAAGATTGAAAAAAGTGCAACTCATTAAAAAATAATTCTTGACTTTATATAGAAAGCTTAAAAAGAGATTATTAGCAGAGTAAAAAGACAGCTTGCAAACAGGAGGAAATCTTTAGTAGATACATATTGCTAAAATTAATCATACTCTACCCACTAACGACCCAGTCAGTACATGGACGAATACACAGTTCTCAAAACAAACACAAATGTCAACACACACTTTTTAAATGTTCGCATTTGGCCACTGGGTGTCCATCTCACTCTTCAGAATGACTAAGACGTGGAAGGCTAGGGACCCTTCGTCACTGCTGGCTGGGTCTTTACTGGTACAGCCAATATGCAAACCAGCATATAGGTATCTCAAAAACTGGAAAAAAAATCTGCCACATATGACACACTTATACCAACACTTCTAGTTACAGAGTCAAAAGATTTTATACCTTATCACAGAGATACTTGCATATCTATGTTTGTTGTTAGTCATAAAAGCAAGGAAATGGAATCAGCCTACATGGACATAAACATGAAGAGACAACGAAAAGGTGGCACATGCACTGAGATTTAATTCATCTGTAAAGAAAATGAAATGACAAAAATTTCAGGAAAATAAGTAAGTCTAGGAATTACTATATCAAGGCAACTCATACTTAGAGAAATACTGCATGCTCTCTCCTACATGGGTGTAAATATGGGTACATCATGAAATAGAAAGGGGACAAGATGGAAAAAGACTTTAAGGCAGCATGGAGGTTATTAGAATACAGTGACATGAAGAAGGAAAGGGACTGCTGAGGCTGCAGGAATAATAGGTGGCAAGAGAATGGGAAAGGAGTGTAAGGGAGTAGGATCGACAAAACAAGTTGGGAATGAAAATGACAAACCTTCTAACTTTGTATGCTAACTAAAAAAACAAAATAAAGAATCTACATACACATGGTCAAATGAGGTTTTAGGTGAAAAGGCAAGGAGGCAGAGAAGGGTAGAGTTTTTTAGTAAAGGACAAATTTCCATGCAAAAGTTATAATTTTAATCTATATCCTACAAAAACAAACTACAATTTTATCATAAAACTGGACCTGGGAAAGTAGCTCAGTGGTAAAGGTCTTGCTGAGCATACATGGTGTCCAAGGACTGATCACTAGCTACAGCTTCAGAAAGAAGCTGTGAAGCACAAAGGAAACACAGAGGGAGTCAGGCATGGTGACATAAAATTGTGACTCCCATATTGGGGAGGCTTGGACAGGAAGATTGTGACACATTTAAGACTAGCCGAGGGTACAGAGCAAAATCTTAACCACAAACCAACTATCTAGGAGATCAGTCAATCAGTCAAAGTCGTCAAAATTCCAGATAAAATCTTTGTAACTTTAGGTTAGACACAGACTCTATGAGGCAGAATTGGCAACAGCAATGATCCATAAAAATAAATAAAATGATGCTTATTAAATAAAGTTTTTGGTAGCAAGAGAAAGATACTTCTTTTAAGCTGGAAAGCAAATCTCGTTCAGACAAGTAAATAATGAATTTAAAATAACAGAGGAGAGCTCAGAACATGATGCAGACATCTCAACCAATTAAAACTCATCTCAACTAATGAATCTTATATAGTCCCAAATGATGGTAAATTGGTGTAGGAGTTCCTTCTGTTTGTGTGTTGCTTTCATAGGATAATGAATAAAGAAACTGCCTTGGCCTAGTTGATAGGGTGGATCTTAGGTAGGCGGGGAAGACAGAACTGAATTCTGGGAGAAAGAAAGCAGAGTGAGAGAACCACCATGGAGCCGCCAGAATCACACATGCTGAATCTTTCCTGGTAAGCTACTGTCACGTGGCGATGAAATGGGTTAAATCAAGATATGAGAGTCAATAAGAGGCTAGAGATAATGGGCCAGGCAGTGATTTAATTAATACAATTTCTGTGTGGTTAATTCGGGTGTAAGCTAGCCAGGCGGACGGGATGAAAAGCAAAGCCCTCATCCTCCAACAGAGGCAATTCCAGGATTAAAGCTTCAATCTATTCATGGATGTACTGTTGTTGAATAATCTTTCTGTGCTGTATGAAGATGTGCCACATTGATTGGTTTTATAAAAAGCTGAATGGCCAATAGCAATGCAGAATTTTTGGTGCAGAGAGGACACTGGGAAGAAGGGCAGACACCAAGGAGATGGAGAGCAAGCAGGATGGGCATGGCACTACAGAGATGAGATAACAAAGTCACAAGGCAGAAAGCAAGTTAATAGAAATGGGTTAATTTAAGCTATAAGAGCTAGTTAGAAACAAGCCTAAGCTATTGGCCGACTTTTTGTAATTAATAACAAGTCTCCATGTCATTATTGGGGAGCTGATTGATGATGCCACTGATGAAAAAGGCTGAATATAGTACTACTTAAAAAACCAGATTCTAGTGGATCCAGATCTGCCGTGCACCGCGCCCCCGTCTCTGCGCTCTGTGCGCTGGCACCCAGTTCGTGAGCTTCGGGCAAGGGGGCTGGAGGTTAAAATACACAGGCACACACACACAGAGAGACAGCGACACGGGTCATCCTTGAATTCCCCAAGAATGCCCCCTTTATTGTGTTCAGGGAAAGATTATATAGAGATAGCCACGCTCCAGCCAAACCCACCAGAAATCACTCTCCTGCCATCAGGAACTCCTGAAGGTCTCGTGCTCAGAGCAGCTGTAGGCACTCAGATCAGGGGATTACAAGAAATTCAGGATCTGGGGTCTCACTGCTCCCAACACAGATCAGGAGCGACCTAGGCTGGAGCAGGCCAGAGGCAGGGAGCTCCATGGGAGTGGGACTGAGCCAGCGACCTAGCCTGGATCAGGCCTGAGGTGGCAAGCTCCATGGGAGCGGGACTGAGCCAGCGACTTAGGACTGAGCAGGCTGACAGGGAACTCGTGTTGAGTTTGAGCGGATTCAGACCAGGGACATTTATGGAAACAGGACTGAGCCTGCAACCTAGGCTAGAGAACGCAGGACATAGCGAACTCCACAGGAGCAGGTACAGGGAAGCAACCTCTGAGAAAGTGGGCCGGAGCCAAAGACTTCTGCGGGTCCAGGCGTGAGTCTGGGACCTTCGAGGGAGTAGAACCTCTGCGGGTCCAGGCGTGAGTCTAGGACTTCCGAGGAACTAGGCCTGAGCCAGGACTTCTTGCGGGTCCCGGACCTCTGAGGGAGTAGGCAAAAATCAGAGACCTCTGTGGGTTTGGGCATGAGTCTGGGACCTCTGCAGGGGCAGATCAAGACAAGGGACATTTACAGAAACAGGTCTGAGCTGGCAACCTAAGGCAGAACAGGCAGAGGAAACCCCGGGGTAACTGAGTGACCTCGAAAAACAAGGAGTGACCAATGGGGTAACTGGAACCGTGACAATAACTGCACCATGAGGAACAACCATCTGAGCCTTAGATCCACTTAAAAGCAGAGAAAATATATTTAACAAAATCACAGAAGAAAACTTTCCTAACAAAAAGAAAGATATGCCTATGAAGATACAAGAAGCTGCTTACAGAACACCAAATAGACTTGACCAAAAAAATTAAAAGAAAGTCCCCTTGCCACATAATAATCTAAACACTAAACGTACAGAATAAAGAAAGAATATTAAGAGCTACAAAGGAAAAAGGCCAAGAAACATATAAAGGCAGACGTATAAGAACTACCCCTGACTTCTCAATGGAGAAAATGAAAGTCAGAAAGTCCTGGTCAAGTGTTATGCAGACATTAAGAGACCACAGATGTCAGCCCAGACTACTATACCCAGCAAAACTTTCGATCACGATAGAAGGACAAAACAAGATATTCCATGACAAAACCAGATTTAACCAATACCTAGTCACAAACCCAGCCCTACACAAAGTACTAGAAAAAAAACTCCACCCCAAGGAAGTTGGCTACACCAACAAAAACACAGACAATTGATCTCACAGCAGCAAGTCCCAAAGAAGGGAAAACACACAAAATAACATCACCACCAAAAAAACCCTAAATTAATAGGAGATAGCAATCACTGGTCATTAATATATAGAGCTTAAATCATACATTAAACCCTTCCACACTTCATGCTCACAAGTCAGACAAAAAATTAACAGAGAAATAAGGGAACTAACAGATGTTATGACTCAAATGGACTTAACAGACATCTATAGAACATTACATCCAAACAGAAAAGAATATACCTTCTTCTCAGCACCTCATGGAACCTTCTCAAAAATTGACCACATAGTCTGTAACCAAGCAAACCTTAACAGATACTAAAAATTGAAATAACACAAAGTATCTTATTGGATCACTATGGTTTTAAACTAGAATTCAAAAGCAACAATGATTCCAGAAAGCCCACAAACACATGGAAATTAAACAATGCTCACCTGAATCATCAATGGGTCAAGGAAGAAATGAAGGGACAAATTAAAGACTTCCTAGAATTCAATGAAAATGACCATACAACATACCCAAATTTATGTGACACAATGAAAGCAGTATTAAGAGGAAAGGCAATACCACTAAATACCTACATAAAGAAGCTGGAAAAATCCCATACTAGTGAATTAACAGAACGTTTGAAAACTTTAGAACAAAAAGAAGCAAACTCACCTAAGAGAACTAGTCAGCAGGAAATAATCAAATTGAGAGCTGAAATAAAAAACAAAAAAACAAAAAAACAAAAAACAAAGTAAACAATACAAAGAATCAAGGAGACAAAGAGTTGGTTCTCCCGAGAAAATCAACAAAATAGACAAACCTTTATCCAAGCTAACCAAAAGGCAGAGAGAGAATATCCAAATTAACAAAATCAGAAATGAAAAGGGGGACATAACAACAGACACTGAAAAAAATACAGAGAATCATCAGGTCATATTTCAAAAGCCTGTACTCCACAAAATTGGAAAACTTAAAGGAAATGGGCAACTTTCTGGATAAATATCACTTACAAAAATTAGATCAAGAACAGATATGCAAATTAAATAGACCTATAACTGCTAAAGAAATAGAAAAAGTCATCAAAAGTCTCCCAACCAAAAAAAAGTTCTGGAGTAGATGGTTTCAGCTAAGAATTCTACAAGATTTCAAAGAAGAATACTAATACTCCTCAAATTATTACACACAACAGAAACAGAAGGAACACTGCCTAACTCTTTTTATGAGTCTACAATTACCCTGATACCCAAACCACAGAAAGATATTACTAAGAAAGAGATTTACAAACCAATCTCACTCATGAACATTAATGCAAAAGTACTAAATAAGATACTGGCAAATCGAATCCAAGAACACATCAGAACCATCATCCACCGTGATCAAGTCGGCTTCATCTCACAGATGCAGGGATGATTCAACATATGAAAATCTGTCAACGTAATCTACCACATAAACAAGCTGAAAAATAAAAACCACATGATCATCTCATTAGATGCCAAAAAAGCTTGCTGTAAAGACACTGAGAACTGACGGCCTCTGCCTCCCAAGTGCTGGGATTAAAGGCATGAGTGGTTACCACCTGACAATTTTATTTTTGGCTTTTTGAGACTGGTTTCTCTGTGTAGCTCTGGTTGTCCAAAAAATTCATTCTGTAGACTAGGCTGGCCTTGAACTCTGTCTCCCAACTGTTGGGATTAAGGGCATGTGCTACCACTGACAGTCTCCACTGTGTCCTGTTTATAAATAAAGGAAACAGTACTATAACACATTTACATCTTAAATATGCCAAGTTTAGTTTTACCTACTACAAATATTTCTCAGTACAATTATCTGCTTTGATTCTGTCTTATTAATCATTTAGCAAACAATTACTGAATGTCCTTTAAGTCAGGCAGTGAAGATAGAATGATAGGAAAAACTACCCACAATCCTGTCTTCATGGAACTTACAGTAAGGAGATCAATAAGCATACACACAAGTTCACCACTGTTAAAAGCACTCTGAAGAGGCAGACACTCCTTATCAGGGAGGAAGACAAGGTGGCCCCTGGGAAACTGCAAGGCATGTACATCTAAAAAATGAATGGAAGCTGACCAGATGAAAATGGGAAAGGCACTATGGGCAGAGGGAACACTTTATGTGCAGAGGTCTGTGTGCAGAGGGATGGTGGCAGTACTGTGACATTAAGAAGGTCAACACGGCTGAAGCATGGAGCTGAGGGAAGGAAAAGCACTGTGAGATGAAACTGAAGAACTGGCAAGGGGTTGGCCACATAGGCTATTGCAAAAAATATTTCTATCCTCAGTTTTGCAATGATAGGAAATTAAAGTAAAGCTGGGCTCAGTGACATGAAGGGTTAACTGTTATGACTAAGTTTGAAAAGATTATTATGAGTAGAGTAGGAAGAACAAAAATTGGATAGGTGAAGGAAAGAAACAAACTAGAAGGCTACTGCATGCTGCAAACGGAGGCAAGGGTGGTCCAGGCAAGGTGGTGCAAGCATAGCAAAGAGAACTAGCAGTTTGGTAATGAGAAGGTCCAGGGCCTCAGGAAGAAGGAAACGTTTGTGTTCCATGTTTGTCCGTTCATTACCCAGCCGGTTGTCTGCTGCTTCCATCTATAGAAACAGGGAATACCAGTGAACAAGGTACACAGGAAGAGGAGATTGCAGATTTAACACAGAGAACTTAGGGTGTTTTTGATATGTTCTGGAAGGACTTTCAAAAAGGTGTTATAAAGAAGATATGGTGCTTGAAACAAAGATGTGCTGTGGAGGGAGAAATCTACACTGAGGAAAGTCTTGGGTAAAGATGGTCTGTGTTGAAGATGATAACATGCCAAAACAGTGATGAGCAATCTATTGATATGAATGTGGTAGTTTGAATGTATTTGGCCCCCTAAATTCACAGAAAGTGGCACTATTAGGAGGTATGGTCTTGTTGGAGGAGGCTGGATGACATACTCTTTTAACTTAGATCTTGAAGGCTGGAGGGCACACCTTTAATATGGACTACATCTTCTGGAGGAAGAGTGTCACTGTGGGGGCGGGCTTTGAGGTTTTATATAAGCAGGATACCACTCAATGTGTCAGTTGACTTCCTGTTATAAGATGTAGTAGTCTTTGCTCCAGCACCACCTCTGTCTGCATGGCTCCATGCTCCCTGCCATGATAGGCTGACCTCTGGAGTATAAGCAAGTCACCACAATTAAATGTTTTCTTTGTAAAAGTTGCCATGGTCGTGGTGTCTCCCCATAGCATTAGAAACCCTAACTAAGACATAAGGACAAGTAAGTTAGTACTACACTAATTTAGAAACTTTATTTATTTATTTTTTAACAAGTCCCATTAAATCTCCTAAGCTCAGGAGTTTGAAGCATTTGCTGCCCTCGCAGAGGACACTGTTTTGATTCCCAGGACATATATGGTGTTTCACAGCGACAAGTAACTCTAGCTGTAGGAGATCCAACACACTTCTCTGACCTCCGCGGCACCAGGCCAGCATGGAATGCACATACACACATGCAGGCAAAACTTTCATACACATAAAAGCAAACTAAATGTTTTTAACACCTAAGGTTTTTTTGTTACTGCAAAAAGTCTAAGAGCATATCTTTCGGATTTAAATAGCATTGAGAAAACACAGTAAAACGTGTAGTACTTCTGCTTAATTTAGGCCCGTTTTATTATGTTAGGTTAGATTTGACAACAGAGAGCATAGCCTATATTTCTATGAAAAGCAGAGTGTCAGCAAGACTATACAGTCTTCTAGACAGTTAAGTTTACAGCTCTCAAAACAGAGCTTTACTTATAGTAATGGAGGGTGGCTCTGTGCACTGTGCCATACTCAAATAGAACTGATCTCTGTAAATCTTATTTATCAAATATCAGTAATACTACCTAAACAATACAAAAGCGAGGCCCATTAGAAAACTCATATACTGCACCTATTGCTTTAATAGGAGAAATAAAAATCAAATACTTCGGCAAGTTATCAGAACCAGGCACAGTGGTATGTGTCTGGTCTTGGGTAGTTGAAGGCTAACTGTGATCTGGAGACTAGTTTGTCCATTCTGAGAGACAAAAACAAAGACAAAGACCACTTCCTAAATATAACTCCAGCAGAAAAGACACTGAGAGAAACAATTAATAAATGGGACTTCCTGAAACTGAAAAGCTTCTGTAAAGCAAAGGACATGGTCAACAAGACAAAATGACAGCCTACAGAATGGGAAAATGTCTTCACTGACACCACATCAGACCGAGGTCTGATCTCCAAAATATACAAAGAACTCAAAAAATTGGTCATCAAAAGAACAAGTAATCCAATAAAAAAATGAAGTTCAGGCCTAAACAGAGAACTCTTAACAGAGAAATCTAACATGGCTGAAAGACACTTGAGTAAATGTTCAACATTCTTAGTCATCAGGGAAATGCAAATCAAAACAACTCTGAGATTTCATCTTACATCTTATACCTGTAAGAACGGCCAAGATCAAAAACACTGATGACAACTTATACTGGAGAGGCTGTGAGGAAAAGAGAACACTTCTGCAAGCTGATACAGCCCCTTGAGATGTCAGTGAGGCGATTTCTCAGAAAATTAGGAAACAACCTTCCTCAAGACCCAGCAATACCACTTTTGGGTATATATCCAAAGGATACTCAATTGTGCAACAAGGACATCTGCTCAACTATGTTCATAGCAGCATTGTTTGTCATAGCCAGAACCTGGAAACAACCTAAATGTCCGTTTACCGAAGAATGGATAAGGAAAATGTGGTACATTTGCACATTGGAGTACTACACAGCAGAAAAAAATAATGACATCTTGAATTTTGCAGGAAAATGGATGGAGCTAGAAAACATTATTTTGGTGAGGTAACCCAGACCCAGAAAGATAATTATCACGTGTACACACTCATAGGTGTTTTTAAAACATAAAGCAAAGACAACTAATCTACAAACCACAATCCCAAAGAACTTAGACAGCAATGAGGACACTAAGAGAGACATACATAGATCTAATCTACATGGGAAGAAGAAAAAGACAAGATCTCCTGAGTAAATTAAGAGCATGGGGACCTTGGGGGAGGATAGAAGGGAGGAGGGGAGAGGCAGGGAGGGGAGCAAAGAAAAGTGTAAACCTCAATAAAATCAATAAAAAATAAAAAACAGCACAAGATTCAGATTCACCATTGATTAACTTGGGTGATATTTTCTAAAGTACCCTCTCCCCTTTCTGGGCCTTACATGTTGAATTAAAAGCCTTGTTTCTAGAACAACAACAACAACAAAGGCAAAAATAAAATGACAAAACCAAAAAAAAGAATAAAAAGCCCACCAAAATAAAAAGCAAACAACAAAAAGTTATCATAGAAAGGGTAATGGCAAACAGAGAAATTTAATTCGAGTTTAGTTGTGAGAACATAGGTATCTGGCAAAGATGACTATTTGCAAAAGTGCAGAACTGTTACTTGTACTTAGGAGTAGCTGCCTGGCTAAAATCCGGCCAGTGAAATACGTGTAGGAATGACATATAACACATTTGAGATGGGCTCAAAATGTAACCACACTATTCTTCTCTTTCTGACTGGTTGGCTAGGATGGAGATAAATCATTTCCAGATGTCACGTTTTGGTCCCTGAAGGACTGTGTGGAACTCTGTTTCACATCAAGATAGAAATGCTTTGAACCATGTAATAAGATTAAGAGATGTTTCAACAGCAAGCTGATCCTAAGTGCTAATGTAGTTCTTCCTTACCCACTGAGGACAAGTCCTAAGATTTTCATTAGAAGCCTGTGGATGGTACTGACCCATATGTATGTAATTTTAAGTGCATGTGTACCAAGGACTGTTTTTAAATACAAACATGATAAAGTTCAGTTTATAAATTACCAACAACTACTTGGATAGTTGTAGCAATGTACTCTAACAAAACTCCCAACATCAGTATGCTATGAACTTGAGCATTAGTTCTGTCATACTGTAAAGGCTGATCTAATATGGAGATGGCCACTAACTGATGAAGGGTGAGTACAGCTTACAGGTCCGAAAGACTGGACAAAAGACTGATTTGCATCTTGAGCCTGAGGGTGTGAAATCTCATGCAATTCTGAATGGTGTGTAATTAAAAACTTAGTTTGATTCTTAAACTTTCCATTGATAATTATGAGCTATAGCCGAGGTAACTAAAACCATGAAGAACAAAAGCACACACTGGAATAAAGGAGATAATGCCATATAATGGACCCCACTGATGAATAGCCAGGCTTGCACCTTATTTCTTCAAACTATTTTTGCTGTTTTTATTTTTAGGTTTCTGAAATAGACTATAACCTTACTATGCAGCCCATAGTGATCCTCCTATCTTTCATTCTTAAGCGCTGAGATACGAGGAAGAAGATACTACATCTTGTTTTCTGTACTACATTAAACTACACATACTTTGTGTGAAAGAGGTTAAACAAAAGGGTAGAATATATTTAGTGCTAAGAGCCTGACTCTAAAGAAGCATGGTAACATAATTTAAGGCATTTCTTATTTCTATTTTAGTTTGGTCTCCCTCTGTAACCTAGGCTCATCTTGAATCCATCATACTGATGTCCCCGCCTCCTAAATTACAGGATTCTATACAAGTTTTCATATTATGATTATTAGGCATTAATGTCAGGTAAAAGGAGACCATTCTGCTACTGAATTGTCTCACTAAGCAAGGACTCTACAAACTGAGATGTATCTCCAGTCCCAAAAGGAATTTCTAAACTTAAGTTTTTTGACCCAGGATTTTCTTTGGAATTTAAAAGATGATAAACAAAAAACAATTTTAAAGCAAAAACACAGATTTTAAAAACATCTAAAAATAAAATTCAAGTATGTTTATTCATTTCACAACTATTTCCTGAAATTAATTAATATATATTTTGGTATTATGGAAACATACACACACACTAAGGCGTTTCCAGGTTAATAAAGAAGAAATGCAAATAAAGACATTTACTATTTTAGTCTGAGTGTGTAAGGCATTGGTTCTCAACCTGTGGGTTGTGACTGTCTTAGGGAAACCATTTATTTCTATGTTTTTAGGAACTGAGACACTGCTTCCCTATCCATCTCCGGGCAGGTCCACCCACATAATATGGGCCAACATATGAGTACCTGGAACTGTATGCGTTAAAGGCTTTCAGCATTATCAAGGTTAAGAACCACTCGTGTAAGACATGTATGTATGTATGTGTGTGTGTGCTGTGTATACAATATAATGGAAACAAGAAGAGTCCCAAAAGATGGTAAGAGAAATTCCTAGAAGGGTGGCTTTTAAGGACAAATTGGGATACATGGTAAAAAAAACTGGAGAGTCTAACAGCTCAGAAGAAACGGGTGTCACAGGTCTACTTTAAAAAACAGGATGGGTTTAAAGTCTGGGGAGACAGTGATCCCTGCAATGATGGGCTCAGATTTGCATTGTAAAACAACACAAAGTATGTGCTAGATGAAAGGAAAACAAAACTAAAGATTAGTCCAAGGTAACACAATGCTGAAAACTAGTAAGTCTAAATTCCAGTCATCAATGGGAATGGAAGAACAAAGAAGATGAGCTGAGGCTGGGATACTTAAGAACAGAAATGATGGGAACCAGCTAGAAATGACACGATGAGGAGGGAAAGATGACATTCATATTTCTGCCAGGGTAATTAGTTAGACTGATGTCCACCTATCAGTGAGTAGTTAACAGAACATAGTGTTAGGTAGTATGGAAAATGACTGATAAGCACTTAGACATACAGTTTAGAAAACCTGGTTACAGCCGGGCGGTGGTGGCGCACGCCTTTAATCCCAGCACTCGGGAGGCAGAGGCAGGTGGATCTCTGGGAGTTCGAGGTCCGCCTGGTCTACAAGAGCTAGTTCCAGGACAGGAACCAAAAAAGCTACGGAGAAACCCTGTCTCGAAAATCAAAAAAAAAAAAAAAAAGAAAGAAAACCTGGTTACAGTCAAGACGATAGATTTGCAGCTATTATCAGGTCATTTTAAAAACTATTGGTTTCAGGAACCAAAAAGCTACGGAGAAACCCTGCCTCGAAAATAAATAAATAAATAAATAAATGAAAACAAACAAAAAAAACAACAAAAAAAAACCTATTGGTTTCATAGTAGTCCACTTAGCAAACTTGTTTAAATATATTTATTTCTGAGCTCGACCTCACATCTTAAGATTCTGATTCTCTGAAGTTTGCCTTGGAATCTATGTTTAATTTCCCAGACGATTTCTTTTATAGTACATTTAGGAGTCATTGGTACATAACTAGAATACTGTGGTTCAGAAGGAAAAAACAATAGAACCATGCAAGCACTAGTGATAATGGGATAGCCAATAAACTGGCAATAGTGGTCCCTAATCCATGATGAAACACCAAGCTCTGAATATTTATTTATTTATTTAATTTTATTTTGAGACAGGGTTCCTTTGTGTAACAGGTCTGACTGTCCTGGAACTCCTAGCTTTGTAGAAGAGGCTGGCCTTGAACTCACAGATCTACCAGCCTCTGCTTCCCAAGCGCTGAAATTATTATGAACAAAAGATGACACAAACATTTTGGGAAGTAACCAAGTAACATTCTATTTTGGTGTTCAGGATAAAGACCCCTTGCTAAAAATAGACAACTAGTGTAGTGGCATTTCAAATGTACTTTAATAAATAAAACTGCCTGAAGATCTGAGAGTGAAACAGTCCCACTGGTCAGCCTTAAAGACCAGGTTATGGTAACACACGCCTTTAATCCCAGTAGGCACAGGAGTTACCACAGAAACTAGGTGATGGATGCCTTTAATCCCAGCCGTAGAGAGGATTATAAAATGGGAGGAAACAGCTCTCAACACAGTCTCAAGAGATTCCTAGAGAAATCGGCGATTTCTCAGGAAATTTGGGATCAACCTACCCCAAGATCCAGTAATACCACTATTGGGAATATACCCAAGAGATGCCCCATCAAATGACAAAAGTATCTGTTCAACTATGTTCATAGCAGCATTGTTTGTAATAGCCAAAACCTGGAAACAACCTAGATGCCCTTCAATGGAGGAATGGATGAAGAAAGTGTGGAATATATACATATTAGAGTACTACTCAGCAGTAAAAAACAATGACTTCTCGAATTTTGCGTGCAAATGGATGGAAATAGAAAACACTATCCTGAGTGAGGTATCCCAGACCCAAAAAGAGGAACATGGGATGTACTCACTCATAATCGGTTTCTAGCCATAAATAAAGGACAATGAACATATAATTTGTGATCCTAGAGAAGCTAAATAAGAAAGTGAACCCAAAGAAAATCGTATAGTCATCCGCCTGGAGAGGGGAAGTAGACAAGATTGCAGGGCAAAAACTGGGAACTTGCGGGTGAGGTGGCATGGGGCAAAGGGGAAATGGGATGAGAAACGTGAGAAGGGGAGGATGGGAGGAGCTCGGGGGATTGGGGTGGTTGGGATATAGGAAGGGAGGATACGGGAGCA
Source organism: Chionomys nivalis (assembly GCF_950005125.1). Lineage (NCBI taxonomy): Eukaryota > Metazoa > Chordata > Mammalia > Rodentia > Cricetidae > Chionomys > Chionomys nivalis. Next base: position 199,403,139 of record NC_080086.1, read on the forward strand.
GCGAAGTATATATCCTAACTAAGAGAGCCATCCTAGGGTTGGCAAGAAACTTGACTCTAGAGGGGTGTGCAGGTGTCCAGGGAGATGTCCCCAGCTGGTACCTTGGGCAACTAAGGAGAGGGAACCTGAAATGACCCTATCCTATACTGATGAATATCTTGCATATCACCTTAGAACCTTCATCTGGCGATGGATCGAGGTAGAGACAGAGTCTCAATTTGGAGCAACGGTCTGAGCTCTTAAGGTCCAAATGAGGAGCAGAAGGAGGGAGAACATGAGCAAGGAAATCAGGACCACGAGGCGTGCACCCACCCACTGTGACGGTGGAACTGATCTATTGGGAGCCCACCAAGGCCAGCTCGTCTGGGACTGAATAAGCATGGGTTGAAACTGGACTCTCTGAGCATGGTGGACAATGAAGGCTGATGAGAAGCCAAGGACAATGGCACTAGCTTTCGATCCTAATACATGAACCGGCTTTGTGGGAGCTTAGCCTGTTTAGATGCTCACCTTCCTGGACGTAGATAGAAGACCTTCGTCTTCCCGCAGGGCAGAGAATTTGGACTGATCTTCAGTATCGAAAGGGAGGGGGAATGGTGTGGGGGGTGGAGAAGAGGAGAGGGGATGGGGGAGGGGAGTGGGCAATATTTGGGAGGAGGGGAGGGAAATGGGAAACGGGGAGCAGGTGGAAATATTAATTAAAAAAGAATTAAAAAAAAAAAAAGAGATTCCTAGAGGCAGGATCGCCATTTCAGGTAGAGGTAAGAGCCAGCAGCTAGCTGTTTTGCTTTTTGGATCTTCAGGTTGAACCCCAATTTCTGATCCAGAGTTTTTATTAATCATGCTTCAAACTAGAGTTTCAAATAACTAGAAGAGAATATTACTGTTCTGTTTTAAAATGTATTTCTGTTATGGGATATTTATATACTATGTCAAGATGTATTGCTGGGATTTGTATAATAAAATCTTAATGGTCAATAACTAGGCAGGAGGTATAGGCCAGACATCTAGGCAGAGATAGAATTCTGAGAAGAAGAAAGCTAGAGTCTCTAGCCAGATGTAGAGAGAAAACAGAAGGTGCAAGATGGAAGAGAGATAACACAATGTAGCAGAACATAGATTAATATAAATGGATTAATTTAAGTTGAGAGCTAGCTGTGACAAGTCTAAGATAAATGTCAAACTTTCATAATTAATAAAAAGTCTCTGTGTCATTACTTGGGAGCTGACTGGTGGGACTGAGAAAGACTCATTACATTCCTTTTTATTTAGACAAAAAGAGGGAAATGTGGGATATTTGTACACTGTGTGGAGATGTATTGCTGTGATTTATGTAATGAAAAGCTTAACAGCCAATAGCTAGGCAGCAGGGAGAGAACTCTGGGATGAAGAAAGGTGGAGTCGCCAGCCAAACATAGAGGAAGAAGGACATGTAGGAGGAGAGGTAAAACCCACAAGTCACATAGACGAATAGAAATGGGTTATTTTAAGTTATAAGAGTTAGTCAGAAAAAAGCCCAAGCTAAGCTCAAACTTTCATAATTAGTAAGAAATCTCCTTGTCATTATTTGGGAGCTGGCTGGCAGGATAGAGAAAGACCCCTTACACCTTTCTTTTTAAAAATTATTTTAAAGTCAGGAAATGCTTTTAAGCCAGATAAAATAGCAAATATAAGTACGCAAAGAGAGTACAACCCAGCATGCAAAAACTTCCAAAGATACTGTGCTAAGAATCGCAGAGGTCAAAGGACAATTTGGGTAAATTTTTTTAGTTGGTTATATCTTTATGGAAAAAGAAATAACCCAAAGCAATAAGTTAAAAAAATGAAAAAACAAAAATATCTTATAAGAGATAGTATGTTCTCAAATATTAATTTCAATTTGGACATTTCATGTTAGAAACAGCTTCTGAATAAACATAATTGATAACACAATTTATCGAGCTATACAATTTGATACTTGAATGACTTCAACAAAAATTACTCAGCAGCTAAGGCCAAAAAAAATTCTAATTTTCTTTTTGATTTATAGCCACTTCATGCATCAAATGTAAAGTGTTATAGGGTGACGACTATTAGAGCAACATGTGCATAAAAACTATGTCAGTTCATTTTTAAAAATTTCATATTAAAACTCAGAAATAGCCGTGTTTAACTCTGAAGTTTCAAAAGGCGCTGAGTTATCAAAAGTAAGACATTTCTCATTACCATGAGCTCGAAGTAGCGCTTCAGCAGTAAACAGAGGGGCCTGGAGCATGTCTGCAGTCTCCACAATAAGCATATCCTTTAATCTGCGAAGATCCTGAGGCCTTAATCCTTCATATGGCTTTGGAAAGAAGAGAAACAACATTGAATTGGCGATTATTTTCTATTTAATATTTCAGTTTCAACTCAGATGTGGAACGACCTTTTGACTCCACTACCTTGATTTTCAGTATATCCTGGCACAGGTCCACTTTAAACCACAAGGGATTACAATGAGAGCCCAAAACTGTACACTACAGTACAACAATTTTGGATACTATATAAAAAACTACAGGAATAAAAACAGAACCACTAAGTAATAACCATTCTTAACAGTTCTCATGTAATTTTATCTCGTTTACTACTGATGTGAGTTCGTCATTTGTGAATATCTGAATGCTCACGAGGCACAACTAAACAGTAACCATCTTTTAGCAGTAAACAGAGAACTAAAAAATCACATTTAAAAAATGCAGGATTTCCCAAATGTTTGGGAAGGAGAAAATAAATCCACAAAACCCCCAAACCAACTGAGAATATGGTCTGGCAGCACCTACAAGTTGTTAGAGAGCTCAGGGAATATGGTGTATCTCACCTACTGTAGTTGATTTACAAGTATTTACAATTTGATACGGTTTCTAATCCCTTGATTTTTTATTTTTTTTTTATTTTTTTTTTCTTGCTGATTTTTTTATTAATTAATTAATTTAATTATTAAAGATTTCTGCCTCTTCCCCGCCACCACCTCCCCTTCCCTCCCCCTCCCCCAATCAAGTCTTCCTTCCTCCTCAGCCCAAAGAGTAAGCAGGTTTCTCTACCCTGTGGGAGGTCCAAGGACCACCCACCTCCATCCAGGTCTATTAAGGAAGGTGAGCATCCAAACTACCTGGGCTCCCACAAAGCCATTACATGCAATAGGATCAAGAACCCATTGCCATTGTTCTTCAGTTCTCAGTAGTCCTCATTGTCCATTATGTTCAGCGAGACCGGTTTTGTCCCATGCTTTTTCAGTCCCCGGCCAGCTGGCCTTGGTGAGTTCCCGATAGATCATCCCCATTGCCTCAGTGTGTGGGTGCACCCCTCGCCGTCCTGAGTTCCTTGCTCGTGCTCAAAAATATCACGACAACCATTTTATCAGTTCTTATAGAACATGTAAGTAGGGCTGTTCACAAAGGTAATTTCTGAGGTAAAACAATTCACTTCTTGATCTCTATATGTCTTCTAGCAGTCACATAAAAGGTAACAAATATGTTAGTTTTGAAAAGACCAGTAGAATTCAAACATATAAAAGTCTAATTTTTTTTTTTACAAAAAATGTACTATTTTAAAAATACAGAAAAATTGAAAACCTATAGATAAAGAATTATAAAACACAAACATTCAAAAAGGTGGAAACTTTTATCTCTCAATTTATCCAAGGTTAGAAAAACAAGATTAACACTTAATGTTGGTAAGGTTTTTAGAAAGCTAGTCTTCAGATATACTAGGTTGAAAAGAGTATCTTCCTTTTACATATAAAACTACATATAACTTAACAATTTGGTGTCATGAGCTTTCCTTTAGAATATTCATGTTTTAACCCATGGTAGAATTCTATTCCAAGGCAAACAAAACAAGCCATCTGTAGTGTTACTTGAAAAAGAGAATAAATGCCAGTAGCTCAAATACATATTAACAGAGTTATGCAATACCTTCATGTTACATCATTTATCATTCATTTAAAATGATGTCCCTGAGTTTCCAAAAATTCAAAGAGTTAAGAATAAAAGCTGTTAAAAATAAAATATGTGAGTCAGGCAGTGGTGGTGCATACTTTTAATTCCATCACTTGGATATCAGAGGCAGTCAGAACTCAGAGAGTTCTAGGCCATCCTGTTCTACAGAGCAAGTTCAGAGACAGTTAGGGCTACACAAAGAAACCCTTTCTCAAAAAACAAACAAACAAAAAAAAAACAAACAAAAAAAAAGGGGAAAAAGAAAATATGGAATATCATTACAACAACATAAAAATAAGAGGTAAAATGCTGAGGATTATTTGAAAACAACAGAATGATAAACTTTAAAAATAAGGAACTACTAACAGTGGCAGTGTTAATCTTTAGGCAGTGCACAATCTTTAGAGCTCTTCCAATTAAATACTAAGGAGCAAACTTAGGTTAAACACATTTTCTATCACACGGAATAGACACCCTACTTCATCTGTGTATATTCCTGCCATGGCTGTGATCATGTGATCACATGAAATTAACTACAAAGAAATGGAAATTTAACCCATGGTTCTATGTAGGGGATATCATTAAATGAAAACTGCAACTTAATCCTAAGTATCATTAGAAAAGTGTCCAAAGTTTGTTGTTAAGCTAATTATTAAACACACATTTTCCTGAAAAATAAAATACATCCCTTCATAGTTAAATCTTCAGAATTTATTCCAGAAGTTACATATAATCTATCACACAGCTTCTTCAAAGGGTGTTCCCTGTTCGGCCATGCATTCATAGGATTGCAACCTGCCTCAGCAGCAGGACTTAGGTATTCCCAATGGTGGCAGCTGTGTATTTCTTGCATGTATTTCCTAAAAGTTCTTTTTCAGATTAGTAATCATTTTACCTCCTTTATGTTAAATCAACTAAGCAAAGAGGAATTGCAAATTTATCAACAACTCTATAAGTCATTGTTATCCAGAAACCAAAAGTACAAATAAATAAGAAAATTAGTCTTTCTTGCAATCCTGACAACATACAGAGGATCTAGATTTCAGATAGCTAAGAGTCTACATACATTAATCTTTTAAACTGAAGTGGGTAACAATGGAAGAGTTCTTGACAGCCTTTGCATACTGCCTTCATGAGCACATAACACAATTTTTGTGAAACTCTGAATTAGAACTGTAATTAGGTCATGTTAAACATTTAAATACATTGTTCAGAACATGAACTCTCCCTTCTGTGACAAGGATTAAAATGAAGGTGCCTTTCTGTTTCCTGTGCAAAGATAAAAGGTTACTGTTTTCAGATTACAAGTCAGTAACCTTTTGACCTTTAGAAAGGTCAAAACTGATATGAAAAAAGAAACTAGATTGAAAAGAAACCATAAATAAAAGTGCCTCTTCTATAATCTGAGTATACTACTGCTATGAAAAACACCACAGAAGAAATGAGCAACAGCCTAATATATAAGCTATTTTGATAATACTAAAAAGATAGTTAATTTTAAAAACTATTTCAGAAGAACTATGATATTAAGGAATCATGAAAAGAGTACTTTTTCTATTATTTATTACAGAAATGAACTACTAGTCAACCACCTCAGCTACAGGTGAACATGGTAAAAAAAAAAAAAAAGCTCAGGAACCAGGCAGTGGTGGCACATGTCTTTAATCCCAGCACTTGCGAGGCAGAGGCAAGTGGATCTCTGTGAGTTTGAGGTCAGCCTGGTTTAGAAGAGCTGGTTTCAGGACAGCCAGAGGTACACAGAGAAACCCTGTTTCAAAAAAAAAAAAAAAAAAAAAAAGGCTTTCAGTCCATGGAGGCACTTGTACATCTTGTACATATAGGTCAAGGGAAGAAATAAAGAAAGAAATTAAAGTTCTCCTTGAATTCATTGAAAAGAAAAACACAACATACCCAAACCTATGGGACACTATGAAAGCAGTGATAAGATGAAAGTTCATAGCACTAAATGCCCACATTAAAAAAACGGAGAAAGCTCACATTAGAGACTTAACAGCACAGCTGAAAGCTCTAGAAAATAAAAGAAGCAGATTCACCCAGGAGGAGTAGAAGACTAGTAATAAACTGAGGGCTGAAATCAACAAAATAGAAACACAGAAAACAATCCAAAGAATCAATGAAACATTCTCTTTGAGAAAATCAACAAGACTGACAAACCCCTATCCAAACTAATCAAAAGGCAGAGGGAGAACAAGCAAATTAACAAGATCAGAAATGAAAAGGGGGACATAACAACAGATACTGAGGAAATTCAGAGAATCATTAGGTCTTACTACAAAAGCCTATATGCCACAAAGTTGGAAAATGTAAAAGAAATGGACTTGTTTTTAGATAAATAACATATACCAAAATTGAATCAAGACCAGGTGAACAATTTAAATAGACCTATAAGTCGTGAGAAAATAGAAGCTGTCATAAAAAAAACCTCCCAACCAAAAAAAGCCCAGGACCAGATGGTTTTAATGCAGAATTTTATCAGAACTTCCAAGAAGAGCTGATACCTATACTCCTTAAGGTGTTTCACAATATAGAAACAGAAGAGTCACTGCAAAATTCTTTTTATGAAGCTACAATTACCATGATACCAAAACCATAGAAAGACTCAACCAAGATAGAGAATTACAGACCAATCTTGCTCATAAACATCGATGCAAAAATTCTCAATAAAATACTGACAAACTGAATCCAAGAACACATCAAAAAAATTATCCATTATGATCAACTAGGCTTTATCCCAGAGATGTAGGGCTTGGTCAACAAACGAAAATCTATCAATATCATCCATCATATAAATAAACTGAAAGAAAAAAAAACATATGATCATTTCATTAGATGCTGAAAAGCATTTGACAAAATTGAACACCCCTTTATGATCTTGGTCTTGGAGAGGTTAGGGATACAAGGTTCATATCTAAATATAATAAAAGCAATATACAGCAAGCTGACAGCTAATATCAAATTAAATGGAGAGAAGATCAAAGCCATTCCATTAAAATCAGGAACAAACAAGGCTGTCCACTCTCACCATATCTCCTCAACATAGTGCTTGAAGTTCTAGCAATAGCAATAAGACAGCATAATGAGATCAAGGGGATTCAAATCAGCAAGGAAGAAATCAAACTATCATTATTTGCAGATGATATGATAGTGTACATAAGCGACCCCAAAAACTCTACCAAAGAACTCGTACAGATAAACATCTTTAGTAATGTGGCAGAATACAAGATCAACTCCAAAAAATCAGTAGCCCTCCTATACACAAAGGATAGAGAAGCAGAGAGGGAAATCAGAGAAACATCACCTTTCACGATAGCCACAAATAGCATGAAGTATCTTGGGGTAACACTAACCAAGGAAGTGAAAGATCTATTTGACAAGAATTTAAGGCTTTGAAGAAATTGAAGAGACATCAGAAAATGGAAAAATTTCCCATTCTCTTGGATAGGTAGTATCAACATAGTAAAAATGGCAATTCTATGAAAGGAAATCTATAAATTCAACGCAATCCCCACAAAATCCCAACAAAATTCTTCACAGACCTTGAGAGAACAATAATCAACTTTATATGGAAAAAACAAAAAACTCAGGACAGTGATATAAGAGGGTCTCCTATCTATCTGTTGCTTTCATTGGCTAATTAATAAAGAAAACTGCTTGGCCTGATAGGTCAGAACATAGGTGGGGAAGACAGAACAGAATGCTGGGAGGAAGAAAGCATGAATCTCTGGCCCGAGACAAATGTAGGTTATGATCTTTCCTGGTAAGCCACAGCCTCGTGGTGTTGCACAGATTTAATGGAAATGGGTTAATCAAGATGTGAGAGTTAGCCAATAAGAGGCTAGAGCTAATAGGCCAGGCAGTGTTTAAATGAATATAGTTTCCGTGTAATTATTTCCGGTAATGCTAGCTGTGTGGCGAGATGCAGCCCTGCTTGCCTCATCACTACAATTGGTGCACAACGTGGGGCCAGTGTTTGAATGAATACAGTTTCCGTGTAATTATTTTGGGTAAAGCTAGCTGGGCAGCAGGACGCGGCCCTGCTAGCCTCATCACTACAGGATAGCCAAAATAATCCTATACAATAAAGGAACTTATGGAGGCATTACCATCCCTGACTTCAAACTCTATTACACAGCTACAGTAATGAAAACAGCTTGGTATTGGTATAAAAACAGAGACATTGACCAATGGAATCGAATCGAAGGCCTGGATATTAACCCACAAACCTATGAACAACTGATATTCGACAAAAGAGCTAAAAGTATACAATGGAAGAAAGAAAGCATCTTCAACAAATGGTGATGGCATAACTTGTTATCAACCTGTAGAAGAAGGAAAATAAATCCATATCTATCACCATGCACAAAACTCAACTCCAAATGGATTAAAGATCTCAATATAAATCTGACCACACTGAACCTGATAGAAGAGAAAGTGAGAAGTTGACTGCAACACATGAGCACAGGAGACCACCTCCTAAATATAATTCCAGTAGCACAGACAATAAGAGTAACAATGAATAATTGGGACCTCCTGAAACTGAGAAGCTTCTGTAAAGCAAAAGAATACTGTCACTAAGACAAAAAGGCAACCCACTGACTGGGAGAAGATCTTCACCAACCCTGCAACAGACAGAGGTCTGATCTCCAAAATATATAAAGAACTCAAGAAACTAGACCATTAAAATTCTAAATAACCTAATTAAAAAATGGGGTATTCAACTGAACAGAGAATTCTCAACATAAGTAGTTCAAATGGCCAAAAGACACTTAAGATCATGTTCAACCTCCTTAGCGATCAGGGAAATGCAAATCAAAACAACTTTGAGATACCATCTTACACCTGTCAGAATGGTTAAAATCAAAAACACCAATGATAGCCTATGCTGCAGACGATGTGGAGTAAGGGGAACACTCATTCACTGTTGGTGGGAATGCAAACTTGTGCAACCACTTTCGAAATAAGTATGGCGGTTTCTCAGGAAATTGGGAGTCAATCTACCTCAGGAACCAGCAATACCACTTTTGGGAATATACCCAAGAGATGCCCAATCATACTACAAAAACATTTAACTATGTTCATAGCAGCATTATTTGTAATAGCCAGAACCTGGAAACAACCTAGATGCCCCTCAATGGAAGAATGGATAAAGAAAGTGGAATATATACACATTCGAGTACTACTTAGTGGTAAAAAAAAAAAAAAAAAAAGACATCTTGAATTTTGCATGCAAATGGATGGAAATAGAAAACACTATCCTGAGTGAGATAACCCAGACCCAAGAAAATGAATATGGTACGTACTCACTCATTAGTGGACTCTAGCCATAAACAAAGGACATTAAACCTATAGTTCACAAGCCTAAAGAAGCCAAATAACAAGGTAAACCCAAAGAAAAACATACATAGATCCTCCTGGAAATTGGAAGCAAACAAGATCGCTGGGCAAAAGTTGGGAGCATCGGGGTGGGGGTAGGGGTGGGAGTGGATTTGGGGGAAGGGGAGAGGGGGAGAGAGAAAGGAGAAGGGAAAGACTGGGGACAGCTTGGGAGAGTTGGAGGGTGGAGATGGAGGAAGGGCAGATATAGGAGCAAGGAAGAAGATATCTACATTAAGGGAGCCATTTTAGGGTTAGCAAGAGACTTGGTTCTAAAGGGGATCCGAGGTGTCCACCGAGATGTCCCCAGCTAAGTCCTTGGGCAGCAGAGGAGAGGGTGCCTGAACTGGCCTTGCCCCACTATCACACTGATGAATATCTTGAATATCACCATAGAATCTTTGTCCAGTGACGGATGGAGATAGAGACAGTGATCCTCATCAGAGCAATGGACTGTGCTCCCAAGGTCCAGATGAAGAGCAGAAGGAGGGAGAAGACGAGCAAGGAAGTCTGGACTGCGAGGGGTTGGTCCACCCACTGAGACAGTGTACCTGTTCTAATGGGAGCTCACCAAATCCAGCTGGACTGGGACTAAACAAGCATGTGATCAAACTGGACCCTCTGAATGTGGCTGCCAATAGGGACGGACTGAGAAGCCATTGATAAATGGCACTGGGATCTGTTTCTGCTGCATATACTGACTTTTTGAGACCCTAGTCTATTGGATGCACACCTTCCTAGACCTGGATGGAGGGGGGAGGGCCTTGAACTTCCCACAGGGCAGGGTTCCCTGCCCTTTCTTGAGCAGGGAGGGGGAGGGAAGAGAATGAGTGGGGGAGCGGGATGGGAATGGGAGGCGGGGAGGAAGTGTAAATTTTTGAATGGAAAAATTAAAAAAAAAGGGGAAAAATAGATCCTTGCCCTACAAACATACCACATGTAAACTTTATGACATGCCAGTTATAACACAATGATGTGTGTAAAAATTATGAGAGCTTAATGTATAAATAGATGTCATTTGAAATTGAAAAATAAAGACGCTCAGTCCACTGAGGCATTTGTGCATATAGGCCTGATGCCCCGAGTGATCTCCCACTACAAAACAGCATCAGAAGTGAACCTGTACACACACACACACACACACACACACACACACACACACAATTTCAAGACATAGAAGACATTAAGAGTAGAAAAAGAGATGGCTTCTATTCCATATAATATCAATGTTTTTATAGCTGATCCCTGATGGTAGCCTGGGAAAGAAAGGAGAAAAAAGGAGAAAAAAGTTACACAGAAAGTCCTTCATTCAACTTCTTTCAAGTAGTAGTTCTTGCTTAAATGCCGATACCTGGGGTAGCCTATACTTTTACCTGATAGGAAGCTTTGTCCCTACAAAGCAATTAGGTTAGTTCTGCTAGCCAGATATCTGGCTAAGATAAAGTCCAGCATGTGCGAATATGTCAGGAGAAGGATCTGTAGCCTTTCTCTGTGTACTGCCATTTTTCTTCACTAACTCAAAGGTGGGCATGTAAACTACATTTTAAAATGTATATTTTACAAAGGTCTAATCATCACCAGTGTTTTAAAATTAAAAAAAAAAATCATGGTTTTCAGTTTTTTATGGTAGGTACCATAAATAAACCTAATTAAAAAATGGGGTACATATCTAAATAGAGAATTCTCAATAAAGGAATCACAAATGGCCAAGAAACACTTAAAGAAATGCACAACATCCTTAGCCATCAGGGAAATGTAACTCACAACGACCCTGAGATCCTACTTTACACCTGTCAAAAAGGGCTAAAATCAAAAACACGAGTGATACCTCATGCTGGAGAGGATGTGAAGCAAGGGGAACATTCTTACATTGTTCGTAGAAATGCAAACTTGTACAGTCACTTTGGAACTTAACATGGTGGTTCCTCAGAAAAATTGGGAATCGATTGACCTCAAAACCCAGCTTTATCACTCTTGGGTATATACCCAAAGGGTACTCCATCCTATCACAATGACAGCTTTATTCATAATAGCCAGAAACTGGAAACAAGCTAGATGTCTCTAATCCAAAGAATGAATAAAGAAAATGTAGTACATTTACACAATGCAGTATAATTTAGCTGTTAAATAATGATATCATAAAAATTCACAGGCAAATAGATGGAACTCTTAAAAAAATAAAAATCATCCTGACTGAGGTAAGCCATTCTGAGAAAGACAAATATGGTGTGTACTCACTTATAAGTTGCTGTTTATTGTAAAGTAAAGGATAACCATGCCACAATCCACACACCTAGAGAGGCTGTTACAAGGAGGGCTCTAGGAGGGCTGCATGGTTCTCTCTGGGAAGGGAAAGTCGAACAGATTTTGCTGTTGGACTGGGGGCAGGTAGGGATGGGAATAGTACAGGAGGAGGTGGGAGAGGAAGGAAGAGAGGAAGAGAGTACAGGGAGAGATAACTGGAATCGGGAGATATTTGGGGAACGATGTGGAAACCTAGAGTAGTGGAAACTACTTTGAATCTGTTGCATGAGTTCTGATTGGTCTTAATAATACAAATCTGGAGGTAAGTATCAGGGCAAATGCTGAAAGATCTGAGAGAAAGGAGCAAGCCATAGCCAACGCTTACCTTGTTAACTTCTCAGACAAAAAGGGACCAACCTCCTGTCTCCTCTTGCCTCAGCCATATCACTTCCTGTCTATCCATACAGACCTCCTGACCTCTATGGTTAACTAGTGGCTAGCTCCACCCTCTGATCTTCAGGCAAACTTTGTTAGAGTACAAACAAGGTATCACTACAGAATACATAAGGGTAACCATTGCTAGGATTCCTAGTAAGAGAGGATATGGAGCTGGATCTGGCCATCTGTAACCAGGTAAGATTTCTAATAGTGGGACTAGAACACCAACTCAGCCACAAAAACTTTGACTGTAACCGTGTTAACTGCTTTGATTGAATCATTCCACAATGTGTATACATCAAACATTATATTGTATGCCATCAATGTACACAGTTATGGTGTGGAACATTAACTGTTAGGACCATGTAGCAGGGATGGGAATTCAAGTCTCCCGCTGATTTCCTGTTTTCTGTTTAATTATGTGATCCTAGCTTTTGTGCATTCTTTTCTATTTATCATGGGGCCCTTACCAGAACTTGCTTGGATTTTCAACCTCTATGATACTATGAGCAAAGTAAACGTATGTATGTATGTATATACATACATACATACCAAAAGGGACTAATAATACAGTCACTAAATGGTTCAAACAATGATGCATTTTTTTTTTAAATCATTTTGTCTCCTTTGTACCAAGCAGATTCTCAAGTGATCATAATGGAGGAGAGGAGATCGGTAAAGAGCTATGACAACTGCTGGGATGAAACGTGAACATGTGGTTCGGTTTAAAGCATAGGAATACAAAATGGGACGAACAGATTCAGGTCATGTTTTTGAAGGTAAAAGTAACATGATTTCTTCGTTGTTTGCATGTAATTTGCAATGATAAAGGAGATGAAAATCAAGAATGTCTGCCACATTTATGTTTGAACCACTAGTAGATCAAAGTAATGTTTATTGAGACAAGGAATGCAAGAAAATGTCTGAAGCCAAGGGTGGTATTTCTTCAGGAAGGCAGTAGGCAAGTCTATGAAGTACTGTGAGGCATTCAGGAAAGATGAAGAGAAATGGAAAATTGACCAATATGTGATTCCATGTCAAGTACAGTTCCATTCTACAAGAAGAGACTGGCCTAATGCAGGGGAAGGAAGAGAGGGAACAGGATGAAGACGTTGGTAGGTACAGACTGCTATGTTGTTTTGCTTTTTCAAACAAAAAACAGATCAGAGACATGACACTACAGCAAAAGAGGGATCTGGATGGTGAAGAGCAGTGTCGGGTTTTAGTTGTTACATTTTCCTTTTGCTTTGTGTTTCAGGTGGGAGTTACCAAAGCTTTGATGTTGTCAACTGTAACCTGTGAGAGAGGGAAACACTAATAGAGAATGGAGCCATGAGCTTAACTGGGTAAGTGGTAACAGTTCTCTTCTTGTTAGTAAACATATAAACATGTTAAAGGGACAACTCAACATCCAGGTTTTCTAGATGTACTTTGATGCTCATGGCTATGCAATGAGTACTGATGAGGTTATTTAACATACTGCAAGATGACCACCCACACTGAGTTAAAGAAAAAAAAATTAAGTAAAGAAAAGAAAAGAAATCACCTTACCTCTCGTTTATCTAATGCAGCATACTCGGCTTCAATTTCCTCAGCCTCTGGGTCCCGAGAGAACACCATCTGAGACTCCAGACTGAGGGCCAGATCTTTGTGGTGTTGTTTTTCGGCACAATCACAAGGAGTATCTTTATTTTCATTTTCAGCAAACAAATCTCCTCCATGTTTTACTAAAAGCTAAAACAGTTTTTTTTTTTTTAAAGAAACAACTCACAATTATAGATTGGGTTATTTCGTGTTACACATTAAAGAAATTAAATGTACACAACTGGTATAACAAAAATATACAGTAGATGCAATGTATCTAAATGTATTTTAATGTAAAATTAAGTTAAAGAATATTTAAAAATTTAAATTAAAATATAAACTATGTAGCACAAATTCTAATTGGTCTTAATAAGAAAAACCTGGAGTCAGATATTAGGCGGTGAAAGCTGAAAGATCAGAGAAGCAGAGCAGCCAGCCACTAGGTTTTACCTCTATGAAATGCTTAGACCGAATGGGGGTATCCTGTCTCTACAAGTCCTCAGACTGAATGCCTGAGTTCTGGTCCCCTCCCACCTTATATTCCCTTCTTTGTCTAGCCATATCTCTTCCTGTCTCCACCTCCCTAGTGTTGGGATTAAAGGTGTGGAATTCCCAAGTATTGGATTAAAGCTGTGAGCCACCACAGCCAGGTTCTGTTTCCCCTTTCCACTGGATCAATTTCTTACTTCACAGGGTGGCCTTGAACTCACAGAGATCCTTTGTCTCTGCCTCCCAAGTGTCGGGATTAATGGTGTGTGGCACCATTACCTGATCTCTATGGCTAACTAGTGTGGCTAGCTCTGCACTCTGATCTTCAGGCAAGCTTTAGTTGTTACAGCACAAACAAAATATAACTACAAATGTATTTTAAATCAGGTAGTAATGACTTTTTGATTTTTAAGGTTGGGAATTCTTGTTTTACTAATAATGAGTTTATTTAAAGAAAGTAAATCTTCAACTTTAAAAACAAATTCTTAAGTACTTTGTTAATTTCCCACACCTAAATAAACTTTACTTAAATATTCAAAAAGATTTTAGTTATTTAATGCTTAAACTTTAAAATTTTGTTTAGATTTTTCTCTCTCTTTTCTTGACAAGGGCCTGCAACAAGTCCAGGTTGGTCTTGGACTCAGTCTTCTTATGTCAGCACTGTGTCTAGAGACATTAGAAAGAACATAAGGCAGCCTCAGTTTGTCATGAAACCTTTTAAAGGATTGTGACCCTCGGAGCAATACAATAAGTCACATATTGTGCACTGGTCAGAACTTCTATGCTAAGTACTATAAATACACATTCTCTCCTTACTGTTAATATCTTAGGAAATTTACAGACTGTGACTCAAGATCCCCAGCAAAGCAGTGTAACTGGATTCAGACAGTTTGACTGATTTTCATCATGCCTATATCGTGAACGAAGTCAGTTATACTGCTCACATAAAACGAAGAAGACAAATGCACACCATATCTATTCTGAAGCTCTGCACAGATTCTCATTTAGGATATGACGTGAATATGATTTAGAGGCTCTTATTTTGTTAAAAAAAGCTTTTGTTTTGTAAAAGGATAATCAAAGTTAAAATTTCATCTAAATAATTTTATACTTTTCGTTACACACCAATGAATACAAACACAAAGTTCTTTGGGACTGAAACTTTATTGTTTTCTTGGGCAAGGGGAATGTTCTAAAACAATATGCTGAAGGTTCAAAAGGTGTGTGTGTGTACGTGTAGAGAGGACAGGTAAGTCATTGTTGAGAGGCATGCTGACCTTGTTTGAACAGAGACAAACAGGTAGTTAGCTGTGCAAGAGGTCCCCAGATGAGTCTAATGAGTGGCTGAGGGTACCATGTTACAGCTGGCATCTGCTGAGAATCTCATAAAGTGGGATGGAGTAAGGCGACCACATTTGTAGCAGGATGAAAATCTGCTTGTATGCCACCTTTAGCATGGAAAATAGCTAAAAGTACTATTGAACACCAGAAGGTAATGCATTAAAAAGTACTTCAGCTTACTGGCCTTTGGGAAATAAGTTCAGAAAATTACCAGCTAAAGGCATGCTGGGTAGAGATAAGATTTTTCCCCCTATACAAACTTAGTTGTTTTGCTTTGACATGATAGGAAGTTTGGTTTAGAAAAGGCAGTTTTAAAACTTTTTAACCAAAGCACAGCAAGTATCCTTCTACTTATTCTGATCAGCTAAGCAAAAAGAAACAGGAGGACTGGGTATTTTATTTGTGAGGGTTTTACTCTCTCTCAAATACTTGTTGGCACATAAAATGATCTCAGCAAATCTATTCTAATTCTGTATTTTTTTTGTTCATAATTTCAGAAGAAAAGGAGTAACCAAAATATTCAACACATATTCCATCCATATCCTCCTTATGGTTCGGTTGTTGATGACAAGTCAAATCATTTAACTGCTTTAAAGACTAAGTCTACAATGGCTTATCTGGAAAATACGGTAGCTTCTATAATTTTGATAAAAGATATCAGAAAGTCAACTAAGGTGGTATACAACTGTACTTCCATATTAACTAGGTGGAAAGAGGAGGTTCAAGATCAAGCTCAGCCTGAGCTACATGAGAATTTCAAAAACCAAAAGCTAAACCAAATTGTCCTGGCTAGTTTTATGTTAACTTGACACAAGCTAAATGAAAGGAGGGAACCTCAAATGAGAAAATGCCGCCATAAGATCCAGCTGTAAGGCATTTTCTTAATTAGTGATTCATGCGGAAAGGGTCTCATCTCTTGCAGGTGGTACCATCCCTGGGCTGGTGGTTCAGGATTCTGTAAGAAAGCAGGCTGAGCAAGTCTTGAGGAACAAGACAGTAAGCAGTACTTCCATGGCTTCTGCATCAGCTACTCATTCCAGGCTCCTGCCCTCAGTGATGGACTGTTGCCTGGAAGTATAAGCTGAAATAAACCCTTTCCTCTTCCTACTTCCCTTTCCTCTCCAAACTCTCTCCTCCCCTCCCCTCCCCTTGCCACCCTTTTTGCCCCCTCACCTTCCCTTTCCTTCCAGGTTTTTTGAGACAGGAACTCTCTGTGTAGCCCAGGCTGTCCTGGAACTTAGAAATTCACTTGCCTCTACCTCCCAGGTGCTGGGATTAAAGGCAGGCAGCATTACCATCAGGTGGTCATGGTACTTCATCACAGCAATAGTAATCATAAGTAGCACACACACCAAAACAAAAAGATGCAATACAAAATACTCTCTCTAAAGCCTCTCCTAGTTCTAAGACTGCCCCTTTGCCACCTGCAACCTTTATGGCCTTGAGTTCTCCCTTCTCCCTCCAATCCCATTCTAATTTCCTATTAGCTCCTGGCACTGGGAACTTTCTTAATGTGGTTACAGTTGATGGTCTGCATAATACAAAGAAATATCAGAAAAATTTAGCAATATTGAAAATCTAGTATATGTATCAAGCTTATTCGTTGGTCACCAGCTCACAAATGATGACATAGAGATTTCCTATTAATTATGAAAGTTTTTAACTTAGGTTTGTCTCAACTAGCTCTAATATTTTAAATTAACTCATTTATATTAATCTACATTCTGTTACATGGTGTTACCTCTCTTCCATCTTGTACCTCCTGTTTCCTCTTTGAGTCTGGTTGGCAACTCTGCCTTTCTTCCTCCCAGAGTTCTCTCCCTGTCCGGAAGTCCTGCCTACACCTCCTACCTAGCTATTGGCCGTTCAACTTCTTATCCCACCAAGCACAGCAATCCATCTTCACACAGTGCAGTAGTTCTCAACCTTCCTAATGCTGTGACTCTTTAACACAGTTCTCACGTTGTGGTGACTCCAACTATGAAATTATTTTCACTACTACTTCCTAACTGTAATTTTGTTACTGCTATGAATCATGATGTTAAATATCTGTTTTCCAATGGTCTTAGGTGATCCCTGTTGAAAGGGTCATTCAACCCCAAAAGGGGTGTGATCCACAGGTTGAGAATGGCTGGTCTAGTGTCATTGTGGCCTTGTTAAGGTCATAATTCACAAGATGATGCTAGTGTAAATAGACCAACTGCTTCACCAATTGTATAAAATGGCATTATATAATTACAGATACAAGGTATATAGTAGAATGTATCAGTCAAGTTTGTCTAAGTACACAGTGATGTTTAGACAATGACAAAAGCACCTAACGACACATTTCTCACATGAGTGATGGAAGATTAGGAGAACTTTGGACTTCCCATAGGGCAGGGAACCCTGACTGCTCTTCGGACTGGAGAGGGAGGGGGAGGGAAGTAGGGGGAGGGGGAGAGAAATGGGAGACGGGGAGGAGGCGGAAATTTTTAATAAATAAATAAATAAAGGAAAAAAATTAGCCTCATTTCTTAAATTTGCTGTTGATATTCCCTGTAAATCAACCACTTACTGCCAGCAATCACATTTCTATCCCAACTGTCTTACAGAAATACTATTCCTGAAAGCCCTCACTCCAACCTACTATTCTTATTCCTAATTCCTTCACCTTTCTGTGACATGTCACACGACTGATCCACTCTCCTTTCCTAGAAATTCTTCTCTTGGTATTCTTTGCCCAATATCACCTTAGCCCTCTCCTCTACTTTTTCTGTTTGTTTTGTGCTCTTCTGGTTCTCCTGGGTATTCTTTAAATTGATGTGTAACGCAAAGTCTTTCCTTTGAATTTCTCTTCTCTTTAATACCCTGCTTTTAGTTATCCCTGAAGCTGAGAATTCCAAATCTATATTCTTCATTCCTAAACATCTGATCCTAATGTTCTATGGGCTCTCTACTATTTCATGTGGATATTGTTTTTTAAATAAAAATTTAATAAATACCTTCTGACCAATTCCCCACCTCATTTCACTTATTCATATTTCACTGGTAATTGCTAGGCTTTAAAGTCACTCAGGTTCAAAACCACATTTTTTTACTTACAACTTTCTCTCCTATACTTTAAGACACCCAATTCTATTGGTTCTTCTCATTGTTCCTTCTGCCCACTGCATTTTTGCTTCTCTGTGTGTCAGCTCAAAGACCAGGAACTAGTGCACTGATCTTGTTGTAGCACTCTTTCTAGTGCACTGATTCCTAACTTCACTACAAAATGGACACACACACACACACACACACACACACACACACACACACACACAGTATTTTAACCTTCAAGGATTTAAACAGCACTGGTGTAATGTTTCTGGGCAAGCACAGCTAGAAGTACTGTTCTAGTACAGGGTTTCAAGCTATGGAAGAATGATCTGGGCACCTTGATAGTCCTATCACGGGCCTGGAAAGTTTATAGGTGATTTCAATGTGGACTATGCTCAAATTGAGAGCTTCTTAGTATTTAATCTGAGTATGACTGAGACTTGACAGTGACTGAGATTCTAAGAGTCCATTAAACTATAGGTTCAGGTTGCACTGTTCTGACATCAAGCTGTAGTTTCTGTATTTTCATTAAGTTTTCAAAAGACTGATATCAATACTAGCTGGGGTCTTTTGAAATAGCAAGTCAAGAAGCATTTATTGCTTTAAGAATATTTCTAATCTAATCTATACTTCAGCCATTAGGCTAATAGTTCTATATTTGCTTGCATAACACTATTCCAATTAAAATTTCTGAATAGTTCAGTTTTCTGGTCCTGACCCTGAATGTCTATCACTTGGTAGATTCTATTTAATATGGCCTAGTCTACCCTCCTTCAAAGTCACTCATCTTATGATTTCCTTACAAAATTCCTTAATCGGAACATACTTGAAACCTGAACAGCACTTTTCAATCTGCCATGGAAAATAATCACCAGAGGAAGAGGCCAAGTTACTCCTAGAATCTCATATACGGATTTCACTTTCATATCTGGAGGTCAAGTGTTTAATATAATCAGAAAACTGACGTCCAGACAGGAAGTTACCTAGCTGCTGGTCTAGAAGAGCTTATATTCTTTTGTATTAAAGCTCTAGGTAATAAAACCAACAAAATTAGGCAGACTATTCAATCTGATTGGTTAATGGTTTTTATGGCTTTCAATGACATGTGACAGACCGATAGCAGTTGAGAGTGTCAAAAAGGTGCTGTGGGTGGTACTAAAGGGACTTACCACTCTGGATTTCTCATGGTCTCTACTTGATCAAAGAATTAATTACAACTCCACATAAGCATTAACAGTAAAGCATATAAGAAAGATGTGACATAATATTAATTTTAATAAAAATGTTTTTCACCAAGTGTGAAACACCCTCAAAAACTAAACCTCTGTCATGTCTGCTATTTACAGAACCACCAGTACAGGTCAATCACTAATAGAAATAAAATGTTGCCTACTGAGTATGATTACCTTGGAGAAGTCTACCAAAGGGGAGAAGAGTCATGGAGCTTTTGTTAGATTATGCTAATTGGCATCATCCATCACCAAAGTTCATTTCTATATCAAAGCAGAAAAGATAAACTTTCAGCTACAAAGAAAACCAGAATATTAATTATCACATTAAACTCCTGCCAGTTTTATGTACTACTGAAGCTTTATTTTTGTGTGCTGGGCATCCATACAGAGAATGTTTTAAGTCTTTTCTGTTATTAAAGCAAATGGATGTTATATATTGATAACACTATATATGTTTAGGCATTTGTGTGTATGTATTATATATAATATATACATATATACATGTATATATATGGCAGAGAGAGAGAAAGTGTGTGTTTTGAGGTATAGTTCCTTTTCCCAGTTCTTTATATTACGTAGAGGGCTATCACAAACTGGGGCTTATGGGCCAAATCTAGCAGGTTGCCTCTTCTGTATGAATTTTTATAGTTCTTAAATACTTTAAATACCTTAAAGAATATTTCATGACATATAAAAGTTGTAAGAAAATCATTTGGCAATGTTTACAAAAATAACAATGTACTGGATGTTACTTCTTTGTTACATATTAACATAATACCTATAGTATCTTGTAAGCTACACTAGCTAAATTGCCTGAAATATTTACTATCTAGGCTTTAACAGAAAAAAATTATTAACTCTTAATTCTCTGGTGCTGTGCACCGTGGTCCCGGTCTGCGCTCTATGCGCTAGACCCTAATTCGCGAGCTTTGGGTGATATGAAGACATTACAATTATAGAAATATTATCTATGGTTTATCTGTAATACATATCATGTAAGCATTTCTGATTCCTTTTATTAAAAGTTTTTATTTTATATGTACCAGTGTTTTACCTGCAGGTATATGTACAACATGCATGCAGTGCCTTCAGAAACCAGAAAGAAGGTATTGGATCTCCTAGAACCAGAGTAAACAGAAAATTGCTGCCTGCTCTGTGGTTGGTTATCCAGAAGAACAGCCAATGTGCTCTTAACAGCTGAGCCATCTCTTAGGCAGCACCCCACCTTTCCTTTTAGTTTACACTTAATTATTTATACTGTGAATGAGGAACATACAGATGACATGCTATGTGTGTGGTCAGACGACTATTGGCAGGAGTTGCTTCTCTCCTTTCCCTGTGTGTGCCTAGGAATCTCACTGACCCAAAATTAATTGTTTAAAATTAGCAATTTCAAATTTAAATTTAATTTAGCAATTTTAAGCAATTAAATCTATTCTTTACACACCTATTATCTCACAAATAATTTCAGGTACTTATTATTTATAAGATTCCAGGTTTTTCTTTTTAAGGAAATTTTAAAAATACATAAAGGTGAAGCGTTTAAGCACTTGGTATTAGAGAGTGACACAAAAGATAAAAAGGTCACCAGGCCTGGGGCACATACCTGTAATCTCCAAATTCAGGAGATGGAAGCAGGAGCACCAAGTTCTACAATATCCTTAGCTACACAGAGACTCAAGCCTAGGCTGCAGTAACAGCAAAGGAAGGAGTTGACCAGAAGAGACAACAAAGAGCCCTATTCTGATAGGTGGAATTAAGCTGATGCAATGAGGAAAGAAGGGAAAGCAGGAGAGGTGAGGAATGAGAATGGATATATGTGTATAACCCAAAGGTAAGGAGGTTTTGCAGAAAATGGCAGCATCATTAGGAGAAACCAGATACTCAAGCTAGTAACTAGAGGTGACTGAGGCCAGCTTCAGAAATACAGACCTTGAGACTGCTACAGTATACTTATGAGGAAGTCAACATAGAAGCAACAGAGCGTGAGAAACTCCAAAGGAGTCAGGCAAGGCATCACAGACAGACACAAATGCAATCCTGTACAATGCCTTTAACACCTTAATACCTGCAGGTTCTAAGAACAACATAATTAAGGGGTTTTAATTTTCTGCTATGCATAAGTATAAGCATATGTGTATGTATGAGCATATCTGTATGTATATGTGTGTAAGTGTTGGGAATATTATTTTAAGGTGTGTTACTTTTGTTTATGATGCATTTTATTTAACTATGTGAATCTGTGATACTTAGCCTGTCTTGAACACCTGATGGTCTAATAAAGATCTGAATAGCCAATAGCGAGGCAGGAGAAAGGACAGGAAGGGCTGGCAGGCAGAGAGAATATACTGAAGGAGAAAACTGGGAGAAAGGGTTTGTAGTAGTAGTCTGAAAAGGAGGAGGACATCAGGGGCCAGACACCAGCTACACAGCAATCCACGGAGTAAGAGTAACATTTAAAGAAGCAAGAGAAGAAGAAACACAGATGCCAAAGGGTAGATGGGGTAATATAAATTAAGAAACAAGCCAAGCTAAGGTTGGACGTTTATAAATAAGAATAAGACACCATGTGTGATTATTTGGGAGCTGGGTGGCAGGCCCCACAAGAGAGTCCAAAGAGCTAACATCATATTACTACATGTAAGCACTTATGGAATACAGCATAGGAAGAGTTTTGATATAAACATTTCATTTCTATGGTTCAAAATGATGAGTCATAACTGGGTATGGTAAGGCTCACCTTTAACCCCAGCATTTAGGTGACAGGTGGATCTCTGTGATTTGAAAGCCAGCATGGTCTGCATATTGAGTTCCAGGACAGCTAAAGTTACATTAATAGAGACTCTTTTCTCAAAAGCAAGCAAGCAAACAAACAAAAAACAGGAACCACAAGGAAACTTCAAATTATTAAATGCACAGAGGAAACAGTCAAATAATAACTTTCTAAATTCTTCTTTTGATTTGTTTGAGTATTTTGCCTGCATGTAAGCATATGAACCATATGAGTGCCTGGAGTTTAGAAGAGGGTGTTGGATATCCTGGAACTGGAAATAGGGATGGTTGTGAGCCACCCTGTAGGGGCTGGGGACTAAACCCAGGGTCCTTGGCAGGAGCATCAAGTGCTCATAACCACTGAGCCATCTCTTCAGCTCCAAATAACTCTAAATTCTACTTTTTTTTAAAAAGATTTTTTTTTTTGTTTGTTTTTGCTTTTGGTTTTTCGAGACAGGGTTTCTCTGTGGTTTTGGAGCCTGTCCTGGAACTAGCTTTTGTAGACCAGGCTGGTCTCGAACTCACAGAGATCCGCCTGCCTCTGCCTCCCGAGTGCTGGGATTAAAGGCGTGCGCCACCACCGCCCCGCTAAATTCTACTCTTAAATAAATATACTGTTATGGTTTGAATGTGAAATATACTTCCCAAAAGCTAACATGTTTGAACCCATGATTCCCAACTAAAAGTACTGTCTGGAAGGCTGTGAAAACTTTAGGGAGTGAAGTTTCACTGCAGGAAGTGGGCCACTGCAGTAGGCTGTAAGGGTTTCTAATTTTATGTGTTTTGGTAGTATTGTTTTGATTTAAAGAAAAAAAGTTGATTTAGAAAGCACTAACAAGACTCAGGCGATATAGCTAGTGGATTTGAAATTTTATAGCCTAGTCCTACTTCCTGTCTGCTTTTTGCTTCCTATTCTTTTAGGGTGAGTAGTCCCAGAGAAGTTCTTTCTTCCCAGAGTCAGAGCCACTCATCCTATCACGGTTATCTGGCTATGACTGTGAGTCAAAAAGCATCCTACGCTGCTTTTGTCAAAGCAGTGAGAAAACTAACACATATAAAGAAAAGAACCAAAACTCACAACTAGAGAAAAAATGTTTCCATAAATATAAACTCCTACTAGTTAAAAAATAGGTTGGTCTTACTTGGGAAGGGGAATAATCTCAAGTTTATAAAGACTATGCAGAGTAAGGGGGTATATTTTACAATAACCATTAGTTAATAGAACACTAGTGACTAAGGGGTCTTTTGAGATAATTCTGAGATTTATCCCAAGCAACCAAGAGGAAACAACCTCAAAAAGTCCCATAGGCAGTAGCAGGACCAATAATAGACATCTCTGCCCTTCCGTAACTAGATGATCTCATAGTTTTATGAAAAATAATAAACTATCTGATGGTATTTATTCACTTATACCATTATTTGATACTTGGTACCACTGAGCATTACAAATACTTGAAAATTACAGAAATGGCACTTATCCCTATTATTCTTATAATAAAAACTGTGAGCAATAATGTAGAGAAGTCTAAAAGTATTTAAAGTACCCATAATAATAAATATTTAAGATACATTATAATCTAGGAACTTTAGTTACACAGTGGGCTATATATTATAATGTGTGTGTGTTTTAAGCAGTTATGCTATGAAAACACATAAGGCCTCTGTAGATAAGTTAATTTATACTGCCCAGGGAAATACTTTTAGTTTAATAATAAGCATGACAAAAGGTCAGTAAGAGCCTAAAGCTGAACAAGAAGACAGTTAAGGCATTGGTGATAAACTTTATGTGGACAAAGTATTACACTGAAATTTGTCAATGAATGCTGGAACACATGCAAGGTGTTTATAAGTTCAACTTGGAAGACTTTACAGTAAACCAACAAGCTCTTCTCGATATTGGAAAAATGGAACGGTCATTAACCAGAGTGGCTCATGATGTGATACGCTGATAGATAAAGAGAAACACACATATATATCAAGGCAATCATCGGACCTTCCTTCCAAATACTACATAATTAGCCCTCTGGAAACAACAACAAACGAAACTACTCCAGTTTTAAAACCATT
Source organism: Chionomys nivalis (assembly GCF_950005125.1). Classification (NCBI taxonomy): domain Eukaryota; kingdom Metazoa; phylum Chordata; class Mammalia; order Rodentia; family Cricetidae; genus Chionomys; species Chionomys nivalis. The sequence goes on from NC_080086.1 coordinate 199,427,734, forward strand.
TAATATGCACAACATTGTAAATACACTAAAAACTGACCAGTACTTAATAATGCTTACTGAGAATTATTAGAAGCAAGTTATTAAAGCACAATTTAAGAGTATTATTGCTACTAACAAGAACAAGCTATTTCTACCTTAACACATTTAAAGAACCATAGAGTTAACACATGTGAGTCACCACAGCCGATTCTTCCCTAGGAGGTGAGCACAGAGCTATATTCAGGAAAACTTGTCAAAAATTCTGTTGGTATGTGTCCCTCTCCTAAGTCCTAGGGCATCTTTTCACTATGTTGAGTCACTATTAGAAAGCATTGCTTGGGAATTCAAGTTAATGACCACATTTCACTAACTAGTGGGCAAAAAAGATACAAACAGAGGAAACAAAAGGACGAAGTTTGTAAAAGATTAACAAGTAAGAAATAGCAGTAAATAGAAAACAAGATCATAAGAGTTCAAGAAGTAACAAAAACTGATCTTTAACTATATTAATGAATTATGTGACTATAACCTTTAAAAACATTTATAATTTTAATAACAACTTAAAAGTGTAACATTAAAGAAACATTAAATATTGGCCGGGTGGTGGTGGCGCACGCCTTTAATCCCAACACTTGGGAGGCAGAGGCAGGCGGATCTCTGTGAGTTCGAGACCAGCCTGGTCTACAAGAGCTAGTTCCAGGACAGGCTCCAAAACTACAGAGAAACCCTGTCTCGAAAAACCAAAATAATAAAAAAAAGAAACATTAAATATTAAATCTTTTAGGATAATTACTTTTAAAATATACTAATTTTACAATAAAAAGACTGATCCAATCTCTAAATATGTCCTGTATATAGCTAAATACATCTATACAAGAGAAATTCTATCAATTATGTATGAATTACGATGAAAGTTGGTAGTTGAGAATATTTGTACTGCTGTATGAACAGTAGTGATAATACTATAAAGATAACTTTTTATAGTATCTATAAAGATAACTATTGGGCTCCAAATAGCCAAGTTCTGCCCCTAGGCCCCACCTCTAGACTGCTCTGACTGCCAGGCCTAGCACTTAGAGGCACAGAATTGGCCAGTCTCATCTCTAGACTACTCTAAAGGGCGTAAAAACAAAGCCAAACCAACCAACCAACCAACCAACCAACCAACCAACCAACCAACCAACTAAACAAACAAACAAACAAAAACCATGACGAGGCCACAGAATCCTAACAATCAGAATCCCACCAATATCTCAGCTTGCTCCAAGATCAGACTACTGAATCCCAGACTATCCTGAAAAGGTCTGCCTCCCAAGAAACCTGCCTCCTATGCAGTTCTTTGCTGCTTCTCTCCAGCGCTGAGGCAACCACCCTCTTGTATCTTTTCCAATAAATCTCTGGTGTGAGGGTTATTGTGCAGTGTGACTTTGTGGTATTCCTTGGCTTCTGACTGCCAGGATACCTATCCCCTCAGAGATGTGACACTTACAGTTACAATGTCTTTAAAGAAACTAACGGCTTAAGCTTTTAAGATGGTTCTATATTAGCAATATATAATAGGCATTTATAAATAAAAATCCCCCAATTTAGTATGTATTCAGGAAGACTTTAGCATAGATTCAACAGAATCAAGGCATTTTAAAGACAAGGTTTTCAAAGGAGTATAACAAATGCATCCATTAACAGTTACCTATTTAATAAACAAATCAAATAAAGATAATATTGTTCAGGTGGAAGTTCCATCCCAAGTCTCCTCCCCGGAAATTGCCTCAGTCAAGACTCTATCTCCAAAAAAGCCCGCCAAATGATGACCCCTTCCCAGAGATGTTCAAGACCATTCCCACAGAGTATTTAAATTGTATCCCAGAGACCAAACACATGGTTTTCTCGTCTTCCTTTTCTGGCTCCTCTCTGAGGGGCTAGAAAGCCATCTGGTGATGGGGAAGCTCAACCAATCACATCTGGTTAGGGTGTAGCCGCCTGGAGCCCAGATAGAAAAACCAGAGATGCAGGTGCGCGGCTCTCTCTGCACGGTGCTTGCTGGACCATTTTGGATTTTGGACATCCCACTCTTGTAGTGTGAGTTCCCCCTTTTCCACTATTAAAATATAACTGTTGTTTTTGAGCTGGTCTGGTTATTTATTGTACCGAACTAACTCACGACAATCTGGGAGTGTTGTTACCCATTAAACCTGGGATTTTTCTAATTCGGTTTGATTGGTCTGATTTGGATGACTGCGTTGGTAGAGAGGTTTATCAGGGTGTAGAAACTTTTCATCTGGAGGTCCCATGGAGGAGGCTATTTTTCCCATTGGTCCAAGGCACATGGTGGAAAATACCCTTCTCCCCACACCTGCTCTCTGCCAGGCTAAGATTGGCTTTGTCCGGGTAAGTTCCAAGTTCTAAATCATAACTTTAGAGGCCCCTGGCCTCAGGCGATTTTCGGACTGTCCTGCCAAAGATACAGCCTGCCAGGCTCCCGACCTGTTACAGGGACAAAGAAAGGGCCTGCCTTGTCCTGTGAGATTTCTTTTTCAGGAGACGTCCTGTTCAAGGTATTCCTCATACCCTCTGTTTTTTTTTTTTTTTTTTTTTTTTGACCCAAAGTCTACCACAATGGATGTATTACACTAGGCTATGGGTCTCAGCATAGACTTGCAAAATGGATATCTACAATTTGAGGCCTGATCCCCAAATGTCCTTGGGTGGCCTGTTACAAAATCTTTTTAAATTGGGCTATCCAACACTGTACATCCTTGACACCTAAAACTTTTTGCCGGTGTGGAAACAAACAAACCCCCCATATGCCCACGGTTTCTGGATGCTGGTTCTCCTGCTCCCCCTCCTCAACCCCCTTCCCCACTTCTCTCATTGTTTTCTGTTTGTGTCCATTTCTGGCATGTGATCAGGTCACTCTGGGATTCTCCCTGCAATGGATCCGTTCCCTGTCCTCCCACTCTGAGCTGCATAGGCATTCTGTCCTTATGTTTTTGTTCTCCCTTATAGCATCTGCTGATCTGGCCCTCAATGGAACCACCTGTGTGCTCACCTGGTTTTGCAGCCTACTCCAGGATTTTTAAGCTGTTTTGTTCGTCTGTCTGTTAATATATATGTGTAAATAATGTGGCCACAGTATGCTTGTTTTATGTCTGTGTATATATGTGTGCTTGTTTTAAAATCTGTAAAACTTATAGGTCCAGATTACTACAACAGCTCTGAAAAAATACAAATACATGAATAACCACTATCTTTGGTTGAAGTCAAAACAGAAACCTCAGCATCATCTTTGGTAAGAGTACCCATGGACGCTGGTCCTACCAAGGAGACAGTCCACCTCCAATATCCTTTGGCTTACTAAAATATTCATTCTAATTGTCTTGCTTCTAGCTGGGTAAACTATATGTCTAAATTTAACGTATATGTCTAATTTAGATATACCTGACAGGTAATGGTACCCTGATTCTCAAGTGTCTTTACAGATCTGACAGTATGGTATTTAACAAAAGACTTCCTATGACAGAGAGAGATGCCAGCTCCTGCACCATCCTATAACTCTTCCAAGAAGATGCATGGTTGAGCAAGACCCTGCCTGGAGGCTTGCCTTTGGGTATGGCAAAGTCACCCACACAGCAAAAAGCTGCCTCATCAGCTTCCTCGATACTATACTGGGAGATCAATTGTCTCATCCTGCCAAGACAGGCAGACTGAACCATACCCCCACAGAAAAATCTGTCAGGCCTCCTGGGATTAGCAGCTAAAGGCAAGTACTGCTTTATCAAAGGCCACAGAAAGACTTGGGATTGCCTGCGTAGCTGAAAAAAAGCTGTTTTCACTTCTGCTCACTTACTTATCCCTCTCCAATCTGACTAATGGCATTTGATGACTTAGGGTACTGGTAGCTCATTACTTCATTATTTAAGTTTCCTGCTAAAGGACAGACAGGTGTGTCTCTTTCACAGGCTTCATAGTACAAGATTTAAAAGGTTTCAGATGTATCTTCAGAGGTTCAGAATTTCCAATTTTCTTTGTTCTAAAATGTTCATGCTTTTTAACCTAAAGCCCTAGCCTTTTGCTATGACACCAAGATATAAATCTGTTCCAGTTGTCTTACAGAAACCTGCAGGTTCCTGGGAAAAGTTCTGCTGCTGCATCAAGAAATCTGGTCTAGCCGGGTGGTGGTGGCGCACGCCTTTAATCCCAGCACTTGGGAGGCAGAGGCAGGCGGATCTCTGTGAGTTTGAGACCAGCCTGGTCTACAAGAGCTAGTTCCAGGACAGGCTCCAAAATCAGAGAAACCCTGTCTCAAAAAACCAAAAAAAAAAAAAAAAAAAAAAAAAAAAAAAGAAATCTGGTCTAGTGGAAACTAATGGTCTCCAGAGCCTATTTTGACCCCACCCATTTTCAAGCTTATTTTATACATCATTACTCCTGCCTGGGCCAAGATCAACCTGCAGTGGGTTCTCCCCAGCACCTATACCAGCTCACCAGCTCCTGGGACTTCACCATTGGTATCACCTCTCTAGGTTCAAATGGGCACCCACCCAGCAACTGAAATCTGCTTTTAAAGGACATATCTGCTGTTGCGGGAGGTCCTTCCGCTCCTCCAGCCAATAGCCGCTGAGATACCAGCCCATTGGGGCGTGGTCTCTCTCGCTTTAAAAAAGCGGCTACTTCCCTCCTTGCTCTCTCTTACTTCCTGCTCCGCTTCCGGTGACTAAACTCCCTTCCTGATTGCACAGAGGGCTGTTGTCTGGGATGGGGATCTGTCAGTTTTTTCCCCTTTAAATAAATAACCATTATATTAATCATAATTCCAAACTAGCGTGGGATTGTTTGTGACTTACACCTTCGCCTTCATCTGGTGCCCAACGCTTGGTTTTAGAACCCCTCCTTCCCCCGCTCAGCTTCCTGCCGCCAGTTCGGCCGCGGCCTGTGCCTTGCAGCCTGTGCTTTGTGCTTGGAGCCAGCAGTTTAACATAAATCATCACGCAGTGGCTTTTCTTGCTGCAGTTCTTTATATTTTCCCTTTAGACACCTCAGATTTACTTCAAGTTCCTACGCAGCCTATCGTTTACCTCCCCACATGGATTTAAACTCCTCAGGACTGCGTGGTTTGCTCTTTTCTGAGTCGTTTTCAAATCTCCCTTGCAAGCGCAGCTCTTAAGCGTCGCGAACCAGAGCACGCAACCCCTCGGGACGACTCTGTCATGTGGAGGCATACATGGCTTCCAGGTTACTCTTCTCTACCCTGGATTATGGGTTTATGGTTCTGTGTACGGAATTGACTTAATTACATTTACTTTGTTGAGCAACTTGCATTTCCCAGTTTTTAACAAGTACTAGGCGGACACTGAAACAGGACCCCGTTTTCGTCGCGACTTGGGAACAGCGCCACCTGCTGGATAATAGGTAATATGGCAGTTTTCGTTTCCAACATGAATTTTACTGTTTTGGTTACCAAAACAATGGGTTATATCATGCAAGGTTTATATGACTATGGGGGATAACTTAATTTACTGGTTACTAGGTTTCAGTATTCTTTTGCAAATTCTATCATTTAGGAAGATTATGGCACTCCTAAGAACCATACAATCTTTACTAGAAACTCATGCAGGTCAGGAGATTCAGGATTCAAAAGCTTTGGAATCACAGGTGCAGAATGGGGACCAAAAAATTGATACCTCAGTGAAATCACTAGAAACACATGCAGGTCAGGAGATTCAGGATTTAAGAGAGACAATAATAAAAAGACTTGAAATGATTGAAGATATTATTGGAGCTGGTGAACAGAGTAAGAAGGCACAAGGACAGGATACAATGCCACCACCAGCTATTAGATCTGGCTTACCCAGGGTTTTAGCGACATACCCTGTAATTCATTCTGACAAAGCGTCAACTTCTAAAGGCTCAAAGGGAGTCAGAGAAGCTAGATGGAGGCCAATAGCAATGAATGATCTGAAAGAAATTAAGCAAGCTATTGTTAATTTTGGCTTGGACTCTGCAGATTTAAAGGAAATGGTAAGGACTTGGGCTTCTAATGCTAGAGCTACCCTCCACGAATTCCATAGTTAGTGTCTGCAGTTTTAGATAATGGACCTTCCTTGATGTTTGGAATCTATTTCAGAGAAGAATCCAAACATGTAACAGCAAGGAAGAGCAAAAGGTGTGGAGGTTTCCCAAGATCAAATTCTTGGTGCAGGAGAATATGCTGATCCACAGGTCCAAGCTCTTTATGATAATGAAGTACTGTGTCTATGTCACCAAGCAGCTTTAAATGCTTGGAATAGGCTACAAGATCCAGCAAAAAGGGTTGAATCATATACCAGAATTAGGCAGGGACAGAGAGAACCCTTTATTGACTTTTTGCAAAGATTAATTAAGGCTCTGGACATAGGGGTAACAGACCCAGAAGCTAGATGAATACTTCTTGAATCTCTAGCTTTTGAGAATGCAAACATTGAATGCAAAAAGATAATTGGGCCTTTAAAGTTTAGATCAGCACCTATGGATGAATGGATTCAGCATACAATGAATGTTGAGATGTTTAGCTATAATGATGAATCTTGGGTAGGAGAAGCGATTTCCAAAGCAATGAGAAGACATCAAACTGGCAGGTGTTTTAATTGTGGTAAATTAGGACATCTGAAAAGGGATTACAGGCAAAGAATTTCTAGGAATAATATCTCCTCTGGGAATGACAAAAATAGGAGACCTCGGCCTTCAGGTATAGGCAGGAGATGTGGTAAAGGCCAACATTGGTCCAACGAATGTAGGTCAACAACAGACAGACAAGGCAACCTGATACCATTGGGAAAATCCTCGAGGGGCCTCTTGCAGGCCCCCAAGCCAACAGGGGCCCAGTCATTCCCAGTCACAGTGAAGAACGTGACTAACAAAGAAAAGTAAAGGCTCCAATTTCTGCTGTAAAAAGTAATACTGGTCTAAATGATGAATTATGCGTGGAGGATGAGTCAAAAAACCCAGTAGGACAGAGTAAACGTATATTTTGGCAGACTTCTATTAACGATCAAAGACCAAAGCTAAGAGTCTGTATAAATGGCACTTTTATTGAAGGCTTATTAGACACAGGTGCGGATGTAAGTATCATTACTCCAGAATCTTGGCATCCGAATTGGCCTCTTGAAGAGGTAGATGTTCAGTTCCTGGGAATTGGAACCCTATCTCGTGTAAAACAAAGTACAAGATGGGTTGAATGCATAGGGCCTGAAGAGCAAATAGGAAGACTAAGGCCATATATTGCCAATATTGCAATAAATTTATGGGGCCGTGACCTGCTACAGCAATGGAATACCCAGATTAACATTCCTGTAGTTCCAGGAACTCATAATTCTGGGAAGGATATGATGAGGTATTATGGGAAAAGGTCACCAGCCATTCAGGCTGTACAAGAACATACAGCAAATACCAAACTTTTAGAGGTACCAACAGCCCTACCTTTAAAATGGCTAACTGAGAAGCCAATATGGATCAAACAATGGCCTCTAGCTGAAGATAAATTACAGGCATTGGAACAGCCGGTGCAAGAGCAACTAGATGCTCACCATATTGAAGAATCAACCAGCCCTTGGAATTCTCCTGTGTTTGTTGTAAAAAAGAAATCCGGTAAATGGAGAATGGTGACAGATTTAAGAGCTGTCAAAAAGGTAATTCAACCTATGGGCCCACTACAATCTGGAATTCCTTTGCCTTCTCTATTACCAAAAGGATGGCCTCTTATAGTTATTGATTTGAAAGATTGTTTTTTCACTATACCGTTACAAGAAAAGGATAGAGAAAAATTTGCCTTCACAGTGCCTACTTATAATAATTCTCAGCCTAATAGGAGATATCAATGGACTGTCCTCCCATAGGGGATGCTCAATAGTCCTACATTGTGCCAATATTTTGTAAGTAAGCCATTGGAAATAATTCATAAACATTTCCCCAAGTCCATAATTTATCATTACATGGATGACATCTTGTTATCTGATTCAAATAAAGATACTTTAGAAAGGATGTTTGAAGAAGTAAAGAAAGTCTTGCCTAGATGGGGATTACAAATTGCCCCTGAAAAGATTCAAAGAGGAAATTCTATTAATTACCTAGGTTACAGAATAGGGTTAGAGAAAATTTAAACGCAAAAGGCACAAATTAGGCGAGACCGGTTAAAGACTCTTAATGACTTCCAAAGATTGTTAGGAGACATTTCCAGTCTACAACCAGCTGTTGGGATAACACCTGATCTAATAGTTCATTTAAACAAAACCTTAGATGGTGATAAAGATTTGAATAGTCCAAGAAAACTGACAGCTGAAGCAGAAAAGGAACTGACAATGATTGAGGAAAAATTACAGGAGGCACATGTGGATAGGGTGAACCCAAATCTTAGCTGCATCCTAGTCATATTGCCTTCCAGAATTTCTCCTACGGGGATTCTAATGCAGAGGGAAGATATTATTTTAGAGTGGATATTTATACCTAATAAACCAAGTAAAAAATTAAAAACTTATGTGGAAAAAGTCTCTGAATTAATTATAAAAGGTAAGCTGAGACTTCGTCAACTAGCAGGTATAGACCCAGCAGAAATTATAGTGCCTTTTACTACTGAAGAAATAAAAAAGTTATGGGAAGACAATGAACCATGGCAAAGAGCTTGTGCTAATTTTTTGGGAGAAATTAATAGCAACTATCCCAAAAGTGGTAGACTTAACCTCATGAAGAGAACTTCTTGGATTCTTCCTAGAATTGTACGTGATGCTCCAATAAATGGAGCCCGTACGTTCTGTACTGATGTAAATAAATGAGGGAAAGCAGGTTATAAGTCAGATGAATTGAGTAAGGTGGAACAAAGCCCTCATAATTCTGTCCAGAAGGCAGAATTATATGCCATTCTTATGGTGCTAAGGGATTTTAAAGAACCTCTTAATATAGTTACAGATTCACAATATGCAGAAAGAGTTATCTTGCATATTGAAACCGCTGAATTTATACCAGATGACACAGAGTTGACTTCATTGTTTATCCAGGTACAAGACATAATCAGGAACAGGCTTTGTCCGATGTACGTAACACACATCCGGTCCCATACAGGTCTGCCTGGTCCTCTAGCACAAGGCAACGCTGCGATTGATCAATTATTGATTGGAAGCTTGTTGCAGGCCTCAGAATTTCATAAGAAGCATCATGTCAATAGTAAAGGCCTAAAGAAAGAATTTTCCATTACATGGCAACAAGCTAAGGACATTATAAAGAGATGTCCTACTTGTTCTTTCTATAATCAAACACCATTGCCTGCAGGGAGTAACCCAAAGGGTACTAAGAGAAATGAAATCTGGCAGATGGATGTGTTCCACTTTATGGAATTTGGTAAATTGAAATATGTACACCATACCATAGACACGTATTCAGGTTTTCAATGGGCTACTGCCCTGAGCTCAGAAAAGGCTGATTCAGTAATCACACATCTATTGGAAGTTATGGCCATCATGGGAATACCTGCACAAATAAAGACAGACAATGGTCCAGCATATGTATCTAAGAAAATGTAATGCTTTTTTGATTAGTATAATATAAAACACATTACAGGTATACCACATAATCCCACAAGTCAGGCAGTTATAGAAATATCAAATCGTACTATAAAGGATATGCTGAATAAACAGAAAGGGACCGAAAATACCCACAGAAATAGATTACATAATGCTTTATTGACCTTGAATTTTCTTAACGTTAATGAGAAAGGAATGACAACAGCAGAAAGACATTGGATAATGGAAAAGTCTGCTGAACTAAATCAACCAATTTATTTCAAAGATGTGCTGACCTCTCAATGGAAGCCAAGAGATGTGCTACGTTGGGGAAGGGGTTTTGCTCTTGTTTCCACAGGAGAAGAAAAATTGTGGATACCATCAAAATTAATAAAGGTTCAATTTGAAGAGGAGAAACCTCTTGGAAAGGAGAAATGACAACTCACCCACAATGATGATATTCCTACAGGTGGTAAGAAAAACATATAGAATGGGGGCATGGTTCTGTTCTTATCTCCAGAGGAAAACACTCATCTTTGAAAAATTCAAGGGACCCTGGATGTTTGGATACCGACAGATGGAAAAATACCTGCCCAATAGGAACTATCAAGAAAACTGAATAGGTTATGTAAGTAAAATATACTAAACCATATTTCTAAATTTATAGAGCTGGTTTTGAAGTTGGACTCTGGCTCAGTCCCTCTCCAATTCCAAGCCTGTTGGTAAGAGAAAAACCCAGAGTTTCTGGAGTTTCTGTCTCATGTCAAGAGCCATGATAGGGGACAGAAAGAAATATGAGTTTAGAAAACATCTTTGCTTTTCTTCATATCTATCATACTTTTCATTGAATATATTTATCATGCCTTTCATTGAATATATATATGTCTATATGATTAATGTTTACGTTTTTCACAATGAACAATGAGTTTTTCCTGAAGTGACATTTGAAGTTTCCAGGAAGAAGATGGGGCCCCATAACAACAACTCCACCTGGTTGATATGACGTCATGATACTGATAGCGATACTACAAGACCTGTTTTGGGTACCAGCTCCACAAGACAGTTCCAACTTGGTTAGCTGAAACGGTGCACATCTTATACAACATTCTGGCCAGACCTGCACAAAATACTCAGAGACTATTTGCAATTTTAAAAGACATTGATCTTGAAATTTAACCATCATTTTACTTTCACAGGATCCCCCAGAAAGAACGTCGCCCCATGACAGCTGGAAGTAACTCTAGAGGACGACGTCCCCTCTCCCAGTAAAGTTTGCCCTTGGGTTTAGGGACATTATTTAGGGGTTGATTATAATTGGTATACGGTTGAGGGTTGGGGAAGGAATTTTATAAGCTCAGGGATCATTTGAAAAAAAAAAAAGGAGGGATAATGGGATGATGGGATAATAGATTGGTACTAGTTGGTACTTGTGAGTGATTGTTTTGAGACAAATATATTGGTATCGATTCTTATATATTGATACAAAGTGAAATTATATTGACTATTGTATGCATGCATGTTTCTACCTCTGTTTAAAAACATTTTTTATGTATTGACATATATTGTATTGATATATTGTATATATTTACCATATTGCAGTGTACATTTCTACCTCTGATTAAGATACTTACATACTGTTTGTGTACTGATATATATTTACCATACTGCAATGTATATTTGTACATTGTTTATATTTGGAGGTCATTGTCCTCATTTGTTTCACAGTCGTTTATTGTCTTAGTCTTTAAGTTAGATAGGTATTGAAAATTATATAGATCAATAGTATTCTAAGTTTGTCATTTATAATTGGACTAATCAGGTTCTTTAGATACATAGAGATTATACTCAGTATAGATAGATAATCTTCAACCTCTTCAAAGAGCTGTAGAAAATGGCCTTTAATCTAACTCAGAGTTTTGAAGTAGTGAGACACAATTGCTCCTGGCAACACCGCTCTATTCCCGAGAGAATGTTGAGCACCAAAGACACTCCACCTGGAGCCTTTCTTCTTGGCTGAACTGGCCTTTGGGCAAAGAAATGCCCATACCTCAACCACTGACAGAAATACAGAGTATCTGTGAATGGAAAAAACAGGACTGTCATATCCTGCCAAGACAGGGTAAGATAGTTTTGACAAGTTTCTTGCCTTTGAAAATGGTATGTCAGTTATGTTAGGCCTTAGCCAAAGTTGGTTGCTTCAACGCTGCAAACGTGACCTTGGGTGATTGCCCAGGTAGCTAGTTGTCTCTGTGATTTGTTGCATGTTTTGGAAGTTATTTGATTGCACTTCCTAATTACTCAGGTAACATTATTTCCCTTCTCAGATCTTCGATGGGGTTGAAGACTATATAAATGTAGTTACTTTCCACTCATGACTTGGCCAAGCTATTTATTATACAAGACCTAAGCTAGTTAGAATAGGATATTTGTACTTATTGTATATAATTTCATAGTAAGTTTAGAACTCTCTTACTTAAACAAAAGGGGGAGATGTTGCGGGAGGTCCTTCGGCTCCTCCAGCCAATAGCCGCTGAGATACCAGCCCATTGGGGCGTGGTCTCTCTCCCTTTAAAAAAGCAGCTACTTCCCTCCTCGCTCTCTCTTTACTTCCTGCTCCGGTTCCAGCGACTAGACTTCTTCCTGATTGCGCAGAGGGCTGTTGTCTGGGACGGTGATCTGTAAGTTTTTTCCCCTTTAAATAAATACCACCCTATTAATCATAATTCCAAACTGGTGTGGGATTGTTTATGACTTACGCCATCAATCTGCTGTCATCTCATCCATTCACCCTTGTCTCTCCTTTACAACCAGGGCACTTCTCCATCCCATTCTTTCTGGCAGTTAATCACCCTTCCCATGGCTAGCCCCATTCACAGGGCCTGTAATAACAATCTCTTTTTTTCTACTAGGAACCTGCCTTCTCAGCTCCCTCAAGGAACAGATGCCTTGAGGTCTCCAGGATGGTAGTTATTGGATGCTTCACCATCCACACCTCCTGCTGAGCGTGAGCCCACAAACTCCCAACTCTCCCCTCCCCCACATCACTCCATGCCCGAAGGAAGTAGCCAGAATTGAGCCAATGCTCCTAAACCCGAAGTGTGGAATGTTTGAGTTAGGCTACACCATAGCCCCTGGCATTCATATATCCGAAGAGTCTGGAACGTCCAAGTTGAAGTTCCATTCCAAGCCCTCCCCTGGGAGTTGCCTCAGTATAGACTCCATCTCTGAAAAGGCCCACCAAAGGATGACCCCTCCCCAGATATACTCAAGATCACGCCCACAGGGTATTTAAATTGTACCCTAGAGAACAAACATGCAGTTTTCTGGTCTTCCTTCCCCAGCTCCTCTCTGGGGGGCTAGAGGGTCATCCGGGAGCATTGGTATCCAGTAAAGTTTTTTTTCTAATTCGGTTTGATTTGGTCTGATTCAGGTTACTGCGTCAGTGGAAAGGCTTATAGGGGTGCAGAAACATTTCAAATATATTGATAGGTCGTACATGCCATTTTCCCCCCACATTTAAGATAATGTAAGTCTTAACTTAGACAACAATGAAGACACTAAGAGAGACTTACATAGATCTAATCTACATGGGAAGTAGAAAAAGATAAGATCTCCTGAGTAAATTGGGAGCATGGGGACCTTGGAGGAGGGTTGAAAGGGGGAAGGGAGAGGCAGAGAGGGGAGCAGAGAAAAATGTAGAGCTAAATAAAAATCAATAAAAAGATTAATATCTTAGATTTAAAAAGATATGTTAAGTTTTATAAGTTATTTTAAAAATCAGCAAAAGAGAAAAGAAACCCAACAGTATGAGAGTACTGAAAAAGTACTTTATCTTAGGGGATGTTAACATTATTGATCTTGATTACATTATATTTCAAAAGGCTGGCAAGCTGCATGGGTTTTTGTTGTTGTTGTTTCCTAACATAATGAAATAACTTTACTGATAAAGTTCTTTTAGAATGAATAAAGAGGTAAGAACTTCTAAGACAAAGCAAACACTGACGACCACATATTATCAGCACACATTTTCTAGCACAGAAAATTGGAAAGAAACCAGGTTTACCTCTACACAGGCTTTCATCCCTGAGGCTGCAGCATAGTGAAGGGGTGTGTTCTTTTTGTTATCAACAGCATCAATAGCTGCTCTTTCGTATTCACCCTGGTCAAGCTTTGCTCCTTTCCATCTTAAGATCATCTGCAGACAATCTGCTCTCCTGCAATCATCTTCCACAGGGCGTGTTAAGCGAGGATGAAGGGTTCCTTCAGATATCATGATTTGAGGCCCCATACACAACAGATGCATAGATGTTTCATTGTGCACATTCCGTTTATTTGGGTTTCCATCTCTACCAAAAAGAAAAGTCCTAAAAGGAAAAGGAATGATAAAAACAACTTTTTCCAACCTAAAAACACAGAGAAAATAACAATTTTAAAGGTAAGGTGTACTTCAAAACTAAAAATCCAACTTCTATTGAAGTGTCTGTATGACTAACTCATTCTCATTCAATTAAGAAGACTGGGAGCTGCAAAATGCCTTAGATGGTGAAGTGCTCATCACACAAGTCTGACAATCTGAATTTTGGGCACAGAACTCATGGTAGAATGGCAGAACTGACTCTACAAAGTTGTCCTTTGACCTCCACCATGAGCTGTGGCACATGTATGACTGCCCCATACACACGAAAAATGAACTTTAGTGTCTATAAAGTATATGAGAATAAAAATAGAAAAGGGAAAGGAAGAGAAAAAAGAAAGCAGAAAGGAGGAGGGGGATAGAGGATGTTCTAATCCAAGAGTACTTTAAAAAAATTAACAGAAATAAAAAAATAAAAATAAAGGAAAAGCCCTGACATGCTATATGAATCAAGGAACCTCCAAAGAAGCCACTGAGTTTATTCTTTTGTTGGCCACCTACTGCTGGGCATGCAGCAGTAGATAGTTTGTTTCCCTGGTGAGACTTACTTGAAGGAAACTAAAGATTGCTTCTGGATTAGGGATGGGGCATGGTGTCCACTCCTACTTTGGCTTCTAGACACCACAGAAGAGTTTTTCAAAAGACTCAATCTGTCTTAACACATGTTTTGATTGAGCATAGTTTATGAACAAAAAAATAGTTTAGAAAATAGGGAGACAATTTTATATTGCCTTTTTAAATAGCTGAATATTCATATTTGATACTATACCAAAAGTTTAACAAGTGATAGATTATTAAAGGTTAGTTAAAAATTGTATGAATGAACTTTTTGCAGTGTTAATTAAAAGTCTAATGGTCTAAGTTATATTTAAAAAAATTTAATAAATGCAGAACTTTAAACAATCATAAACAAATGTGAAATATATTGATTCACTGAGTTAGGGACACTCTAATTTTATTATATAATAAATTACATTGGTTTTTATCTCTACCAATTTTATTAGAAGGTAAGAACTCAGAAGTTATCAGGTTGAACATAAAGAATGCGTCTTTCAAAATTTTAGCATTCACTTGAAAGATCAAAGAAAAGAGAAAAAAGAACAAGAAAGTAACACATCTGTCCAAATGGATCTGTCAATCAACTGGTCAAGAAAATCCTCTCAGGAAAAACTGTCTGCTATAGAGAATTAAGAAATAATACAAAAGTTGCCTAAATTATAGAATGATTAGCAGTTGTTTTACTTGAAAGATTTTATTAGTTTTTGAGAAAATGCCAGCCTAGAGCCTCAGTTGTCATTCACCATTTGAGAATAGTACTGTATTGCAGTGGGCAACAATAAATGAAAAAACCCCTAACTGTCCAAAATGCTGAAAGTAAGTGACAATAGAATGCTCAGCCTCAATCAGGATACGGATCACCCTCTGTAAGACTCAGGGAACATTGCAGAAGAGGAGTGGAAAGAATGCAAGAGCCAGAAGACAAGGAGATATGCAGCAAAAAGATATTTTCTGGACATGACATAGCAAATATAGTCCTCTTTTCCTTAACTCACTAAAGCTGTGTTGATCTGCACATGACTTGCACAAGATTGAGTTACTCAGTATTTTATCATGGATAGGAAAAGAGCCCATGAGGCCGCTTCCCTCCCAGAGGGTTTGTTGACAGATAATGGTCCAAAGAGATTATTGCAAAGCAATGTACACTCTTAAGGGGTGAATGTGAACAATGACCATGACATGACAATGGTCATTCTATAATTTAGGCAACTTTTGTATTATTTCTTAATTCTCTGTAACAGAGAGTGTTTCCTGAGAGGATTTTCTTGACCAGTTGATTGACAGATCCATTTGGACTGATCCTTAGGTGAGGGGACACTAAAGTGTCACTTTTTTGTTCTTTTTAAACAGAAAGCCTCCAGCTAACTAATAATTCTATGTATAGACAATTATCTATTAATGACCTTCTGGGAAGACCAAGATGTCATACCTATAACCTAGAGCGAATATATGACTCAGATCTCAATTCCAGTAATCAGAATTCTTAGTTTTATAAGTCTCTGATAATGAGGAAGAGCTATAACTAGTGACTGCTAATAGTCATTTTTTTTCCACTTCTAATGCAAAATGTCTTTAAATTAGTCTTAATCTCTTTAATCACTTTCAGTGTATTGGGAGAATACACTGATCTCCAACGGTCCCTTTGACTACTGTTCACTCTGATCTTTGAGAGTATTCTTTTATAATCTAATCTATTTTCAACATTACGCTCTGAATATCAATACATCCAAAGCAACAAAGTACTATTAGAACTTTTGGTCTGATTTAGAGATAATAGAAAAGATCATACTAAATCACAATCCTATCAAATTATTTGGGTACCCTCAGTTTTAGAAAACTTAACCCAGAATAGTATCATGTAACACAAACATGTCAGTATACATTTTCAAATATCACGAATATTTTCCTTTCCACTGATTACTTAACAACAATACTTACCCTAATATTCTATTCATTCCATGTCTAGCAGCATAGTGTAATGGAGTGTTGTGTTGATAGGGCTCTCCATAGGATGTATTTGGATCAAGGGATTCTTTTAGTTGAGGATTATTTTCATATATTTGGCAAGCGAGGTTTTCATCACCATTGATGAGAGCTTTGCGGAATTTGGTGGTTGTATTTCCCATGTTTTGTTTTATTTTCTGATAAGCAGTGGCACTTTTTTCCTTCAGCCACTTCTTGAATACTTCTACATGTTCCACATTCTAATGAAGGAGAAGTAATCAAATTAGAGTGTAACAGTAATTACAAAGCAGTATCCAACATTGCCAATTACAAATATTAATAACATCTGTGAAGCAGATGAAGGAAGTAAACAATATTACATGCTGTTAAATTTGCCATACTTTTAACACTGGTCAAATTAACCTCTTATTAAATTTTAATATTTTCCCATATAAAGACTGTAAGGTTACACAGCTGTATTTTATCTAGAAAAGTTTCTTTTATATATATAAACTTTTCACATGAGCAGGAATCAATTTCACTGACTTTTATGGCTGAATACATTTGTAATTCATGAGAACTAATTTTGATTGTCAACTCAAGGACATCAAGAATCAAATAAAACCCAAGCAGCTGGGCACACCTGGGGACAATTTGAGGTGAGTAGACACACCCTAACACTGGGCTGCACCTTCTGGCAGGACCCCACATAAAAGCACATGGAAGAAGGGAGCTTTTGCTTTTTGCCTTCTCATTTTCACTCCTGCTGGAAAGTCACCTTTCTGTTGCCGAGGTATTCAGCATTTTAGAACCTACTTTTTCAGAATCCTAATGCAGATGGAAGACAAGCAGCTCTCCAAGAAAACTCAGGCTCACTGACTGAACAGCTAAAGGATTCTTGACCTTCTGGTCCAAAGATAAACTACTGTTGGGCTACAAGGATTAGTCTGTAAGTCATTCTAACACCCCCCACGCACACACAAAATGTACATGCACACACGTGCAGGTACACAGTATTCTGTCAGTTCTGTTCCTTTAGAAAACCCCAACTAAAACAACCCAGTGAATTACATGTAGGTATTACTAAGTCAATTTGTGGATTATTAAAAAAAGAACAAAAAGTTTTCTTCAATTAAGAAATACAGTTCAGGAAAAATGGAACTGCTAAGTACTTAGTAGAAAAGGACTTAAAATATAAATACATATGTAACTATACAACTTATTGATACTCAGATAATAACAGCAAAATAAAAACGCTGATCAAACAAAATGGAGATAGTAATTATTCTACCTTTCAAAGTTATTCAATTTTTTGCTATAAAAGGATTCAAATCAATGCTGAAAATATTAAATGTCTGTGCACACTACATGTGTGAAGAACTCATAATGATCATCAAATGGGCAATTGAGGTAGGGGAGGGGAAAGCATAAAAATGAAAAATATGTCAGAAAAGTGAAATGTCACAATTGCTAACACTACTCTTAAGCAAGGTATTTACCCCCGAAAATATCAACTTCCCATCTGTCCATTAAGGAAAACGACTATTTTACAGACATGTGTATAAAAATCATAAGAGAAAGTACAGTGATATTTGAATATTAATAAATAAAGTTTACATGAAGATCAGAAAGCAAAACAGCTACACTAGTCAGTAATACAAGCCAGGCAGTGGTGGCACACACCTTTAATTCCAGCAGTCACACTAGCTGGCTATAGAGGCCGGGTACTGGTAGTGCATCTCTTTAATCCCAGCACTAGAGAGGAATATAAGGAGGAATGAGTGAGGAAATGGCTCTCTTCCATTCTGAAGATTTCGTAGAGGTAAGAACTCTTTAGTGGCTTGGCTGCTTTGCTTTTCTAATCTTCAGGATGAACCCCAATATCTGTCTCAGGGTTTTTATTATTTGTGCTACATTTGGCACTCAACATTTGAAGGTATGAATTCACGAAAAATCCATTTGCCTATGGCTTTTTTTTATTAAAAATTTCCACCTCCTCCCCTCCTTCGATTTACCTCCCCCTCCCTCTCCAGTCCTAACAGCAGTCAGGGTTCCCTGCCATGAGGGAAGTCCAAGGTCCTCCCTCCTCAATCCAGGTCTAGGAAGGGGAGCATCTAAACAGACTAAGCTCCCACAAGGCCAGTACATGCAGTAGGATCAAAACTCAATGCCATTGTCCTTGGTTTCTCAGTCAGCCCTCATTGTCCGCCACATTCAGAGAGTCCGGTTTGATCACATGCTTGTTCAGTCCCAGTCCAGCTAGCTTTGGTGAGCTCCCATTAGATCAGTCCCACCCTCTCAGTGGGTGGATGCACCCCTCACGGTCCTGATTTCCTTGCTCATGTTCTCCCTCCTTCTGCTCCTCGTTTGGACCTTGGAAGCTCAGTCCAGTGCTCCAATGTGGGTCTCTGTCTCTATCTCCATCCATTGCCAGATGAAGATTCTATGTGATATGCAAGATATTCATCAGTATGGCTATGGGATGAGACCAGTTCAGGCACCTTCTCCTCTGCTGCCCAAGGAACAAGGTGGGGACATCTCCTTGGACACCTAGGAACCCCTCTAGAGTCAAGTCTCTTGCCAACCCTAAAATGGCTCCCTAAATTAAGATATCTACTTCCCTGCCCCCATATCCACCCTTCCTCCATCCCAACCATCCCATTCCCCTAAGCTCTCTCAATTCTCCCCTTCTCCCTTTTCTCTCTCCATATCCCCTTACCCCCACCCCAATACCACCCCGATGCTCCCAACTTTTGCCCGGTAATCTTGTCTACTTCTAAAATCCAGGAGGATAACTATATGTTTTTCTTTGGGTTCACCTTCTTATTTAGTTTCTCTAGGATCACGAATTATAGGCTCAATGTCCTTTACTTATGGCTAGAATCCATTTATGTGTGAGTACATACCATATTCATCTTTTTGGGTCTGGGTTATCTCACTCTATTTCCATCCATTTGCATGCAACATTCAAGATGTCATTGTTATCGCTGAGTAAAACTCTAAAGTGTATATGTACCACACCTTCTTTATCCATTCTTCTATTGAGGGACACCTAGGTTGCTTCAAGGTTCTGGCTATTACAAATAATGCTGCTATGAACATAGTTGAACAAATGTTTTTGTAGTATGATGGGGCATCTCTTAGGTATATTCCCAAGAGTGGAATTGCTGAGTCCTGAGGTAGGTTGACTCCCAGTTTCCTGAGCAACAACCACACTGATTTCCAAAATGGTTGCACAAGTTTGCATTCCCACCAACAGTGGATGAGTGTTCCCCTTCTCTCCACACCCTCTCCAGCAGAGGCTATCATTGGTGCTTTTGATTTTAGCCATTCTGACAGGTGTAAGATAGTATCTCCAAGTTGTTTTGATTTGCATTTCCCTGATCAGTAAGGAGGCTGGGCATGACCTTAAGTGTCTTTTGGCCATTTGAACTTCTTCTGTTGAGAATTCTCTGTTCAGTTGAATACACCATTTTTTAATTAGGTTACTTAGAGTTTTAATGTCTAGCTTCTTGAGTTCTTTATATATTTTGGAGATCAGACCTTTGTCTGATTCAGGGTTGGTGAAGATCTTCTCCCAATCAGTAGGTTGCCTTTTTGTCTTAATGACAGTGTCCTTTGTTTTACAGAAGCTTCTCAGTTTCAGGAGGTCCCATTTATTTATTGTTGTTCTTATTGTCCGTGCTTCTGGGGTTATACACGGGAAGTGGTCTACTGTGCCCATGTGTTGCAGTCTACTTCCCAGTTTCTCTTCTATCAGGTTCAGTGTAGTCACATTAATATTGAGATCTGTAATCTATTTGGACTTGAGTTTTGTGCATGGTGATAGATATGGATCTATTTTCATTCTTCTACAGGTTGACATCTAGTTATGCCAGCACCATTTGTTAAAAGATGTTTTCTTTCTTCCATTGTATACTTTTAGCTTCTTTGTCGAAAATCAGGTGTTCATAGGTTTGTGGATTAATATCTGGGACTTCAATTTGATTCTATTGGTCAACATCTCTGTTTTTGTGCCAATACCAAGCTGTTATCATTACTGTAGCTCTGTAATAGAGTTTGAAGTCAGGGATGGTAATGCCTCCGGAAGCACTTTTATTGTATAGGACTGTTTTGCCTATTCAGGGTATTTTTTTTTTCCATATAATGTTGATTATTGTTCTCTCAAGGTCTGTGAAGAATTTTGTTGGGATTTTGATGGGGATTGCATTGAATCTATAGATTGCTTTCGGTCGAATTGCCATTTTTACTATGTTGATCCTCCCAATCCAAGACCATGGGAGATCCTTCCATGTTCTGGTATCCTTTAAAATTTCTTTCTTCAAAGCCTTAAAGTTCTTGTCAAATAGATCTTTCACTTCCTTGGTTAGAGTTACCCCAAGATACTTTATGCTATTTGTGGCTATCGTGAAAGGTGATGCTTCTCTGATTTCCCTCTCTGCTTCCTTATCCTTTGTGTATAGGAAGGCAACTGATTTTTTAGAGTTGATCTTGTATCCTGCCACATTACTAAAGGTGTTTATCAGTTGTAGGAGTTCTTTGGTAGAGTTTTTGGGGTCGCTTATGTATACTATCATATCATCTGAAAATAACGAAAGCTTAACTTCTTCCTTTCCAACATGAATCCCCTTGATCCCCTTATGTTTTCTTATTGCTATTGCTAGAACTTTAAGCACTATATTGAAGAGGTATGGAGAGAGTGGACAGCCTTGTCTTGTTCCTGACTTTAGTGGGATGGCTTTGAGTTTCTCTCCATTTAGTTTGATGTTAGCTGTTGGTTTCCTATATATTGCTTTTATTATATTTAGATATGATCCTTGTATCCCTAATCTCTCCAAGACCTCTATCTTAAAGGGGTATTGAATTTTGTCAAGTGATTTTTCAGTATCTAATGAAATCATCATATGTTTTTTTTCCTTCAGTTTATTTATATGATGGACTTTCGTATGTTGAACCAGCACTGCCTCTCTGAAATGAAGTCTACTTGATCATAATGTATAATTTTTTGGATGTGTTCTTATATTCGGTTTGTCAGTATTTTATTGAGAATTTTTGCATCATTGTTCATGAGTGAGATTGGTCTGTAATTCTCTTTCTTGGTTAAATCTTTCTTGCGTGGTTTTGGTATCAGCGTGACTGTAGCTTCATAAAAGGAGTTTGGCAATGACTCTTCTGTTTCTATTTTGTGAAATACCTTAAGGAGTATAGGTATTAGCTCTTCTTGGAAGTTCTGGTAGAATTCTGCATTGAAACCATCTGGTCCTGGGCTTTTTTTGGTAGGGAGGTTTCTGATGACCACTTCTAATTCCTTGCGACTTACAGGTCTATTTAAACTGTTCACCTGGTCTTGATTTAATTTTGGTATATGGAACTTATCTAAATAAGTGTCCATTTCTTTCACATTTTCCAATTTTGTGGCATACAGGCTTTTGTAGTAAGATCTAAAGATTCTATGAATTTCCTCTGTGTCTGTGGTTATGTCGCCCTTTTCATTTCTGATGTTAATTTGCGTGTTCTCTCTCTGTCGTTTGATTAGTTTGTATAGGGGTTTGTCATTCTTGTTGATTTTTTCTAGGAACCAGCTTTTTGTTTCATTGATTCTTTGGATTGTTTTCTGTGTTTCTATTTTGTTGATTTCAGCCCTCAGTTTGATTATTTCCAGTCTTCTACTCCTCCTGGGTGAGACTGCTTTTTTTTTCTCTAGAGCTTTCAGGTGTGCTGCTAAGTCTCTAATGTGTGCTTTCTCCATTTTCTTTATGTGGGCACTTAGTGCAATGAACTTTCCTCTTAGCACTCCTTTCGTAGTGTCCCATAGATTTGAGTATGATGTGTCTTTATTTTCATTGAATTCAAGGAAGACTTTACTTTCTTTATTTCTTCCTTGACCCGGGGTGGTTCAGTAGTTGACTGTTCAGTTTCCATGAGTTTGTAGAATTTCTGGGGCTAGAATTGTTGTTGAATTCTAACTTTATTCCATGGTGATCCAATATTACACAGGTGGTTACTACAATTTCTTTGTATCTATGGATGTTTGCTTTGTTTGATCAATTTTTGAGAAGGTTCCATGAGATGTTAAGAAGGTATATTCTTTTATGTTTGGGTGGAATGTTCTATTGATGTCTGTTAAGTCCATTTGGTTTATTACATCTGTTAGTTCTTTTATTTCTCTGTTAAGTTTCTGTCTGGTTGACCTGTCCTTTGGTGAGAGAAGAGTATTGAAATCACCCACTATTAGAGTGTGAGGTTTGATGTATGTTTGGAGTTCTTGTAATGTGTTTTTTACATATGTGGGTGGGTTTTATATTTGGGGCATAGATATTCAGGATTGAGACTTCCTCCTGATAAATTGTTCCTGTTATGAGTATAAAGTGTATAAACCTTTTCCCAACCCTTTACTATAAGGTAGTGTCTGTCTTTGAATTTGAGGTGTGCTTTTTGTAAACAATAGAATGTTGGATCCTGATTTCGTATCCATTCTCTTAACCTGTGCCTTTTTATTGGTGAATTGAGTCCATTGATATTAAGTGATATTAATGACCAGCAGTTGTTAACTCCGGTTATTTTTTCTGGTGGTAGTGTTTGTATGTTTCCCTTCTTTGAGTTGTGCTGGTGGAGGGTTGTCAGATGCTTGAGTTATTATGGGTGTTGTTGGCTTTCTTGGTTAGTGATTTTCCTTCTAGTATTTTCTGTAAGGCTGGGTTTGTGGCTACGTATTTTTTAAATTTGTTTTTGTCCTGGAATATCTTGTTTTCTCCATCGATGGTGAATGCAAGCTTTGCTGGGTATAGTAGTCTGGGCTTTCATCTATGGTCTCTTAGTGTCTGTAGCACATATATCCAAGACCTTCTGGCTTTCATGGTTTCCACTGAGAAGTTAAGTGTAATTCTGATGGGTTTCCCTTTATATGTTACTTGACCTTTTTCCCTTGCAGCTCTTAATTTTTGTTCTTTATACTGTATGTTTTGTGTTTTGATTATTATATGGCGAGGGGATTTTTTTTTTTTTTGATCCAGTCATTTGGTGTTCTGTATGCTTCCTGTACCTTCATAGGAATATCCTTCTTTAGGTTGGGAAAGTTTTCTTCTATAATTTTGTTGAATATATTTTCTGGGCCTTTAAGCTGTAATTCTTTTCCTTCTTCTACCCTTATTATTCTTAGGTTTGGTCTTTTCACGGTGTCCCAGATTTCCTGGATATTTTGTGTAAAGAATTTGTTGGATTTGCTCTTTTTTTTGATCAATTAGTTTATTTCCTCTATAGTATCTTCTATATCTGAGATTCTTTCTTCTACCTCTTGTATTCTGTTGGTAATACTTGTCTCTGTAGTTCCTGTTTGTTAACCCAGATTTTCCATATTCAGCCTTCCCTCGGTTTGTGTTTTCTTCATTAACTCCATTTCATTTATCAATTCTTCAACTGTTTCCCTTACCTGTTTGATTGTTTTTTTTTTCTTGGTTTTCTTGGGTATCATTTCCTCTACCTTTTTGTTTGTCTGCCTATGGCTTTTTTGCCACCATCATAGGCGCACACAGGGCTTCATCCCCACCTGGCTAGGTTTTTTTTTTTTTCCTTCACAAGGCCTCTGATTGAGTTTGGGCTTTTCCAATTGTAGCTCCTCTGAAACAGTCACCTGCTTCCACCCAAACTCCAGAACTACCTGGGCTCCAAATGCCACAGGACTCACTCACTCTAGACTGGCCAGTTCTGCCATCAGGCAGTACCCCCCCACACACCACCACACATGTTTTCTCTGAATTACAAAGACAGCCATCCCCCCCCCCCCAGTCCTTATGGGCTCTCCTTGAAACCCCTTTTTGGGCTGCTGCCAAATTAGGTAGCTGGCTTGAGATCCAGTCAAGCTTTTATTGTTCTACACAGCAGCAGTCAGTCTCACATGTTCATCAGCATTGCTGTAGATTTGGTAAGACAATTAATTCTTGAAGGAATTAGTTAAAAGGGAGTTTTTTTTAACCACATTAAAAAATGGGGAAAACCATTAGAATGGAAGGATTTGGGTCTCTGTATGATAGTATGCTAGACAGTTTCAAAATGGAATGATTAAATGAGAGGATATCTAATTTTGATGGGATTTATGTGATATCAATTGTAAATACTATCAGCTTTATCATTTTTGTCTTATCACTAAAAAAAGTTGTTTTAATATGAATGCTAAGATACAGTTCTTAGAAAAACCTAATCAAACAGGTCACAGAGATATTAAAATCCAGACCAAGGTATTTAAGGGAGAGCCATTCAGCACTGGATTATAAAAATAGGAGCAGTCTAAAGTTTTCAAACAACCAACCTTAATAATATAACCAGTCACCTTACAGGAATCACCAGATGGCAGAGGTTCTGTTACACCTAACTGGATTCCTATGCCAATGTTAGATTTAGGGAGAATCAAGGAAGCAATCGTCTCATATGGCATGCTGTGAAGCAAATGTTAAACTTGGGGTCAGTTTGTAATTATCCTTAAAGACTGGACAGAATTGGTTAAAGGTGTTTTAGAGCCTGGTCCACAATTACAATGGAGTACCTGGTTCAAAGAGGTTAAGATTATTGAACAACGGAGTAAAGCTAGAGGTAGGGAAATCTCCCAAGATCAAATTCTTGGAGAAGGTTATGCTACTACAGAAAGGCAGGCTGTATATGATTTACCACACACTAGATTTACGCCGCACAGCACCATTGAATGTTTGGGACAGAATTGGAAAAATCGGAAAGAAAATTGAGTCATTTACTAAAGTTATACAGGACCCAATGGAAACCTTTATGGATTTCTTACAAAGACTGACTGCAGCAGTAAATAGAATGATACCAAATTCAGAAGCTAGACAAAGAACGATTGAATCTCTGGCTTTTGAAAATGCCAATTCTCTATACAAAAAGATAATATTAGGCCATTAAAAGCAAGGTCAATACCATTGGAGGAATGGATTCAAGATACAATTAATACTGAATCTCATGACCATGATGATGCATGGATAAGAGAGGTGACTTTTAGAGGTTTGAGGAAAAACTGTATTTCAAACGTTGTAATTGTGACAAACAAGGTCACCTTAAAAGGGATTGTAGACGCTCCTAGAAATAATGTTTTTTCTAAGATGAATCAATCCAGAATGCCCTTCCCTTCTGGATTTTGCGGAGGGTGTGGCAAATGCAGGCATTGCACTAATGAAAGAGGTCAATGAGGAATATTCAAGGTTCTTTTGCTGTTAGGAAACTCCCTGAGGGGCCTCTTGCATACCCCTATGCCTAATCAAGTTTAGTCACTTCCTGTCATCATAGAGGAAACTCATTCCCAGAGCAATGACAGAACCTAATGCCTACTGTAATAAACCATACTGTTCTGGATAATAAAACAGCTATCGAAGAGAGAACAAAAAATTTAGGTAAAACCATAAAGCGAGTATTTTGGAAAAACCTGAATAAATGAACAAAGCCCAAAATTAAAACTACAAATAAACAACATCATTGAAGGTCTGATAGACACAGGTGTGGATGTAACAATAATCTCATCAAAATCTTGGCATTCAAATTGGCCTCACCATGATGTAAATGTTCAGTTTTCAGGGATTGAAACTTTATCTCAAGTAAAGAACTTGAGATGGGTCAAATGTATAGGGCTAGAAGGACAGAGAGGAAAATTAAAACCATATGTGCTAACAGTAATGAATTTGGGGGGACACGATCTCTTAGAGCAATGGAACACTCAGAATAAAATCACCCCAATTGTAGAAATATACCATAAACTAGCATATGTTTTTGTGAAAAATATTACAAGGTATTATAAAGAACAGTCACCAACAATTCAGGTTGTACAATAGGCCACAACAGCTGCTGATCTTCCAAAGGCACCAAAAGTCACACCTTTAAAAATGGTTGACAGACAAACCTGTATGGGATAACCAATGGCCTTTAACAACAGAGAAACTGCAAACTGTAGAACAGTTTGTACAGGAGCAACTAGATGTTTAGAATATTGAAGAATCAATGAACCCTTGGAATTCTCCTGTATTTGTTGTTAAAAAGAAATCTGGAAAATGGAGAATGGTAACAAATCTAAGAGCTGTTAATGGGCTACCACAATTTGGAATCCATTTGCCTTCCCTATTACCTAAAGGATGGCCTCTTATAGTTATTGATTTAAAAGATTTCTTCACCACACCATTACAAGAAAAGAAGAAAAATCTGCATTTACAGTGCCTACTTATAATAATTCTCAGTTTACTAAGAGATAAAAATAGAAGGGTCTCCCTTAACCTAAATAAACAGCCACACCCTGTGCCAATATTTGGTAAGTCAGCCACTGGAAATGATACATAAGCAATTTCCTGAATCTATAGTTTACTATTACATGGATGACATTTTACTATCTGGTTCAAATGTAGATACTTTAGAAAGAATGTTTGAAGAAGTACATTTTGCCTTGTTGGGAAATGCAAATTGCTCCTGAAAAAATACAAGGAAAATTTTATTAATTTTGTATGCTATAAGTAAAATAAGTTTTCAAATTAGGAGTTTTTTTTTTTTTTTTTTTTTTTTTTGGTTTTTCGAGACAGGGTTTCTCTGTGCAGCTTTGGTGCCTGTCCCTGGAACTCACTCTGTAAACCAGGCTGGCCTCGAACTCACAAAGACCCGCCTGCCTCTGCCTCCCAAGTGCTGGGACTAAAGGTGTGCGCTGCCACTGCTCGGGTTCATTATAGGCTCTTACTGACTTTCAAAGATTGCTAGGAGACATTTTCCATCTATGGTATAGTATTGGGATAGGTCCTGATGACCTGATTACTTTAATTGGGATAAAACCTGATGAACTGAATAATTTAAACAAAATTATGTTGACAAGGACTTAAACAGTACCAGAAAATTATCAGCTGAAGTTGAGAGAGAATTGATTTTGATGAAGAAAACCTACAGAAGGCAGATTGTGTGGATCAGAATCTTAACTCCATTCTGGTCATATTACCTTCCAAATAATCTTCTACAAGAATTTTAATGTAGACAGAAGATAGTATCTTAGAATGGATATTTTTACCACATAAGTCAAGAAAAAATTTAAAACCTAGGTAGAAAAGGTCTCTGAGCTAATTCTAAAAGGAAAATTGAGACTTCATCAATGATCAGGATTAGACCCAGCAGAAATTATAGCACCCTTTAATAATGATGAAATTGGCAAATTAAGGGAATAAAGTGAACCTGGCAAAGAACTGCGCAATTTTTAAAAGAGATTAGCGACAATTATCCCCAAAGCAAGAAAATACAACTTAAAAAGAGAACTAAATGGATCATCCCTCACATTGTATGGGATACACCAATAACTGGAGCCCCTACATTCTATACTGATGCATATAAATTAGGAAAGGCAGATTACATATCGGAAAATTTACGTAGAGTGGATCTAAGCCCTGATGATTCTGTCCAAAGTCAGATTTATATGCTATTCTCATGGTACTAAAAGATTTTAAAGAACCTCTCAACATAGTTAATGACTTTCAATATGCAGAGAGTCGTTTTTCATATTGAAACTGCTGAATGTATACCAGATGATACAAAACTGACTATTATTCAGTTACAAGATACAATCAGGAATAGGAATCATCCCATGTACATACATCTTCTAGCACAAAAGAATGCAGAAATCTATCAATTATTGATTGGAAATGTGCTGAAGGCCTCAGAATTTCATATAAATGTCATGTCAATAGCAAAGGTTAAAAAAAAAAAAGACTTTTCCATCATGTGGCAAGAAGCCAAAGAAATTATAAGGTAAAGTACTAATTTTTTTTTATACAACTAGACACTACTGCCTGCAGGAAGAACCTGCACGGAACTCAAAGGAATGAAATATGGCAGATGAATGTGGTCCATTTTGTCACCACACCATTGAAACCTATCAAGGTTTTCAATGGGAAACTGCCTTGAGTACGGAAAAGGCTGATTCATAATCACACATTTGCTAGACATTATGGCCATCATGGGTATGCCTACACAATAAAGACAGACAATGGTCCAGAATATGTCTCTAAGAAAATGAAACAGTCTTTTACTTATTATAATATAAAGCATGTTACAGGTATATCAACAAATCCTTCAGGCCAGACAGTTACAGAAAGAGCAAATAGAACTAAAAGGATATGTTAAATAAACAGAAAAGGATGATAAATACCCCCAGAAACAGACTGCATAGTGCTTTATTAATGTGGAATTTTCTAAATACTAATGAGAAAGAAACAACAGCTGTGGAGTTACATTGGATAATAGAAAAAAACTACAGAATTAAATCAGTCAATATACTTTATTAAAGATGTACTGACCTCAGAATGGAAACCAGGACATGTGTTATGTTGGGGAAGAGGTTTTGCTTTTGTTTCTACAGGAGAAAAAAAAATGAAATGCATTCTACCAAAATTGATAATGATTCGATTGAAAAAGAGAGACCTCTTAAATAGAAGAGATGACAGTTCATCAAATGCACGGCTGTTCAATCCAAACTAGCCTATAAAACTAACAAATGCTTTTCATTTGATCATATATAACTTGCCAAAGAGAATAGCCCCAAAATTATGGTTTGGGAAAGGTTTTGTTTCTGTCTTTTCAGGAGAATAAAGGTATCCAGTTAAGAATTCTGAAGACCACTGGACAACAAGACACCTGAAAAAAAAAAAGGACAAATTATCCCGAAAAAAATGCCTCAAAAGAAAGATTGGTCTATTAGTATATCACACCTCCAAAAGGATAAAATTTCATAAATTTTCCCAAATTTTTGTTTTTGCTATTTACCACCAACATTTAATACAAGTCTCTACATAGTCCCAGTCTAATGAAAAATCAAAGCTGGGTTTGGAGCTGGTGTGTGGCTTTCTCCTTTTCTAAATACAAGCATGTTTATTTAAAAAAAAATCAAAAATCTGTCTTATGTCAGAAGAGCCACATGATATGGAGCGGAAGAAAAACAAATATTTAAGGACTATTGCTGCTAATCTCATAATCCTTTGATTTTATATTGATTCTTTAATAGCTTACTTAAGGTATAAATTTTATAAGATTAACATATATCTTAAACTTTTTGTCATGATATTAATGGTCATATAGAGTACTAACTAGTTCTAGAAAAAGGTTTCATCTACCTTCCTGTGCATGTTTTCTGCAGTGAACCATGACCACGCCTAACAGTGATCTTTGATGTCTCCAAAAGGAGGATGGGGACTCACAATGATGATTCCTCTAGGACTATGATAATACCATCTAATGATCAGCACTGGACTAGAACGGCTCAGAAAAATTTTGATGTGGATGGCTGAGATGATCTAGTCTAACACACTACTCTAGCCAGGACTTAGAGAAAGCCTCCACTGTCCCATTACGAAGAGATTGAACTACAAATGATAGTTACCTCTCCCAGGACTTGACAAATTTGTTTTTGGGGATTTCCTAAAGATACTGTTGCTCCCCACAGACAGCAGGAAGTAAATTAAAAAATAAGACACCCATATTCCCAAGAGGTGGGGGTGGTTGGTTTTTGGTTATTCAATGGGTTATGGATATTTGTCATTATTTAGGAAGGCTGGTTACAAGTTGTTATTGGTTATAGTCAGAAGCAAAGTTAAACAAAGGAGATTAGATTCAGAGTTCTTGTTTTGAAAAGAAAAAGGAGGGCTATAGATATGACAGAATAAAAGGGTAGATTATTGAATCTACTCTGAAAATAAAAAAGGAGGATATAGATATAAGATAAAAAGAAAGATTATTGAGTCTACTTTTAAAAGTAGTTTTATTTCAAAAGTATTAGTTTTCAATGTTTTACATTAGATTTTTGTATAATGTATACAAATTTTGTATTTGATACAAATTTGAGATTAATTTTGTGAGAACATACTGTACATATATTTCTACTCTTCATCAAGGTATTGTACCTATACAACTCATATAACAATGTAATGAAATTTTCTAGTCCTTAAAAATTATTATTTCCAATTATTTAGGATAATAACAAAATGCAGGTTAGTAGTTAATCACCTATTATGATCGAACTTGTAGTTATATTAGGTATGTTTTCAAGGTCAAACAAAGACATATGTTACACAGACAGGTCATCTTCAAACACTTCAAAGGTCTACAGAATATGGCATTTAAGATGTTTTAATGGCACAGGTTCTTCTTTTTCTTCTTCATTTTTTAATGACAATGAGACATGACTGCTCCTGGCAGCACCAATCTACTTCAGAGAAGATAATGGGCATTGAAGAAACTCACGATGGGGTTTGCTTTCTTTGGGGCAAAAGTAAGCCACTGGGCAAGAAAATGCCCCTGCCTCGACTGCTGACAGTATGCTCTCCTATTTGGACAATCAGAACACAAAAGAGTGACTGTGAAACATTAATAAGACAAGGAGGGGTGGGGCAGTGGTGGTGCACGCTTTTAATCCCAGCACTTGGGAGGCAGAGGCAGGCAGATCTCTGAGTTCGGGGCCAGCCTGGTCTACAAGAGCTAGTTCCAGGACAGGCTCCAAAGCTACAGAAAAACCCTGTCCAAAAAGAAGAAAAAAAGAAAAGAAAAAAAAGACCATGAGACACAACCATTCAGAATATCTTGCTTCACAGAAAAGGCTACAGATATGCTGGGCCCATAGGCCAAAGATGGAAGCCCCAATGTTGCAAAGGAACTCTGGGTGACTGTCCAGGCAGCCAGCTGTTCCTGTCATTTCTTACAATTTTTGGAAGTCGTTTGCTTAAGTCGTTTGCTTTCTACTTAGTTAATATTATTTCCTTCTAGGGTCTCTGAGGGAGTTAAAGATTAAATAGGCATATAGTTTTCCTTGTTTATCAGATACAGAAAGCAAGTTATTATAGAAAGTAAATTAGCTATGAGACTTTGGACTCACCAAGATAAGATAGGTATGGACTATTTTCTCTGAATTTGTCAAATAAAAATAGACTAGACATTGATGATGTATTTATTCCCTGTATACATTGTATATACTTATTTTACTTATTAAAATAGTTTTTCTTATATTAGTTATAGCCTTCTTTTAGATAAAAAGGGGGAAATATAGTGATATTTAATCTGTATTTTAATAATCAGAACACAAAATGCCACACTAGTCAGTAATACAGGCCAGGCAGTGGTGGCACACACCTTTATTCCCAGCAGCCACACTAGTGAGCCATAGAGGCTGGGTGGTGGTGGTGCACACCTTTCATCCCAGCACTAGAGAGGAATATAAGGGAGAATGAGAGAGGAACTGGCTCTCTTCCATTCTGAAGATTTCATAAAGGTAAGAACTCTTTTTTTAATAAATTTTTTATGGTTTATTTAGCTTTATTTTATGTGCATTGGTGTGAAGGTGTCAGATCCCCTGGAACTGGATTTTCAGACAGTTCTGAGCTGCCATGTGGGTGCTGGGATTTGAACCCGGGTCCTCAGGAAGAGCAGTCAGTGCTCTTAACTGCTGAGCCATCTCTCCAGCCCCTAAATATTTATTTATTTATTATGTATACAATATTCTGTTTGCATGTATGCCTGAAGGCCAGAAGAGAGCACCAGACCTCTTTACAGATGGTTGTGAGCCACCATGTGGTTGCTGGGAATTGAACTCAGGACCTTTGGAAGAGCAGGCAATGTTCTTAACCACTGAGCCATCTCTCCAGCCCAAGGTAAGAACTCTTTAGTGGTTTGGCTGCTTTGCTTTTCTGATGTTCAGGATGAACCCTAATATCTGTCTCAGGGTTTCTATTATTCATGCTATAAGGAAGTTTATGTAAAGTATCTATAACAGACCTTGTTTAAGGGGTTCAATGCTAAAAGGTTCTAATCTCCTAAGCACCCTTTCTGTATCTATTCTTAAATTACTGTTGCTGTGATGTGACTGCCCCCAAAAGACCCATGCTACTGTCCCCCAAAGAGGATTAGCCTGTTAAACTTTTAGGAATGAATTATGGCATAGAGGAATATCCCTCTAAAGAGGAAACTGGGACCCTAGTCCCTTCTTCACTCTCTTTTTGCCTCCCTGTGACCTTGAGTTAAACAGAACTCCTCTACTATATGCTCCCATGACGACATACTGTGCTGCCATAGGCCCTGATTCTTTGGGGCCTGAAACTTCTGAAACTGAGCAAAAGTAAGTCCTTCCTCCTTTTCCTCAGGTATTTCATCACAATAGCAGAACTGTAATGATCAATACTACCATTAAAGAAGACAGTACAAACAAAAGCAGATATGAAAAAACGAGTCTTGTGGAGGAGCTGGTAAGTATGTATCACAGTTAGACCTTAGCACTGAATAACAGGTGATAAAACTGAAAACAGGCTGGGACAGATAAGATAAGGAAGGTATATTTTCATATAAATGGACTGATAATTAAAAGCTTTTGTATGGGGCAGAGGTATAATTATTCTATGCCTTAGGGAATGTGTGAGAGCATAGAGGGCAGCAATGTAAATGCAGAGGATGTAGAATTACCCTTTTATTCAAGGAAAGGTTGGCTACACAAGCATAGTTTTAAAAATCACTTGAAAAGTAATATTCATGCTGTGCAGTGAATTATTTTACAAGGCAGTAAAAATTTCAAAAAGAACAACTTGAATGATGGAAAATCCTTTAAGTTTCTTATAAAATAGTGATTCTCAAACATGGTTATACATCCTAGTGGTCTAGAGAACTTCAAAGAATCTTATTGGATGGATTAAATTTTTAGAAAGAATATACAGGGGTTGTACCTAGTACCTAAGCATTGGTGTTTAAAGCCATTCAAGTGATTTCAATATGCAGACATCACTGTTTTAAAAGCTCCTTCCAACTAACTAACCAACCCTCAGGGTGAGACATTGCCAAGCCAGAAAGCAGGAATTATGTGTTTACTACAGAAGTATATCTTCTGGTTCACCATTATCCTGTATAAGACCACAAATTAGTTGTTTACTGACATTTCGGTTACTGGCTTTTAAAGTTTTAAATATACAAAAATATTCATATTAATTTAAAAAATATGAATATTGACTTCCCCCATGCAAAAACAAAACCCAGAGTTTCAGAATGTAGCTCAGCTGGTAGTATGCTTGTCAATCTTGCATTAAGTCACAGGTTTATTTCCAGACTCACATATACCAGGTGTGGCGACATGAACCTGTAATACCAGCCTTTGGGAGGCAGAGAGGACACTCTGGAGTTCAAGGCCATAATAGGCTACAAAGCGAGGTAGAGACCTGATCGTGGAACATGAAAACCTTACTTTAAAGGAATCACAAAGAAAACCCAGTCTGTTTACCTGAAGACTATCACTGCCAAATAACTACTTTATGCATGTCTATATGTATTTGTATGCATCCAAATATTAGTACATTAATTTGTTCACACTACATACTACATACAAAAAAAAACTGTTGACATTTTAGTCTGACATCTTTAAAGATATCTTTATGGTCTCATTTCAAATTGAAGAAGCAAATCCTATTTCCCACATTTAATATTTTTCACAGTATATTATAGATTCTTCTGGCATTTTTCAGGAACAGTCTAGATTTTATTTTACTCTTTGTTTTAACAGAGTGCAGAGTAGTTTCTTCATTCTCAGTAAAAAAATTTGGTTTGTTGTGTATGGATCTAAGCATTTAGCAACTTAATGTGTTTCTGCTATTGTATGCTGAGAAAGCAACTCACAAAGAAACCAAAGCTGGCCTTGAATTAGTGGTTGTCCTGACTTGGCTCCATCTCCAGAATGCTGAAATACAGTGTGTGTCACTATGCCTGGCTTACGTTATTCTTAGTAAGAACTCCAATCGGTTGACTGTACAGTTTTATCTATACAAATATAAAAGATAACATGTAGACTGTGAAGTGCCTCTCTTAAGAATATGAAAACTTTCATTTGTTTTGGTATTCACTACCCTGATACAATGCTACTTAATTATAAAACTGCTGTGGAAGCACACTCTGCTCATTCAGCCAGTAGCATTTAAGATGTGGTGCTGTGGGAGCTCCTTCCATCTTTAAGATACCAGCCCACTTGGGTGTGGTCTCTTATCCTATAAACGCAACTGTAAAGCTGGCGCTTGCTCTCTTGCTACCGGCTCTCACTTCTGACTGTTAGACTCTTGTTCCTCTTCCCCATTTGTGCAAAGCACTGTAATCTAGAACAGTGATCTGTAAGTCTCCCCTAAATAAATAATTATTATATGCAATTCTGAACTAGTGTGGGATTATTTTGTGACTTCTGCCTTCATGGGGTGCCCAACCATTTGGTTTTAGAATCCCCAATGCTGAGTGCCCGTGCATCCTCCGCCAGGATTGGAGCACGCACAGCTCAGTGCAAGTCCTCCCTCAGCCCGCCTCAGCAGCTGCCTATGCACAAAGCCAGAAGTTCACACACACACACACACACACACACACACGTAGGTGGATAGATAGATAGATAGATAGATAGATAGATAGATAGATAGATAGATGTCTCACGCAGAGGCTTTTCTTGCTACGGACTGACCGTGGTTCTTTATATTTTCTCATTACATGCCTTGGAGCAGCTTTAAGACCCCGTGCATCCCACCGCTTGCCTCTTGCCAGCTCACACTGCAGAAACTCAGGTGAGACACGGGCTTCCCAAGTCTGAGACAGCTGTTCCACAGCTTCTAACAATTTGTCTGCATTTGCTAGTCTAGTGCTTGTGTGGCCGCCAACCAATCAGGGACATCTGGGGAGCACATAGTCTGTAATTTATATTAAATAACTTTTTAATTTGAGTACATCTTTCAGCTTTTAACTATAAAAATATATTTAAGCCAGTCATGCAGCTCTGAGTGTGCCGTGACACCTACTGGCAGGTAACGGTTATTGCACCTGTTTCAGCTAATTAAACCACAGATAAGATTTAATATAATTTAAAAGGGCAAGATTATGGACAATTTAACCTTTCAAGGTTTCGATAGCCTCTTAACTTACATCACGTATGAGGTTTTGTAAGACTTATATGATTTCCCACCTACATCACTATTTTTAATTCTGGGGATTAGTTTTGTCCTCAATATTATTTCCTTAAAAAGATGGCTTGATAAATAGGGCCAAGGATGAGGCACTTTTAGAAATGGTACAGTCTTTACAGACTGATACAAATCTTCTGAAAGGAGAGGTCAGGATTCTGAAGGATACGAACAATTTAACTAACAAAACTCAGTCAAATGAGGTACTTTTAGAAATGGTATAGACTGATAGTAATTAACTAAAAGGAAAATTCAGCACTCTGGAGAAGGATACAGCCAATTTGACATAAAAAAAAAAAACCCAGTCAATGACAGAGGGTGCTGGAAAACTGTCTGAAAGAATTCATACTGTTGAATGTATTAATCAGACTGTCAAAGGGGTATGACAGATTAACTGATAGACTGTCTCTCCAGGAAATAATATGCATGCTATAAAGATTATGTCCAATGATGAGACATTATCTCTACTGGACAGATTTTATACCTTGAAATCCTCAATAAGGGCATTAGAACAGAACACTGTATAGGAGATCCAGATATTACAAAAGACAGCGGTAAATAGATTTGAAAAGATTGAGGAACTTATCGAATTTGAACCAGGGACAAAAGGTACAAAGACAAAATTTAGCCTCATCAGTATGGAAAAAAACTCCAGGATAGCTTCCTCAGAGGTCTGCCTGCCTTTGTGGTGATAACATCAGAAAGAGTATCTAGCCACAAATACCCAAAGGTTGCCAAAGAATATTCATGGGAGTCCATTCGTATAACTGATCTAAAGGAAATTAAACAAGCAATTGTAGCTTAAGGGCTACATTTGTCCTTTGTTAGGGAAATGGTCAAAATGTGGGCTTCCAGTAACAAAGCAATGCCACAAGACTGGAATCAGTCAATCTCAGCAGTCCTAGAAAGGTGGACCACAGATGCTTTGGAGGGGCTATTTTAAGGAAGAAGCTAAAATTGTAGAGCTACAGGAAAAAGCAAAAGGACTTGAGATTTCCTTAGATCAAATTCTATGTGAGGGACTTTATTCCGATCCTCAGGATCAAGCTCTTTATGATGACCACACCTTGTCCCTATGTAGAACAGCAGCTTTAAAGGCTTGGGACAGGATTCAGGAACAAGAAAGAGAGTTGAATCATATCTTAGGGTTTCACAGTGTCAGAGAGAAACTTTTACTGACTTTTTTTTTTTTTTACAAAGACTAAGTAGGGCTGTACAAATAGGGGTAACTGATCCGAAGATAGACATATAATAATTGAATCTTTCCTTATGAGAATTCCAACTTAAAATGCAAAAGGATCAGCACCCATGAATGAATGGGTCTTGTATACAATG
Organism: Chionomys nivalis; assembly: GCF_950005125.1. NCBI lineage: Eukaryota > Metazoa > Chordata > Mammalia > Rodentia > Cricetidae > Chionomys > Chionomys nivalis. The sequence continues at coordinate 199,464,462 of NC_080086.1, forward strand.
TATGTTGAGACACTCGACTATGGTATTGAAGCTTGAGTAGGAGAAGCAATTTTCAATGGTAAGAGAAGACATCAAAATACCAAATGTTGTAATTGTGGTAGAATGGGACATCTGAGAAGGGATTGTAGACAATGGATGTTTAGGAATAATGGCTCCTCAGGGAATGACAGAAATAGGAGGACTCAGCCTTCAGGTATACGTAGGAGGTGTAGCAAAGGCCAACATTGGACCAATGAATGTAGGTCAACAAAAGATGGACAAGGAAACCTGATACCATTGGGAAACGCCGTGGGGGGCCTCTTGCAGGTCCCCATGACGAATGTGGTCCAGTCATTCCCAGTTACTGTGGAGAACATGTCTCACCAGGAAAATTAAAAAATCCAATGTCTACTGTAAAAATCAATACTGATCTGAATGATGGAATAAATGTGGAGGATGGATCAAAACTGTCTTAGGACACAGGAGACGTCTATTCTGGCAGACGTCTATAGATGATCAAACACCAAATGTATAAATGGCATTTTTATTGAAGGCATGGGTATGGACATACGTATCATTACTCCAGAATCTTGGCATCTGAATTAGCCTCTTCAAGATGTAGATGTTTAAATCCTAAGAATTGGAACCCTATCTCAGGTAAAACAAAACAAGAGATGGGTTGAATGCCTAGGGCCAGAAGGACAGTGAGGAAGACTAAGGCCATATTTAGCTAATATTGCAGTGATCAATTGTAGCAATGGTATACCCAGATTAACATTCCTACAGCCCCCAAAACTTATGATTCTGGGGAAAATATTAGAAGATATTATAGGCAATGGTCACCAGCCATTCAGGCTATACAAGAACACAAAGCAATTGATAAACTTTCAGAGATACTAACATCCCTGCCTTCAAAATGGTTCACTGAGAAACCAATCTGGTTTAAACAGTGGCCTCTAGCTGAAGAAAAGCTGCAGGCTTTAGAACAGCTGGTACAAGAGCCACTAGATGTTCAACATACTGAAGAATCTACCAGCCCTTAGAGTTTTCCTGTATTTGTTGTTAAAAAGAAATCTGGAAAATGGAGAATGGTGACAGATCTTAGAGTTGTCAACAAAGTTATTCAACCTATATGGGCCCTCTACAATCTGGAATTTCTCTGTATTCTGTTACCAAAGGGATGGCCTCTCATAGTTATTGATTTAAAGGATTGTTTCTTAACTATACCGTTACAAGGAAAGGATAGAAAAAAGTTTTCCTTCAATGGTGCCTACTTACAACAATTCCCAGCCTAGTAGGAGATAACAATGGAGTGTCCTCCCAACGCAAATGCTCAATAGCCCCACCTTGTGCCAATACTTTGTCAGCCAGCCATTGGAAATAATACATAAGCAATTTCCCAAGTCTGTAATTTACCATAACATGAATGACATTTTGGAAGAGATTATGTTAATTACCTAGGTTACAGAATTAGTTTGCAAAAAATTAGAACAAAAAAGGCACAAATTAGGAAAGACCTGTTGGGAACTCAAAGATTATTTGAAGACAACTCCAGTCTATGACTGGCTGTTGGGATAACACCGATCTAATCATTCATTTAAACAAAACCTTAGATGGTGATAAAGACTTGAATAGTCCCAGAGAATTAACAGCTGAAGCAGAAAAGGAATTGATGATTGCTGAGAAGAAATTATAGGAGGCACATGTGGGTAGGGTGAATCCCAATCTTAATTGTATTCTAGTCAAAATTTCTTCTACAAGAATTTTAATGCAGAGGGACGATATTATCTTAGAATGGATCTTTTTACCACATAAGCCAAGTAAAAAATTAAAAACTTATGTGGAAAAGGTCTCTGAATTAATTATAAAATGTAAATTAAGACTTTTTAAATTAGCAGGTAGTATGTGGAAAAGGTCTCTGAATTAATTATAAAATGTAAATTAAGACTTTTTAAATTAGCAGGTAGCAGGTATAGACCCAGCAGAGATTATAGTGCCTTTTACTGCTGATGAAATAAAAAAGTTATGGGAAGACAATGAACCCTGGCAAAGGGCTTGTGCTAATTTTGAGGGAGAAATTAATAGCAATTATCCCCCAAAGCAAGACTTAACTTTATAAAGAGAACTTCTTAGATTCTTACCTGAATTGTATGTGATGCACCAATAACTGAAACCTGTACATTTTATACTGATGCAAATAAATCAGGAAAGGCAGGTTACAAATCAGAAGAATTAAGTAAGGTGGAACAAAGCCCTTATAAGTCTGTCTAGAAGGCAGAATTATACGCTATTCTTATGGTACTAAGGGGTTTTAAAGAACCTCTCAATACAGTTACAACATGCAGAAAGAGTTGTTTTGCATATTGAAACTGCTGAATTTACACCAGATGATACAGAAGCAATGAGTCTTGAGTGTACTCATAGGAATATGGGTGAGGAATTCTTTCCAGGAGAATAGGTGACCAATAGCATTTACATTACTGAAGTCTTGCTCAACGTGGATGACCATTCCCAGAAGCTACATGGATGGAGGCAATTGTAACGTCATTATTCCTTCATTATTCATTCAGGTGCAAGACATAATCAGGAATAGACTTTGTCCTATATACATAACACACATCTGATGCCACATGGGTCTGCCAGATCCTCTAGCACAAGGTAATGCAGAAATTGATCAATTATTGATTGGAAGTGTGTTGCAGGTCTCTGAATTTCATAAATTTCATGTCAATAGCAAAGGTTTAAAGAAAGAGTTTTCTATTATATAATAACAAGCTAAGGAGATTATAAAGAGATGTCCTACTTGCTCTTTCTATAATCAAATACCATTGCCTGCAGGGGGTAACCCAAAAGGGTTCTCAAAGGAATGAGATCTGGCAGATGCATGTGTTCCACTTTGAAGAATTTGGTAAATTAAAGTATGTGCACCACACCATAGACATGTACTCAGGTTTTCAATGGGCAACTTCCTTGAGCTCAGAAAAGGCTGATTCAGTAATAACACATTTATTAGAAGTTTTGGCCATCATGGGCATTCCTGCACAAATAAAGACAGACAATGGTCCAGCATATGTCTCTAAGAAAATAAAATGGTTTTTTGCTTATTATAATATAAAGCACATTACAGGTATACCAAATAATCCTACAGGTAAGGCAGTTTTAGAAAGATCAAGTTGTACTATAAAGGATATGCTAAACAAACAGAAAGGCATGGAAAATACCCCATAAAAAGATTGCATAATGCTTTATTAACCTTGAATTTTCTTAACACTAATGAGAAAGGAACAACAGCAGCAGAGAGGTATTGGATAATGGAAAAAACTTCTGAATTGAATCAGCCAGTATATTTCAAGGATGTGTTGACCTCACAATGGAAACCAGAAGATGTGCTACGTTGGGGAGAAAAATGATGGATACCATCAAAATTAATAAAGATTTGCTTTGTAAAGGAGAAACCTCTTGAAAAAGAGAAATGACAGCTCATCCACAACGGTGACCACCAAACAAGTGGTAAGAAAAGGATTGGGGCAGGGTTCTGTTCTTTATCTTTTCAGGAAAATACACACCTTCAAAAATTCAAGAGACCCTGGATGTTTGAATGCTGATAGAAGGAAAAATAAATTATCCACTAAGGATCTAGAAAAAGGAATATGGATTATGAGGTCAGGTAATGGATATACATACATTTAAACATATATATTCATATATATTTAGACACACACACATATATATTCAATTGGTTTTGAAGTTGGACAATGGCTCCATACTTCTCTAAATCCAAGCTTTTTGTTAAAAGGTACATTCAAAGTTTTTGTGTCATATTGGGAGTCATCTGGTATGGGACAGAAGGAAAAATTTTACTTTCTCTATGTCTATTTTGTCTATATCGTATTTGTTATTGAATGTATGTTTCTTTCCTGGAAGAAGATGGGGCCCACAGCAAAAATTCTACCTGGTTGAGATGGCATCATGATGCTGATAGCAGTACTGTAAGACTGTTCTTTTGGGTACTACCTGGTGAAATGGTGCACCTTCTCATGATGTTCTGGCTAGAACTCCAAATAAGAACTTTTTGGGGAAAAAAACCCTATGGACTGCTTGGAAATCGTTTGCAACTATACTACACAGTAATATTGAAACTTAACCATAACTTTACTTTTGTAAGATCCCATTAAGAGAACATGCCCCCATGACAGCGGGAGGCAATTCTAGAGGTTGACGTCCCTATCCCCAAAAAAGTTTGTTCTCAGGGTTGGGAACACCATTTAGGGGTTGTTGATTATTACTTGTATTAGACAGAGGGTTGGAGTGAAAACAATGTTCATTTTTTTTTAAAAAAAAAAGGGGGATAATAATAGTGGGTAATAGAGTGAATACTTGTGAGCTATTATTTATGGATAATTTACATTGGCATAGTGTTTTGTATACTGATAAAAGTTCAAATTATATTTGTTATTTCTGTTTATAATATTTGTACACCTATGCAAAGTTATTGTCAGATTGTATATATGCATGCTTATACCTCTGCTTAGAACATCTTGTATATTGATACAACCTTTAGTATATATTTTAATATTGCATTATATATTATTCCTACCTCTGATCAAGATACTTATACACTGTTTAGATTCTGAGGTCATTGTCCTCATTTGTTTACAGATTATGTAATACTCTGACATGATGCTTTAGTCTTTAAGTCATACAGGTATTAAATATTATAGGTCAATAGTCATTCATGCTTGTTGTACATACAATCAGATTAATTAGATTCTTTAGATACATAGAGATTGTATTCTGTTTTGATAGGTAATCTTCAACCACTTCAAGGATCTGTAGAAAATGACATTTAAATAACTTAGGGTTCTTATGACATGAGACATGATTGCTCCTGACAGCATCAATCTACTCCTGAGAGAATGTTGAGCACCGAAGACACTCCACTCAGAGATTGTTTTCTTCTTGCACAATTGATCTTTGGACAAGGAACTGTCTATACTTCAACCACTGACAATGTACATGGTATCCAGAAATGGATAAGCAGGACACATGAAAATAGACTTGTCAAATCTTGCCAAGACAGGGTAAGACGGTTCTGAAAATTTTCCTGCCTCTGAAAATGGTCTGTCAGTTATTCTAGGCCTTAGCCAAAGTTGGTTGCTTCAACGTTGCAAATGAGAATTCGGGTGATTGCTCAGGTAGCAAATTGACTCTGTCATATATTGCTCACTTTGGAAGCTGTTTGATTGCACTTCTCCCTTCTCAAGCCTTCAATGGGTGGTGTGGGAGAATTGTCTGTATTCTGTCAATCATGTTATAAATAAATGCTGATTGGCTAGGCAGGAAATATAGGCGGGAAAACCAGACAGGAAGTAGAAATGATGTAATGAGAACAGGAGAATTCTGGAAAGGAGGAAGTTGATTCCTCCCTCTCCTGCCCAGACCACTGAAGCAGCAGGATGTGATCTGTCCACTGAAAAAAGGTACTGAGCCACACGGCTAACATAGATCAGAAAAATGGGTTAATCAAGATGTGAGAGTTTGCCAGTGAGAGGCTAGAGCTAATGGGCCAATCAGCTTATAATTTATGGAGACCTATGCATGATTTTATTTGGGGCTTGCCAGCTGTGGGGTACTGGGCAGGACAAAAACCCCAACAACAAACAGGACCTTCCATGTTACAAATGGGGTTGAAGATTAGATAGTCATAGTTACCACCCTCTCATGATCTAGTCAAGCCATACAAGACTCCTTAGAATAGAATGTCTATTAAAACATTTAGTATACGTTCTTTACTTAATATGCTGGTTGTAATTCTAATCTTATACTTGATATCTGTTTTTAGTGTATACAGTTTTGTATTGGGTTTGGAACTCTCTTATTTAAACAAAAGGGGGAGGTGCTGTGGAAATGTCCCACAGCACATTCTGCTCCTTCAGTCAATAGCATTTAAGATACAGTGCTGTGGGAGCTCCTTCCTCTCCTTCAGCCAATAGCCTTTAAGATACCAGCCCCTTTGGGTGTGGTCTCTTATACAATAATGCAGCTGTAAATCGTGTGCTCGCTCTCTTGCTTCTGGCTCTTGCTTCGGGCTGCTAGATCTGTTCCTATTCCCCTTCTGTGAGGAGTGTTATCTAGGACAGTGATATGTAAGTCTCCCCTAAATAAATAACCTTTTATTATTCATAATTCTGAACTAGTATGGGTTTATTTTGTGACTTCCACGTTCATAAACTTTTCCAGAACTGTATATTAGATTAACAACACATTTCTCTGATTTATATAAAAAATATTACTTTGGTAAAATGTTCTACACAAAAAGTAATTTACACCATACAAATATACTTCTCTCTGTCTCTCTGTCTGTCTGTCTCTCTCTCTCTCCTAACAAAGCAATGATATCTTGGGAGTACTTTAGTTATAAAATTAAAAAAATATTCATTTTAAAATAATCAATAATACTCTAAATATGCATTAAATATTACTGTTACTCATGCTGAAAGTCATAATGGTATCAAAAAGCTTTTTTGTGGCTTTGTTATTTTCAGGACTGTTTCATTTTTAAAATGTGATCAATAAACCTGAGTGCATAAACACATCATTTAAAAGTTTAGCTCATGCCATTCAGATTATCCTCAGAAGTCCTGACGAGAACTTTGCCAGTTATGTCCTTTTTCTTCTTCACAGGCATAGCTATTGCCTGAAGTAATCATTCTTTCTTTGTTTTAATCAAAACCTTTAAGTAATATTTTCTATGTAACATGTAGTACTACATAAATATATAAATTGGATATATAGCACATATTTTGATGATGCTATTATAAATGGTACTTAAAAAAAATCAAATGCTCAGGGGCTGGGGAAATAGCTCAGCTAGTAACATACCTGTTGAGTAAGGCTCCCTAGAATACATGTAAAAGTTGGACATGGCTGTGCATATATGCAACCCTTGAATTCTGGGAGGCAAAAGAACACATAATCCAATAAAAAAAATGGAGTACAGACCTAAACAGAGAACTCTCAACAGAGGAAGCTAAAATGGCTGAAAGACACTTAAGGAAATGTTCAACATCCTTAGTCATCAGGGAAATGCAAATCAAAACAACTCTGAGATTCCATCTTACACCTGTAAGAATGGCCAAGATCAAAAACACTGATGACAACTTATGCTGGAGAGGTTGTGGGGTAAAGGGAACATTCCTGCATTGCTGGTGGGAATGCAAGCTGGTACAGCCCCATTGGATGTCAGTGTGGCAATTTCTCAGAAAATTAGGAAAACAACCTTCCTCAAGACCCAGTAATACCACTTTTGGGTATATATCCAAAGGATGCTCAATTGTGCCACAAGGACATATGCTCAACCATGTTCACAGCAGCTTTGTTTGTCACAGGCAGAACCTAGAAGCAACCTAAATGCCCCTCAACTGAAGAATGGATAAGAAAAATGTGGTACATTTACACAATGGAGTATTACACAGCAGAAAAAAATAACAACATCTTGAATTTTGCAGGAAAATGGATGGAGCTAGAAAACATCATTTCGAGTGAGGTAACACAGACACAGAAAGACAATTATCAATGTACTCACTCATAGGTGGTTTTTAAACATAAAGCAAAGAAAACCAGCCCACAAACCACAATCCCAGACAACTTAGACAACAATGAGAACCCTAAGAGAGACTTACATAGATTTAATCTACATGGGACGTAGAAAAAGACAAGATCTCCTGAGTAAATTGGAAGCATGGAGACCTTGCATGAGGACTGAAGGGGGGAGGGGAGAGGCAGGAAGGGAAGCAGAGAAAAATGCAGAGCTCAATAAAAATCATTTAAAAAATGAGCACGGTGTGTTCATGTTAGCTTACGTACATAGGCATTCTGGTGCACATGCTGCAGATGCGTGCAGAAGCCAGAGTATAATGCTGCACGTCTTTCTTGATTGTTCTCTACTCTAGTTTTCTGAGATACAGCCTCACTAAACTGGAGCTTATTGATTCAGCAAGGCTTGCTGGCCAGTGTACTCCAGGAACCTGCTTTGCCTCCCAGAATTCAAGGGTTGCATATATGCACAGCCATGTCCAACTTTTACATGTATTCTAGGGAGCCTTGCTCAGCAGGCATGTTACCAACTGAACCATTTCCCTAGTCTCTGAGCCTGAGTTGGTTTTTTTTTTTTTTTTTTTTTTTAGTATAATTTATAATAGCAACACCAAAAGAAATGAATCTCTGATGCATTTTCTTGGTAGGATTCATTTCACAAATGTTGTCACAATTCAATGTTAGAGGAATTAATACTCTTATGCCATGCCAAAGGTAGAAGATTCCAAAAAGTTTGTGCTTATGTGTTCCTATGGAATTCACCCGATGTACATACTTCTTTTCCTTTCTAATTCTGTTTTGAATCTCTGCTGTAATCAATTTTAGCTTTGAATAACATGCTGAGTGCTGTGAGTCTGAATCATTAAAGTTGGAGAACTTGATTTTTTGTTTTATCCTGCAGAAGTGGGATAGAGTCCACTTGTTCCCAAAAGTGGCCAATAGAGAAAAGGGTAAATCAAATTCCAGAACCAAAGTAAAGCTTTGGATAAACTTAGCATAAAGTTTCTGGAGTCTAGATGATGCTGTACCATCCACCTCCACCTCCTTTGTGAACCAGCCAGGATACAGATTTAAGCCATGCCTCATCTCTGTAGGTGGACTGCTAACCTGTAAGTACAAATGTTACTGCTAGAGAGTTCAACAAATTTGCAATGAGGAAAGGAAATTTCATAAAACTGTTTTGTATTGGTGATTATTGCATCTACCTGTAAGGTAAAACAGATGTAAACCTTTATATAGTTGTAACCCCATAAATGCTAAGGGATCATCCTAATCAGGAGAGGCTGAGCAGAAGAGACAAACAAAACTTCCTTTGGTTGCTGATAAGCAGATGAAATGTAAACACTTAACTAAAAAGCGTTAAGCTCAGTGATTTTTGCGTATTGGGATCTGTAAGAAGTTAAGCAAAATGAGAAACAATCTCTAGGTATCAATATACCTTTAAAGTTGGGTGGAATTTTGTGTTTCTTTTAATATTCATTTGTTTGGGTATGTCTGCATGAGTAAATGAGTGTGGGCACATATGGAGGTCAGAGGGCAACCCCTGGGTGATGGGGTGTCTGTTCTCTCCTTATACCATATGGATCACAAAGACTCAACTCAGGTCATCAGGCTGGGAGGCAAGCACATTTACCTGCTGAGCCATCTTGCTGGCCCTACTTTTAAAAGTCTTAAAAACCAAGCTGCTAATAAGCTCTTATGAAATGAAGTGCATGACCTTAGAAGCAGATGATTTTCCAACCTGATGCACATATTTTTGCAGGGGTCAACATGGACTCTAGGTTGGTAAGACTAAAAGTTGGGAGGTACGATGGCTCAGCAGAAAAGTCTAACAAACCAAATACAATCTCGGAGACTTGTATACTAGAAGGAGAGTGGTCTCTTGTAAGTTGTCCTCCGACCTCCACATATATGCTGTGGTTGGTGCATATGCACACACATAAATAAATGTCATTGAAAAACATTTTTTAAAGGGCTGGTGAGATAGCTCAGAGGTTAAGAGCACTGACTGCTCTTCCACAGGTCTTGAGTTCAATTCCCAGAAACCACATGGTGGCTCACAACCATCAGTAATGAGATCTAGTGCCCTCTTCTGGCCTGAAGGCACACATAATTATATGCCTGTATACATATTTAATAAATAAGTTTTAAAAAATGTTTGAAGAGAGCTTAAGAAAGCCTGCTGCCACTTAAAATTTGAAACACAGGAACCTAGCCTTGCAATCTAGACTTGCTGTTGCAAAAGGCTAGTTGCTACCATTTTTATAACTATGAAATTACAGGTCATAACTGTCCAGTCCTGACTCTAAGCTAAAGCATGTCACTGTCTGATACAGGGCTATTTCAGCCACAGCATGCATTCTGCTGAACTGAAAATAGGCAGAGGCTCAATGAACAGAACATAGACTCGGACTGAGGATGTTGCAGATTTAGGACACTTCCTACTACTATGCGGGAGGCAGAGGCAGGCAGATCTCTGGGAGTTCGAGGCCAGCCTGGTCTAGAAGAGCTAGTTCCAGGACAGGAACCAAAAAGTTACAGAGAAACCCTGTCTCGAAAATCCAAAAAAAAAAAAAAAAAAATACAAAATGGTCAATAAATGTGAAAAAACTGTTCAATATCACTAGACATCAGAGAAATATAAAACTACCCTGAGACCCCCATCCCTTCCTTCAGTCAGACCATCACTCATTTTTAAAAGAACAATAAATGCTGGTGGGGATGCAGACAAAAAGGAACTCTTACTCACTGCTAAGGAGAAGGTAAAGTTAATCCAGCCACCATGAAAATCAGACAAAAATTAGATCTATTATACGACCCAGGCATTTACTGCAAGAATTTCCAGTCAGCACCACAGAAATACATTGGTGTATGATGCATCACTATTCATAATAGGTAAATCCTGCAATCAACCTAACTATCCATCAACAGAGGGATAGACAACAGAGGAAGGAGATGCTATGTACATTTACAATGGAATTTTATCTAGCTATGAAGAAGCACAAGTGTCATTTGCAGGGAAATGGAAACACTTGGAGATTATTGCGCTAAACAAATCAAATCAGACTCAGAGAAAATATCATGGTCTCTCTCATTTACAGATTTGTAGATTATATGTACATATACAAAATCATGTATGTATGTATGACATGGAAACAAGTGAAATTGTTTAGGAGAATGAAGGGGACTAATGGCAGGGTATGAGGTTATATGTGTGTTCAGAGGACACGGTCAGGTACAGTATGTCTACAAAATGTCCTTATGAAATCCAGAATAATGTATACTGAATAGATGCCCAAAAAAGAATAAGCATGAAAAAATTGGGAGGATGGGATGGGGGAAGAAGGGAGGGTGGATAGGGAAGAAGAGGTGGTAAGGGGAGGGTTGAGGAGAACTTGAGGGAACAGAATAGGCAAGATGGAAGAAGGACAGATATGAGAGCAAGGAAAGATTTTTTTTTTTTTTTTTGAGACAGGGTTTCTCTGTGGTTTTGGAGCCTGTCCTGGAACTAGCTCTTGAAGACCAGGCTGGTCTCGAACTCACAGATATCCGCTTGCCTCTGCCTCCCAAGTGCTGGGATTAAAGGCGTGTGCCACCACCGCCCGGCAAGGAAAGATATCTTGATTGAGAAAGCCATTATGGGGTTAGCAAGAATCCTGGCTCTAGAGAAATTCCCAGGAATCCACAAGGAAGACCCCAGCTAAGAGCCTAAGCAATAGAGGAGAGGGGGTCCGAAGTACCCTTGCCCTGTAGTCAGACTAACGAATATCCTAAATATCACCATAGAACCTTTCTTTATCCAGCAACTGATGGAAACAAATGGAGAGACCCGCAGCTCCCAATGTCCACAGAAACAATCTACCTGAGCTAATGGGAGCTCACCAACTCCAGCAGAACTGGGAAGGAACAAGCACAGGACCAAACTAGTCCCTCTGAATGTGGTGACAGTTGTATGGCTGGGGCAGACTGCAGGACCACTGGCAGTGGCACCAGGATTTATCCCTACTGCTTGTACTGGCTTTTGTAGAACCTATTCCCTTTTCATAGATACCTTGTTCAACCTAGATATAGCAGGGAGGGCCTTGGATGCTCCCTAAAGCAATGTGCCTTACCCTCTCTGAGGAGTGGATAGGGGTGGGGTAGGGAGGTATGTGAAAGGGATGGGAGAAGGGGAGGGAGTGGGAACTTGGATTTGGTATGTATTATGAAAAAGGATGCTTGTTTTCTTTTTAAAAAATACAAAAATAAAAAAGAATAATCTATACCTAATTGATCATTATACGTACATGTGCTCATATTTTGCTGACTATAACAAAAATATTACCTAGGAACCAATTCATTACATTTTGATGTTTCACCAGGCTTTTACACTAACTTCTAAATGTGTATGTGTGTGTGTGTACAAATGTCTATGTGTACACACACACATATATATGAAACTTGAGAGATGTGTTTAGATGTATTCACTTCAATATTCATGTCTTTATTTCAAAGAGGATGAAAACACTTGGGTAAGGACATTACTGGTATTTATGTAAACTAACCAAACAAACAAAAAAGGGGGCTAGAGATGACTTACTAGATAAAAGTGTTCACTCTCCAAACATGATAGCCTGGTGACCTAAAATCAATTCCTGGAATCAATTTAAATGAAGAAGGAGAGAATCCACTCCACAAAGGTGTCCTCTGAATTTTATGAGCTCCAGGGCATGAGTGTCAGCTCTCAACAGATATACACATCACATACAAACAACAACAATAATAAATAGAATTATTTTGGGGACAAGGTCTTACTATGTAGCTCTGGTTGGTCTTGAACTCAAAAATATACAACTGCTTTTGATTGAGTGCTAAAATTAAATGCATATGCCACTACACCCAGGTAATAAATAGTTTTAGAGGACAGAAACTTCTAAAAGACTGCAAATTTACATCATATAAACATAAAATCTGTAAAGGATAATTTCAAATCAACAACTGAGCTTTGTTCATCTCTGAAGAAATGAAACTTATAGCCAGAAGTGATGGCACAGGACCATAATCCTGGCATTCAGTAGGTTGAGGTACAAGACTTCAAGAAGTTTAAAAGCAACAATAAGTTAAACACTGAGCCCTACGACAAAAGAATGGAGCTAGGGGAAAGGAGAGGAGAGGGAAGAAAAGAATAGGAAAAGAAGAGAGAAGGAAAGGGAAGAAGGGAGGGGAGGAGAAAATGAAAGAGAAAGGAAGAAAGAAGAGATGCAAGTTAATAATATCATGGAGTTAAATTTCAGATGTTAATGAAAATGTTGAACAGTACAGCTTTATCAGATGTGTAGAAGTGAACTTGTACAAAGACCATACTCCTGGGTCCGTAATGAGATGATCACGGTAAGATTTATCTTTGCGGTATATGTACCGTTTCAAATTTAATTCACACAATTAATTCCACCTGCATTTTACAATCAACTAATAAATATTAAATAGATTCTAGAAGCTTAGTAATTCTGGCAAGGTTTAATGGTAAACTGAGAAAATTCTAGAGACAAGCCTCAGTTTGAATCCTGGCTTTCCCATTTAGAGTCTACTGTATGTGTAGACATTTGAATCTTAGTCAGCACCTAGAAGCGTCCATTTATATTCCCACACATCTTTATTTGTTGATACTAGATCTTAAGTGTTCAATATATTTTACTGCTACAGGAACCAAATATAATTAAAGTTTTTCTCAGGCCTACTATCTATTACCACAGACTTGAACTATTCCAAGTTAGAAACTCTCCAGTATCAGAAAACAAAACTTGAATCCCATGCCTACTTAGTTTTGGATTTCACTTTATATACCATACATCTTAATGAAGTAGCGAAAGACCACATAGACCAGTCAGTACGATTAACAAAATTATGAAGATGTGAGTCTTAATGCACCCCTGTTACCCTATATCCTGAAAGGATGGAACAAAATAACCTTAAGTGCTTCAGTGACTCTTACAAATTGAAACATTAAGATATAATTCAAAATACTGGCTGACAACAGGGCAAATTACTTGGAAAAAGCTAAGGCATTGTGATATTTATATCAAGTACACAAATTTCAAGACTTACTGGGCCAAAAGAAACTGAATTAAGGGCAAGACCCCCTGTAGAACATAACTGTTCCAAATAAAGAAGTTAAGAAACACTGGCTACATAGAACTAAAGTCCTTGAAAGGCTCAACTACCATGGCCCCAAAACTCTCAATTCTGGTTAAAAAGGTGGAAATCAGTATTGATTTATTTTTAAACATGAAAAAAAAGCTATGGCATTGTTGTAACTCCTGACATAAAAGTCACTTAAAAGCAAGATGTATGTCAGATCTTACTATGAGTATTAGAAAGCACCAGAGTCAATGAGAGCAATCAATAATGTAATCAATAAATAGGGGATGAAAAGATGCTTAGTTATTCCCCAAAATTACACATAAAGGAAGAAAAGACAACTTACATAAGGGGTAAATGTTACCCCGTCCAAAGAAGAATCAGTAATTTCAAATACAAACAAAAGAACAGCATAAGGCATATTTATTTATTTATTTAGTTAGTTTTTGAGACAGAGTTTCTCTGTATAACAGCCTCGGCTGTCCTAGAACTTACTCTGTACACCAGGCTGGCCTTAAACTCACAAAGATCTGCCTGTCTCTGCCTCCCAAGTGCTAGGAAGGCATGCGCCATCATCAACAGGCTAGACACAATTGTTTTTTAAATGCGAAAAACAGAATTAAAGATTCAAAGTAAAGATTTAGATGTGATTTTCAAGCTAACTTTCCAGAAGAAAGCTATACTTTTTTAGATATATAAGCTCATGGAAGAATGTACTTTTGGACCACCTACCATGTGCCAGGTTATACTAAATATAGGAAAATCCTGCAGAACAAAACAGATGAATCACAGGTACAATAACGGAGTTTTACATTTACACACGGTAACATAAAGTGTCACTTCTGAATTATCAAACCAGGAAAGGGAGAATGTTGCAATGCTTAAGAGTAATCAGGGAAAACTTACCAAGTGACACCTTAGTAAAGAGCTAAGGGAGGCAGTCAGGCACCATCCACTGGTAAAAGTACTCCAGCACAAAGAACAGCTGTGGATGGATGTTCAAGCACAGAAAGGGACGGGACCGTGGTGAGGAGAACAGGAGCAGCTAAATTCTTGGAGGGTTACTTTAAATTACCTCATTTTTATTCTGGGTGAAAAGGAAAGGCACTGGAGGCTGTTTGCAAGGAGGGAATGACCTGTAACATTTAACCTGGCTGGCTGATTGGAGATGGGGGGAAACCAAAAAGCAGGAGCCCATTTATGAAGTATTTGTAGTAATCCAAGTGAAAGCTGATAGTAGGTAACTTCAATGGAGAAAGCAGCAGTCGTGATGCAGAGCACTTACTCCAATTCGGAATGTACTCTGGAAGTAAGGACAGACAGAATGTGCCAACAACTTGGAAGTGGAGTAAGAGTGAGAAGAATGACTCGACAGCTCTTTGTCAGAGCACCTGGAAGGATGGGATAATGAACGTGGAAGACTGTAGGCAATATGGCTTAAATGACAAGTGGGAGAGCTACTTATATCTGACACAAATATTCAGACAGACCTCAAGTGAAAAGTCTAAAGATTTAACAGTTCGCAATGTATAAAATTAAATTGCTCTTATAAAATATTATATAAAATGGCTTACTTCTCATATATAGTTTTCCAATTTAAAAAGCTAAGATTTTCTCTTAACTATCTAGTAAACTTTATTCATTATTTAATACACATGTTAAATGAGAGACAGGAAATCAATTATGGAGACAGAATTATATAAAACCCAAGAAAAATATTAAGGTATGGATAGGGAAAGTATATAAAGCATCATTGTGAGTTTCGGGTTACAAAATGGAACACTGACATCATGGTATGTGCTATGTTTAAAAAAAGTCCTTAATGTGTAGCTGATGTTGCCTAGATCCAAAAGTAAAACCCACTGGATGGACAGGTCTCTTTAAGTCATATTCTGGCCAGCAGACAAGTGACTCTTCTCTGTCCCTCCACTCCAACATACGATGCACACAATACTACATTAATCTGCCTATGTCCATGAGTAAACAGGAAAAGAAACTGCTTGTTAAAAGAACACTGGCTCCTCACTTGGGTCCAGAAGGTAACTAAAAAGAATCAGTAGAAAACCCTAGCATCTCTGTCTTTATTTTGTACCTGCCTCTTTCTTTCAGTCTGTACACATATCAATCATTTAAAGCCTGTCTACAATTGATAACTGATAAAAAGTGAATTTGTTATATGTTTCTCTAAGCAGCCTCATTCCCTTCCAAGGCTGAAAGCTCAAGGAGTAATTAAAGTATTTTACCATCAATGTATATGAAGTTCTATTCCACCTCAGTCCGCCCTCGCTGTCCTAAACCTAGGACTATACGAACAGTGAAGCCTTACAGGTCACCCCAGGATAAAAACAGAGGCTGCTTCTCACTAGCAATAGGAAGTATCTGCTCAAATGATAGGACTTCTCCAGAGTCCCTAACAGAAATGGAACAGACACATATAACCCACTAGAGTAGTTTGATCAAGAATACCGCTCTTACAGAGGACCTGAGTTTGGTTACCAGCACTCACACTGGGCAGGTCACAACAACCTAACTCCAGCTCCAGGGGATTTGATCCTCTTTTCTTGCATCTAAAGGTAACTGCAGACATGCATAAATTTTAAAAAATCAATTTTTAAAAATAAAATAAAATTTTATTCATCAGAGTTCCTCATCTAAAGCACAAAACATAGAGAAATGAATCGAGAATGTTTTTAAATTCTCAAAGTGATTATCTATAACTAGTAATATTTTAGAGACATAGGGAGAATTTAAGTTCATACACCAAGTAACAGAAATCCTAGCAGCACCTGGGAACTTATTAAGAAAAAACTTTCAGACTGCCACCCAGATACCTAGAATCAGAAACTCAGAAGTGGGGCCCAGCGTTTTGTGTATTAATAGGCTATCTAGATGATACTATGATACATGGCCAACGTGGAGAATTCTAGCTTAGAGCACTAAAGGCTCAGTTTTCTCAAGGAGTCAAATGAAAAAGACTATTGGACTATATAATCCTTGAACACTGGAATCCTATTTTCCACCTTCTCTTGCCTTATATATTCAACATTTAACACATGGAGTTTTTGAGTAGTTAAGAAAAATCAGATGTTCCCACTTCCTGAGTTGCCCTACTTCTTACCATTATATGATAACAAATCATCAGTTTAATCTTTACCTTCCATTGTTGTCACCCATATTATATATAAAGATGTTTTCCACTCAGAATATCATGTCATATGTTTTAGTATTAAATCTGTGGATGCCATGTCAAATCAAGCTTGGGGAAAAAGTTTCATGTACCATGCCAACATTAGTCCCATACCGGGCACACCTCTTTTCAGAAGGAGAAAGAACCTGAGCTGAAATAACTATTCTATTTCAATGATTTGGTATATTTATTTAAATGATTAGTAAGGGATAGGAAATTATCTTTATTTTTTACAATTGTTTTGGGGAATTAAACATCATCAAATCTACCAATGCCTGCCTTAAGTATCGGCAACAGTGTACTCCCTTTTCTTATTCCTTATTCTGAACATCGACTATGGCAGGGGGAAAGAAGAATCTTAACATTAGTGAGTGCTACTCAACTGTCCGATGGCATGGCATGCCAGGCTAGCATCTTGTCTTCTATTGTCTTATCAGTTCAATACTACATTTCTCAGAAACTAATGTCAGCATGTTCACAATAGCGGCCTCATTCATATAATGTGGCAATTTTCTGGCCAGCACTTATCTTTCAGATTATACTCCATCTCACACACAGAGAGTGTCTGTAGAAAATCAAGAGTAGAATTTGTTGAAACTTTGTCCCAAGCTGAAAACTATTTTAATTGAATTATAATCTTATTTTACAAGATTTCTGAGGTAGAAGCAACATACAGATTATATGGGGCCAAGGGGAAGGCAGAAGAGAATACACAGAAAGAACATGGGTGTGAGAATATAGGACTTAATAAGATCAAGTATTTTTCAAAAACTTCTAAAATTACATTTTTTATGTATGTGCACAAACGAGTTTTGAGGTTATGTACACTGTCAAATAACACTTTTCAGGAATTGGTTTTCTCCTTCCACCATGTAATTTCTGAGGAATGAATTCATGTTAGGAGGCCGGGCAGCAAGAGCTATCTAACCAGCCCTGAGCTGAAGTCTTAATTCAAGCTCACTTTATAAAACAGGACATGGTCTCTGTTCTGCTCTGTTTGGCTCAGCACCACAAGAGGGTGGCCTGGCCCCATTCACGCCTCAGTACTATTATACCATCTTATATTGTTGATATCTAAACTATATTATAACAAAAAGTCCTTGAGAATAAGCTTATATTTACACACACATTCAATATTCAATATACACAAGAATTATTTTAATATATCAGATTAACTTCCATTCTTTCATATAACCAGATTAACTTTTAACAAATAACAAACATGATCTTGTCCAGTTCCATTTAAGAATATTATAAAGGCAACTTGCTCTAAAAAAAATTCCTTGCTAGCACTTTAAAAACAATTTTCACTATTAGGACTCTGGATCATAGCTCCCCAAACCATTAAGTTATAGGTTGTCTAATTTGATCATGTACTTCAGTGTCTATCTGCTTGCTTGGCTATGTGTAGACTCCTGGAGAAGAAGAGCCACATCACACTCAAGGTGAGTTCCTTTGTTTTCACGGTGCTCGAGGTTAAACTTAGGGCTCTGCAGTTGCCAGGCAAGTGCTCTGCCCCTGAGCCTTGTTCAGTTTTTTTTTTTACTATTTATATTTATTATTGTTTGTTTGTGTGTGTGTGTGTGTGAACATCATATGTGTATCAGTGGTCATGGTGCCAGAAATGAATATAGGATTTTTAAAAATTTATTTATTTTTATTTCATGTGCACTGGTGTTTTGCCTGTATTTGTGTCTGTAGGAGGGTGTAACTCCTGGAAACAGAGTTACAGACAGTTTTGAGCTGCCATGTGGTTGCTGGGAATTGAACCTAGGTCCTCTGGAAAGGCTACCAGTGCTATTAACCACTGAACCATCTTTCCAAGGCCAGCCTTATTCAGTTTTATAATCACTGCATACAATAGTTGCACATAAATTTTTTAATCAACATTTATTTATTGTGTACAATGATAAATTTCTGTGCTCTCCAAAATATCAGTTTCCAATTTGATAATATAATCCATCATGTTTATATCTCTGTTTATAAATAACTTAGTATGGGGTGGGTCATGAAAACCTTTTAGGTATGACAATTCAAGAGATTATAGAAAAAAGTTCTGAGTTCCTAATTTAAATGCAATTTTATGTCACATGAAGCCAAATCTGAATTATTTTCTAAAAGAACAGAAAAAAACTTGTTATGGGAATGTAAAGAGAGCACTGCTTTTTGGTCTTGGCTCCATTCTAGAGATAACTACATAGGATACTGTTAACACACCCAGAAGCACGGATGATGAGCGAATAAAAGAAAGAAACTGCTACTCAGTCTGGAATATCACCTTAAGACCACAGGTGATAAGACAGGACAACTAACCACAAAGACAAGTGAGCATGTATTACTGACAGCCCTGTGGAGCCACCACACTGCCACAGACAGTGGCATCTGACTTCTCACTACATAGGAAACATCTTGTTGTTTGTTTGTTTTGTGAAGTTAGGAATATAACTCAAACTTGGCTATATAATAAATTTAATTCCAGTCTGGAAAATGACTCAGAAACAAAGCAAAACAAAATAAAAAAGAGGTATGTACATGAGTGTGTATGTGTGTGGGTGTACACACAAACCATCTACCCTAACCATGTCCAGTAAAAGCACACGGAAGCATTCACACTCTAGCAGCAAAGAGGATGAGGTCCCAAGTCTTTGTTATAAACATCTATCATCTTTACAAACCAAAATGCAAAAGCAGGCTCCTTGTGGGAAAGTGGATTTCAGTGGCAGAGCAAGCAAAGCACAAGATGAATCAGGAACAATTTATTCTGCCAGAAAGGAAATGGGAGCATGATCAAGGGGCATGACAGCCAGTGTAAGATGTTCCCCTGACTAAACTGGGGACATCTGAAATAGCACAATAAGTGAGATAGTAACAATTCACAACCTCTCACATAAAGTCAACACCATTTCATCTCTACTTTTAGCTTAATAAAAAGCGAGAAAAGAGAAGCAGTTTTCAATAAAACATCAACTTGTATATGCAGAGAGAAAATGGAAATAAATAATAATTGCTAATCATCATAAAAGTGGTTAATTTAGGTAGGAGTCATCAATGACACTAAGGTCAGCAAGTGAAGGTTTGATAAGAACTAAGATAATGGCACAATTTTGGAGTTTATTTCCACAATTATATCTTGTTACATTCATTGCTAGCGACATGGCTTGGTACTGAGGGCCTCTGGATGAAATTCACTAAGAAGGGCATGACATCTTTTCTTGATATTCCTGCCAGGAAGGTATCACTTGCCTGGGGGACATGAAGTTCATAGTTCTAGGATGAGGATTATGCTAGAAAATGTAGGCTTACAAATAGCATGAAATATCTTGGAGTAACTATAACCAAACAAGTGGAAGACTTGTATGACAAGAACTTTAAATCTTTGAAGAAAGAAATTGAAGACACCAGAAAGTGGAAAGATATTCCATGCTCTTGGGTAGGTAAAAATGGTGATCTTACCAAAAACAATCTACAGATTCAATGCAATGCCCATCAAAATCTCAGCAAAATTCTTCAAAGACCTCAAAAGAACAGTACTCAACTTTGTATGGAAAAGAAAAAACCCAGGGTAGCCAAAACAATCCTGTACAATAAAAGAACTTCTGGAGGCATCAGAATCCCTGACTTCAAACTCTACTACAGAGCTACAGTACTGAAAGCAGCCTGGTATTGGCATAAGAACAGACAGGAGGACCAATGGAACCGAATAGAAGACCCAGATATCAATCCACACATCTTCAAACATCTGATCTTTGATATACAAGCAAAAAATATCAAATGGAAAAAAGAAAGCATATTTAACAAGTTGTGCTGACATAACTGGATATAAACATGTAGAAGAATGAAAATAGACCCATATCTATCACCATGCACAAAACTCAAGTCCAAATGGATCAAAGACCTCAACATAAAGCCAGCCACACTGAACCTTATAGAAGAGAAAGTGGGAAATACACTTGAACGCATTGGCACAGGAGACCACTTCCTAAATATAACCAAAGCAGCATAGACACTGAGAGAAACAATTAATAAATGGGACCTCCTGAAACTGAAAAGCTTCTGTAAAGCAAAGGACATGGTCAATAAGACAAAACGACAGCCTACAGAATGGGAAAAGATCTTCACTAACCCCACATCAGACAGAGGTCTAATCTCTAAAATATACAAAGAACTCAAGAAATTGGTCACCAAAAGAACACATAATCCAATAAAAAAAAATGGAGTACAGACCTAAACAGAGAACTCTCAACAGAGGAAACTAAAATGGCTGAAAGACACTTAAGGAAATGTTCAACATCCTTAGTCATCAGGGAAATGCAAATCAAAACAACTCTGAGATTCCATCTTACACCTGTAAGAATGGCCAAAACCAAAAACACTGATGACAACTTATGCTGAAGAGGTTGTTGAGAAAAGGGAACACTTCTGCATTGCTGGTGGGAATGCAAGCTGGTATAACCCCTTTGAATGTCAGCGTGGAGATTTCTCAGAAAATTAGGAAACAACCTTCCTCAAGACCCAGTAATACCACTTTTGGGTATATATCCAAAGGATGCTCAATCGTGCCACAAGGACATGTGCTCAATCAACTATGTTCATAGCAGCTTTGTTTGTCATAAGCAGAACCTGGAAACAACCTAAATGCCCCTCAACCGAAGAATTGATAAGAAAAATGTGGTACATTTACACAATGGAGTATTACACAGCAGAAAAAAATAACGACATCTTGAATTTTGCAGGAAAATGGATGGAGCTAGAAAACATTACTTTGAGTGAGGTAACCCAGACACAGAAAGACAATTATCAATGTACTCACTTATAGGTGGTTTTTAAACATAAAGCAAAGAAAGCCAGCCTACAAACCATAACTCAAGAGAACTTAGACAACAATAAGAACCCTAAGACTTACATAGATCTAATCTACATGGGAAGTAGAAAGTAGAAAAAGACAAGATCTCCTGAGTAAATTGGGAGCATGGGGACCTTGGGTGAGGATTGAAGGGGTAGGGGAGAAGCAGGGAGGGGAGCAGAGAAAAATGTAGAGCTCAATAAATATCAATTTAAATATATTAAAAAAGAGAGAAAATGTAGGCTTATACTTGACAAAACTGCCAAAGACATGGAATATAAGGAAACTGAGGCCAAAAATGTCTGAAAAAAGTTAACATAGTGTGTCTTCTTGAAGGGGCAGTATCAGGACTGTATAACAGGGCTTTGTTTTTAGAAACCAGACACTGTAGTGTTGCAGGGTAAAGACACACATGTTTGAAGCTTCCTCAAAATGCTGCAAAAGACTTATAAAACTGTATGTGTTGAACGTATATATTTATGCATGGAGAATGAAATGGTAAGCAATTAAAGAAATTAGCAGAACATTAACAGTGAAAGAAATCCAAATGAAGATATACAATTGTAGATCTTTGTGTTGCTAACATCTTATGAATTTGAAATGACTTCTAATTCAAGTAATCTGAAATCATTTCAAAATTATTGTTAAAATTTTGAAAGATATTGTAATGTAGAATACCTGGTGGTAGAAAAGAATGGGATCCGGCTATCATTGTCCGAGACCAAAACCAGATGAAAACTTTGGTTTAAAGCACTTATATACCTGCCTTTACCATAATGAATGGATGTACTAACAAGGCAACACTTTTACACCTTTAGGGTACTAAAGGCATCTAAATAGGCTTTTCCTTCATGAATTTTAAGTAGATATTTTATAGCCCAATGATAAAAAGAATCTTGATTTGTTCATCTTTATAGGCCAACCATCAACACACATTTATAGTTTTGTTTCTGTTACATTGTTGAGTAGGAATTCTAACTCCACCATCATTCCAATCAGAAAAATACAGTGCCCTTGAGTATTACCAAAGACTTTGTGTGAGACACAAAGACTATGGGTGTCAAGTGTGTGTGTGTGTTAAGAAAAAGACAGAAAACAGAAAAAGTAGCAAGTATTGCTGTTTTTTAAGAATTCAAGAATTATTAGTGGTATGTTCTATAATCTCAAAAGCAGAAAAGCATGTAATTATAGTAAAGGATAGTGGCCAAAAGAATAGCAAGCTGTTAACAGATTTTGATTCTTAAAAACAAACAAAATGTTTATAATACAAAAGAAGCTTTGGGAGAAAAGTGGTAATAGTAGTAAATTATGCTTCTGAAAGTTAGGGGGTTCAAGAAACCATAAGTATTAAAATGCTACTAAACCATAAATCCCACTAATCAAGTCTGAATGAGTATTTTCATCTCGGAACCAGGACTCTCCAATGCCTTTAGATAGAATCACAGTCAAACATCTAGATTGGGAAAGTCGGTGAGAAAAGGAATCTTGATATATGTACCCTGGAGTGGCAGAACATAAACCCTGATCCCCACACACAGCTCAGTAAAGGTTAAATGAAATGAAGAAATACAATAAGCAGGAAAGTGAAGTATCTAGGGTGGAGAAGGAAGAAGCAGTTTGAAGAAAATGGACTGAAAAGTCCAAATATCACTGTTCCCCAAGTTAGATCATTTTGTGAAATTAAATTAAGATACCTAAGCATTTTTAGGATAATGCAGAGAAACGCTTGACAATACTGAGCTGAATCTCAAAATCTTTTTTGACAATATGTGCCATATAAATCTCAATATTTGAAACACTTAAGAATTTAACCTAAATGATATATGCAGCCTCCAACGGGGGAAAACTATTAAAAGCACCGAGAAAAAATTTTCACTTCCACTAATGGAGAACAAGAGACACTTGATTCATACTTCTTCCATCAACCGTATCTACTCATTTACGAAAAATACCTTTATCTTTTACCTACAGGAACGCTGTATAAATATATGCACTTCACTTTCACAAGTGAACACACCGAGGAAAGAAGGAGGAAAGACAATCAACACTCTAAGAAGTGAGGAGTCCTACAGAAGCTTGAAAGAGCGACCAACAAAACTCTGTCTCCAGGGCACAGCAAGCACCCGTGTACAGCCCTCACTTTCTAAGATAGCATGCATGATTTCATGACACTTTCATAAATTCGGTATTCTCAGAGCTGGGAGAAAGGGAACAAATAAAATAGGAAAATGTGGTTCTATTTTTCCCTCTTTGCCCCAAAGATAATTGAAATCAGTGGACTTTTAAATATGGGTTGTTCTGTGCAACTGCCCATTCCCCCATTAAAATACTCAGATCTTATTCAGAAACTGATTGTACAGAGAGCAGAAGACATCCCTTCAACGATGCACTCAAGTCTGCACAGTGTTGGCTTCTGTGCCAAGGAAAGTGTATTTCCAGAAAGACCGTTGGAACTACATCTTCTGAGCCTGTGAAGTGTAGTTACAGAATCAACTGCTAAAAGAATTGTTTTGGGGGAAGGGTGACTAAATATACTTACTGTTCTGAAAGAAATAATAGTTTCCAAGAAAAATGTTACCAATGCTACCATCCTGCCTTAGAGTAGTTTACAGAATAAAGACAAAACCTGCAGCCTACAGAGCACCAGTATTTTGAGATTATCATTTGCTTTCTACAATGCCTTGAAAAGTAAATACATGAAGACACATGACAGCTACTGTCCAGTCACTGAAGTATTAAAAGTATATTTTAACCTAATTTTTGGAAAATTCTGCAAAAGCAGACTAAAAAAAAAACTAACTAAAATTTAATGAGAAAAAGTCTAGTAATCAAAACAGTAAGAAATTAACAGTATCCAAAGTATACTAACTAAAATTTCAAACATTTTCACATTCGTTCTTCAGATATACCAGTAAAGCTTTCCTGCAATGGGTTGTCGCAATACAAGATTTTTCAAGAATAGAGCTTGTGAGAATAAAACCTCTTCAGGAGCTGCTTCATTAGGGCTCTAGCTCTAATTTCCTCCGACTCCAACCTCAATGTAAGAACAGTTCCCACAAACAGGGACAGGACTGAGGGTACAGAAGGAGCGTCCATTCTTTTGTCTGGGTGGCAAAACCAACAAACAACGGTGCCATCAGCACCTACCTATCCCCACCATGACAGTCCTGCAGAGCACTTTTAACCTCTTAGCTCCTCGGTACGTCAGATCTGCGGAGTTGGAGGTATCCAAGGCTTTTCACATCTCAAGCCCGGGCTGTTCCGGGTTCTACAGAAAATGAAGGAGGGCACGAATCTTGTGAGGACAGAGGGACAAGGCGATGTAGACATGTATGGAGGATGGGGCGCGCCGTGGAAACCGGGAGGCTTGTAGATACGTGAGCGTACCTGTTCAGGGATAGGGACAGAAAGGACGATGGGCACACTCGCAAGAGACACGGAAGGGCGTGAACTGGGCAGCTTTAGACAGCCTCGGCCAAAGCCGAGCCGCGAAGCAGAGACTTACGGTTACTTCTCCCAGTGGAAACCGGGGTCGCGCGGATCGCACAGGTCTGCAGGCTCCTCCCCCGCGGCCACCTGCCTCTCGCGCCGCCGAGCCGATGACCTCGCTTCCACTCCGCGCCCTACCCACCCGCCGCCAGCGGCTGAGGGAGCCGGAGGATGCGCGCTGGAGGCCGCGGGAAGCTGCGCGAGCCCGACGCCGGGCGAGCTCACACCCTCTCCAGCTGCGCCGCCGCGCTCCGGGTGGGGAGGAGGGGGCGGGGGCGCCTGCCTCCGCCGCTCGGTCAAGTCCAGAGCATGGTCGTGCCGTGGGTGCGCGCGCAGCCGTGGACGCCGACCTCCGCCAGCGCCGCGAGTGTCCAGGGGCCGGCTGTCCGCTCCAGACGGCGGCGGCCGCCGCAAGAAGGGGCACGGACCGGCACGAACGGCGGCACTCGCAGACCGACCCGGAAGCTTTTCCGCCGCAAACCTTAAGCAGGCTGGGGGAGGGGGAGGGGCGTAACCCCGGAAGTTATTTCCTGGCGCCGGTAGCGGCGACGAGGCCAGCCGAGGCCTTAGGTATCCCGATTTTGTGGGAGAGGCTGAAGGTGATTGCGGCCGAGGGAAGGGGAGGACGGTGCAGAGCAGGTGTCCAGACCCGAACTCTCGGGGCGGCGACTTCTGCTGCACGAAGTTGGTTCGAGCCCCTGGTCCTCTTAGAAAGGCAGAAGAAATGAGAAAACGGTGACGGCTCCTGATGCACCGGTTGCCGCCCCACCCTGTGACTTGGATGTAGCGGACCCGTAAGGAGATGGCCGCTCGCTCGGGTTAGTCTTCTGGGTTTCCTTCGCGGAATCGAGAGGCACAATCCAGACTCCAGCTAGCGAAAACGGGTGGGACACCGAACCTCTCCACCTAGGTTCTGCAGGCAAGGAGTGTATTTCTCCGAGCACTTAGCGAGACTCCAAGGTCGTCTTTTGGGTAAGAGCCCTTGGAGCAAAGCAGCTTGCTTTTTCCCCAGTAGTGGAAGATTGGTGGGTGGTGGGGCAGCTTCCCAGGCAGAGTGTTATCTTTGTAGGGAAAGTGATGACCAGCGTATTGATTGTGGGTTCTTTCTTCTTTCCGAGATCTTCGTTTATGGTTTTTCCCTCGCTTGCTTTGCTGTCCCCGCCCCTTCCCCTGTGTTTGTAGCTTCAACCAGAACCCCTTTATGTGGCTGGCCTACCTCAAGATTTCAGCTCCATTCCTGTCCCACCCTCTCAGAGAACTTACCATGGGCCTTTACTGTTTGTTTGCAGTCAGAGCAGCTGACCCACAAAGGAATGTTACCCTAGCTGTGGGCACTAAATGACAATTGTCCGCCTCTCCTTTCTCAATCATGATAATAAACAAAGACGCCCCTACGTGTTTCTAAAACGATCTCAGAAACCTCCCAGTTATGAACCATCACTTACATAAGTCCTCGTTATTTTGGCAGCGTATCACTTATGCCTGAGCATTTTCTCCAGTGCACTGAGCCGTAACAATACCTTTACTTCTTTTGTCTTTCGTTTCTGTTGCACCTGTCTTACCTTCATGACTGGGAGGTAGCTTTTGCTATTTTCTTTCTTTCTTTCTTTCTCTTTTTTTGTGGTTGAGTTTGAGCTGGAGTAGGTGCAATAACCTTAGCTTTTGCTATTTCCTAGCTTCAGCCTTTGTTTCCTTTTATGTCACTGAAAGATTATTTTAAATGCGCCAGTACAAGTACTTCTTGAAAACCAATTTTAAGAATATTTGGGGGATATGTTAATAGTGAACGACTTAAAATATATGATGAGTATTAATTAATGAAACACTTTGCTAATAGGTGTTTTCTTGTCATGAGCTGATTGAAACAAGAATTAGTTTTCTTTAAATTCTGCGTAGAAAGTGAACAGCTACTTCGTTTCTTCTTTAGGCGACTTATAGAAAGCACTGTTTTCTGCAATTGCCATGTATTCTGTACTGTGTCTCTACAATGCAATGCCTTTTAAAGAAGGTTACAGTCTTTAAGGCACCCATATATCTTATTATTTATACTTTATTATGTTTTAGTCATTGTTGATCGGAGATGAAAATAATTGTTAGACAGGAATTTTGTAGAAAAACCGCCTTTTCACTTTCTGTAAGCAGCTTTTCTGCAGGTAGTGACTTTTTAGGATGATCTTATTAAAATGATTGAACTGAAAAAAAAATCCCTTGAACTATAGAAATGGAACAAATCTTTTTTCAAAACTTTGAGCAAAATGAAATGCTTTCATTCTAATGTCTCATAGAAAGTTCATTGAAATACCTTAGTTTCTGTGGGACAAAATCAATGAAAACTTTTGTAATTAAATACTTTAACTTTAGGAAAATGAGTTAGGCTATCAAAGTGACATCCCTTGCATCTGAGGAGAGAGTAAACGTGTATCCTCTCAAGTAACTTTTCAACCCTTTCTGGAAAATGCTTCTTCTGAGAGTTGAAGCAATAAGGGACTTATTAAATATGAAAAGACCATTTTAATGCCTAAAGGAAGCTCATGCCAGTGTGACTAGAAAAGAAACTCTGTGGTTGATTTCTTTTAGAAATTTACTGGCATATCACTGACTGGAACATTTAAAAGCCAAAGGATAAAGATACTCAATCCAAGAGAAGCTTTTTAGTGTAACTATGAACAAGTAATAGTTCTGATCAAAGAGAACATTCAGCAGTCAAGTATATAACTGAAATTTCAATTACTTTTCCAAAATTGCCCAGTGGAGACTTAAAAAATAATTTTGGGGAGTTAGGGAAGATTACATACATCGACACAGTGAATATATTTAAAAGAAAAACTGTGGATTACCTAGGGAAATTGATAAAAGAAATGAAAAAGATTTTTTTTTCCTACTGACCAAATGGTTTCAATCTCTGATGGGCATCTCCAAAGAAAGTTATAAACCTAAGTTAGGACATCCAGGTGTCTAAATCAAATGTTTTCTTGCTCAGAGTTCTGGAGTGTTAGTAGGTATAAATCAGCTACTTCCAACTTTCAAACTCAATATTTATTTGTATACTTTAAGGAAAATAAAAGTACAACATTATTCCGAACCACTATTTTGAATTATTATTTACTTTATAAAATATTTTATAATTATGCCACCCTTTAAAGCCCCAAAGATAGATTCTTTTTTTTTTTTTTTTTTTTTTTTTTGGTTTTTCGAGACAGGGTTTCTCTGTGGTTTTGGAGCCTGTCCTGGAACTAGCTCTTGTAGACCAGGCTTGTCTCGAACTCACAGAGATCCGCCTGCTTCTGCCTCCCAAGTGTTGGGATTAAAGGCGTGCGCCACCACCGCCCGGCCCCAAAGACAGATTCTTGATTCTTGATGATGAAGACAAAATTAAAGTCATCTTTGGCTTGCCTTGTAGGTATTATATGTTGTAAGTTATAAAAATCAATATTTTACAATTGTTTTGCAAAGTGAATATTTAAAAAGTTGTTGAACTGGGTTAAATGCTATACCTTGCCACCAGTTATGTCATTTACTCTTCCAAGGACCTTTCTGTTTGTTTTATAAAGCAATGGGAAATCCAGAAAACATAGAAGATGCCTATGTTGCGGTTATCCGTCCAAAGAATACTGCCAGTCTCAACTCTCGGGAATATAGAGCTAAGTCCTATGAAGTGAGAAAATTTAATAACATTTGATTCCTACCATTGAATGTCATTCTGTACTGTCATTTATATATAAAGCTTTATGACCATATGCTGCAGTTATTATTAGTGAGATAGTCTAGGTCTCTACCCAATTGTATTTTTTTCTGTTGCATACCTTTCAATTTGGCATTCATTTACATGTGTAGATTATTAAATAAAAAGTTACTTGTGGGACTGAGATATAGATCTGTTTAAACATTCTTGGCTAGCATGCATAAAAAAACCGAGTTTGATTCCCAGCACTGCGTAAGATCCAGCATGGTGGACCTTGACTAATAGGTTACTTGAAGCCAGCCTGGGTGCATGAGACCCTTTCTTCAAATGAAAGGAC
Organism: Chionomys nivalis; assembly: GCF_950005125.1. Taxonomy (NCBI): domain Eukaryota; kingdom Metazoa; phylum Chordata; class Mammalia; order Rodentia; family Cricetidae; genus Chionomys; species Chionomys nivalis. Next base: position 199,493,692 of record NC_080086.1, read on the forward strand.
AAGAGAACGAAAGACAAAGTCATGAGTTTTTCATTGGTGGAGGTGGTGGTGGTGATGGTGGTGGTGGTGGTGGTGGTGGTGGTGGTGGTGGTGGTGGTATTCGTGGTATTCGTGGTATTCCCCCACCCCACCCCCCACCCCAAGACAGGCTTTCTCACTCTGTAGACCAGGCTGGTCTTAAACTCAGAGATCTGCCTACCTCTACCTCCCGTGTGCTAGGATTAAAAGTGTGCACTACTGTGCCCAGCTCATGATTTTCTTAAGTTTATCTATTTAGGTATTTATATAATTTATGGATTAACTCAAAAATAAAAACTTAATGAAAATCAGTTAATCTGACTTTTAATATAAAGATTGATAATTGATTATTTTCAGATTGTTTTTAACAATTTATTGAAAAATACATTTTACCTTAAATCATTTGACAGCTTTACACAATCAAATAACTTTTCTGTAGTTGTATATCGATTAGTAAATGTGTAATTGGGGCAATTATATATCTGTGTTACAGTTGTATGTTACATATATAAATTCCCCCCTGTATTATAGCCTAATTTTTCTAACATTTGGCTTAAAGTGCGTTTCTAAGATTATCTGTGACCATTTCCTGATTTCAGCACACTACAGATTGACATGGGAAACTGCCTGCACTAGAGTTCCGTTCCTTGTGATTCTGATTGGATAGGCCCAGAGAGGAGACCAGGATTGGTGTTATTTTAAAGCTTCATAGATTATTCTGTAGTATGCACCTAGGGTTGAGAAAGACTGTCAGATTATAGTAGTATTCTAGGGCAAGTGATTAAACTTTCTAATAATGCCGTTTTTCTTATCTAAGATTTTATTGCATGAAGTTCCCATTGAAGGACAGAAAAGAAAGAGAAAGAAAGTTTTGCTGGAAACTAAACTACAAGACAACAGTGAGATAGCACAAGACATACTGGATTATGTAGTAGAAACTACCAGACCGATTTCTCCTGTAAACCAGGGGATCAGAGGTAGGAACTTTTCTCTCTCCTTACACCTAACAGTTTGTTTTCAAGAGTTAAAAAGGAAAAAATGTGGGGTTTTTGGGTAGAAGGGTTGTTTTGTTTTGTTGATTTTGTTCACTGTGTAACCCTAGCTGGCCTGGAACTAATTATGTAAACCAGGCTGGCCTTGAACTTGCAGAGATGTGTCTGCTTCTGCTCTTGAGTGCTGACTTGTACTGCGGTGCCAGGCCCAGAAATTTTTTTTTTTTTTTTTTTTTGGTTTTTCGAGACAGGGTTTCTCTGTGGTTTTGGAGACTGTCCTGGAACTAGCTCTTGTAGACCAGGCTGATCTCGAACTCAGAGATCCACCTGCCTCTGCCTCCCAAGTGCTGGGATTAAAGGCGTGCACCACCACCGCCCAGCTATGAAAAATATTTTTAAAAGTATTTTAAAACCAATTTCTTTCTATTTTCCTTTCCATTTGAAAAAGTAGGAAAACCTCGGGAAGTTGTTAAACTGTAGTCCAAATCCTTGAAGTAGTAACTTCAGTGTAATTTTATCAAATTTTATTAGCAAGTATTAACTGTACAATAGATTTAAACTATAGTCCAAATCCTTGAAGAAGTAAGTTCAGTGTAATTTTATCAAATTTTATTAGCAAGTATTAAATGTACAAAATAGATTTAATTATAGAATTTTCCAGTGTATGTTATGTAGTTTATCATATTCACTGTTGCAGTTCAGTCCCCGTCCACCTCTGCTTCCCAAAGATAACTGACTTCTGCAGAGCCCAAACCGTGTGAGGAACTGCGGTGCCAGGAATTTGTTTATGGAACAGGTTACTTTTGCTAACAGTATGGTTTTCTAGATAATTATCTTTGAGCTATTATCTTTATTTCTACCAGACAGAAGAAACTAACTATAAGCCTCTCTCTATGGCTTAGTGAAATATAATATTCATGGATTAATTAGCCATAAAAACCCTTTAAAAGCTACCAAGGTGATACAGTTTTCATCTCATTTTAATCATAGGAAGACAATTCTTTTCAAAAAACCAAACTGAAAAGTATTAACTTGGGCCAGGTTGTGGTGGTGCAAGCCTTTGATCCCAGCAGTCTGGAAGCAGAGGCAGGTCTATGAGTTCAAGACAAGCCTGGTCTACAGAATGAGTTTCAGAACAGACAGAGCTACACAGAAAAACCCTGTCTCAAAAAACTAAATTAATAATAATAATAAAAGGAAATAAAAAATAAAACAAAAGAAAAAAAAGTATGAACTCTTGAAAGTAGAGCTTATTTAAAATGTTAGATAATATATAGCCTGTGAAGGTTATTGAAAAGTAATAACTTATTTTTTGGCCTCATAAGAAACAGAGAGCTGTTAGAAGGTGCAACTTTTATAAACTGTGTACATGTTACGTTTTAAAAAGGAAAAAATTCAGAGCTGGATAAATGGCTCAGTGGTTAAGATCACTGGCTGCTCTTAAAGAAGACTCAGATTCAATTTCCAGCATCCACATGGTGGCCCACAGCTCATAGAATTTTCTAGTACATTAAAATATGGCCCTGAATCTATTAGTTGATTGTCTATATGTTGATTCTTTAGTATCAAAATTTTACCACCATTTTTTATTTAAAAACTTTGTGTGTTGTGTATGCATGTATGCCCATATGCTCATTTGTGTGTGTGAGTGTGGGTCACAGTTATACCACGACTCAAGTGTGAAAGGGCTAGGGAAACCTTATATTTCTCTGTTCTTGCTTTCCACCTTGTTTGATAATGGATTTCTCAATTGCTGCAGCTGCATACACCACACTAGTTGGCCCTCAAACCTCTAGGACGTCTCCTGTCTACATCTCCCATCTTGCTGTGGGGCACTGGAATTATAGGCACACACTAATGTGCCCAGATTTACCTGAGTTCTCTGAGGAGTCTCACACTTGTGCAGCAAATACTTTACCAACTGAATCACCTCCCCAGCTGCCAGAATGATCAGTTTTTATTAGTGCATTTAATATAGTATAATATAATAAAATATAACATAGCAACCTTTTAAAATGTTTGAGTTTCTTTTCTAAATCTTTATTTTCTTTGGTCTTTTTGTATATGTTTTAAGTTTTTATTAATACTAATTTATTATTAAAAATATATGTTAATGTTTTCTTATATATTTAATATAAATAAATATTTCATATTTATTTATGTGATGCAAGAGATCAAGCTTGGACCCTTGGTCCTGTTGGACAAGTGTTATACCAATGAGAGGTATCTCCAACCCCTAAAAACTTGTTTTCTAATCCAGAAGACAATTTGTCAGATTTAAGTATCTATTATTTTCAGTCAGGTATGATGTCTTGCAGCTGTAATCTTGAAACTTGAGAGACTGAGGCAGCAGAATCATGAATTAAAGGCTAGCCTGAGCTATAATGAGGGAATCTTATTTTTTCTTTAATTTAAAAAATTTTTTAATTTTACTTACTAGCCCCAGTTCCCCCTCCTTCCTTTCTCCTGCCCCCCTTCCCATACCTCTTTACCCCTCATTCACTCATCAGAGGGAGTAAGGTCTCCCTTGGGAGTCAACAAAGTCTGGTATACCAAGTTGAGGCAGCGCCGAGCCCCTGAACAAGGTGTGGTGGGATGGGCTCCAGAAAGCCAGTTCATTCACCCAGGATAGGCCATCATGGTCCCACTGCCTGCTAGAGCCACACCAAACAGATCAAGCTACATAACTGTCACCCACATTCAGAGGGCTTAGTTTGGGAGGGACCCTATCTTAACAAAGCAAACAAAATAACCCTTTACTTTCATCTTTGCTCTTTTTCTTTTCTTTTTTTCTTTTAATTAGGAAAACGAGTAGTACTAATGAAGAAATTTCCTCTGGATGGAGAGAAAGCAGGCAGAGAAGCAGCACTATTTATTGTTCCATCAGTTGTCAAAGGTAATCTGAATTTAGATTTTTAGGTATTTTGAATGTTAATTGCAAATTTACTGGCGTACTTAGGAAAGTATGTTTATAGTTAGTACTGTAATATTGTTATACATATTTTTAAGTTAACGAAGAAAAATTATCATATATATTAATTTCAAAGTAATGTATAGGTTTCTTGGCTAATTCATAATGTTTTCATTTCCATTTTTAAGATTGAAATGTGAAGAGAGAAGGAGTAATTGAAATTAAAAGTATTCAGGTTAAGGAGCTAGAGATGGTTCAGCAGTTAAAAACAGACTGTGCTTCCGGAGGACCCATGTTCAGTTTCCATCATTCAAACAAGTGGGTCACAACCATCTGTAACTCCAGTTCCAGGAGATGCAGCACTGTCTTTTGGCCTCTGAAGGCACAAGGCATGCTTGTGGTGGACAGACATACTTGCAGGCAAAACTCATACACTTAAAATTAAAACGAGTTCTGGCTGGGCGGCCGTAGTGCTCACCTTAATCCCAGCACTCGGAAGGTAGAGGCAGGCAGATCTCTGTGAGTTCTAGGCCAGTCTGGTTTACTAAGTTCCAGTACAGCCAGGGCTACACAGAGAAACCCTGTTTGGGAAAAACGAAACAAAAGTATTCTGGTTATAAAGCATTTTTTCAAAGGATATGCCATCAATAGGCTAAAAATAGATACAACGTAATGAGGCCAAGAAAATGTTGTTCTGAAATACTCTGCCCAGTGATATGGTTGATAACGTTTACAGAGCATAGATCTAATATGAAGATTTTAATTGAGCTTTAGATATCCTCGAATAATAGAAAGGAATTTTGAGTTTCAGTGCGGATCCTGTAGCTATTTCATTTTGAGACTTTGGGCGCATCTTTAAGATTTAAAATTTAACTGTATGTGAATAGAGACAATATCGTTCCATGCTTTCACTTGATTTGTAGTATAGAGAGAATTCATTGAGGAACTTTGCAAACCATAGAGTGTTTGCCTCATGTAAGTTAGTGATACTTCTGGAAAAAATGTAATGACCTAACAGAGACATCAATCAGCCTGCTGCTGCATTATTTTGTTGACCAGCTCTAGTAAACAAGACACATTCTTCTAAGTGTTCTAAAGTTTTTAAAATATGTAGCATTTTAAATGATGTTGGAAATCATAATAGATTTTACAACATTATTGAGAAAGAGATTATAAAGATTATAAATGCTGGGACCAGAAGACTGGCTTAGTGACTGAAAGTGCTTGCTATGCAATCCTGATGACCTGAGTTTGATCTCTGGATCACATAAAACAGCCCAAAGCTCTGGATTCACAGCATTCCAGTTGTGAGGTTGGGTGATGGAGATAAAATGAATGAAGCAAAACCTCATGGGCCAGCTCACACAGCGGAAAACAGGACACATTGTATCAGCAAGGTTGTTCCCTGATCTATACACAAACACACTAAAATTTAAGATATAAAAATGCTGTATTCATCAAAGGGGACAAGTCACAGAGTTGGTTGTCACTTGAATCCAGGCCTTCTAATTGCAAATACAGAACAATTTCTGTTATATTCCACAAATTTTGAGAACATGCTTTACATTAAGAACACGTATTTATAAACTTTATGTAATGAATAATTTCTTTTTCTTTTTCAGATAATACTAAATATTCATATACTCCCGGATGCCCAATTTTTTACTGCTTACAAGATATTATGAGGGTTTGTAGTGAGTCTAGTACTCACTTTGCAACACTTACAGCAAGGATGTTAATAGCCTTGGATAAGTAAGAAACACATTAAGAATATTTTTAATCAATCATAATTGAAATTAGTCTGTGGTTCTCTTGTGGGAAAATATTACTGAAAAATAACCTGTCTCAAAAATGGTCAGTTTTTCAGCTATAAGGATGAAAAAAAATCCCCCAGTTAAGTTTGCCTTGACTACTTAGAGGATATTAATTTTATCTTTCCAAAATAATAAACACTTCTCAGTTTTCAGGATCAAGATTTTTTTTTTTTTTTTGGATAAAGTAGGCATAGTAGTTACTCTTGTCAGTGAACAGTTATAGTCTGTCATCTGGGTAATATCACATCTAAGGAGGCCCAGTGTAGAAGTATTTTATATTTTCTAAAGTTGTTTTATGATTATAATGGCATAGACATTTTAGAACAATTGCTGTGTCTATTGACAAAGCTTTTATTAAATACTTAATACTAAACATATTTTAAAGCTGTACATAATATGAGAATATGTCACATGTCAGAGTCCTAGAGCAGTCTGCCTTTGTCACCTTCACTTTTGACTTTTTCCTCTCTGCCAGGTGGCTAGATGAACGTCATGCGCAGTCTCACTTTATTCCAGCTTTATTCCGACCTTCTCCCCTTGAGCGGATAAAGACAAATGTTATAAACCCTGCATATGCTGCTGAATCAGGTCAGACAGAAAACTCACTGCATATGGGCTATAGTGCACTAGAAATAAAAAATAAAATGCTAGCCCTAGAGAAAGCAGACACCTGCATTTACAACCCTTTGTTTGGATCAGAGCTTCAGTACACAAACCGGGTAAGAGATTCCGTTGACTCTTACTTCAAAAGACATTTTGAATATAACAAAAACACATTGGTTGTCATGGAAAACATTAAAATAGTACCAACGCTTTATTTATATATATATATGAAAATCAAGTATATGAGACTTTTAAGGAGTTTTTATTTTAACTTTTTTTTCCTTTTCTAGGTAGATAAAGTGGTAATAAATCCATACTTCGGTCTAGGAGCACCAGACTACTCAAAAATCCAAATTCCCAGACAGGAAAAATGGCAGCGAAGCGTGAGCAGTGTCATGGAAGACAAGTACTGTTTTGGCTTCACTCTAACTAGCTCTCATATCTTGATGTTGAAATGTATGTAGGCAGTAAGTGAGCAGTGTGGTCACGGGCCAACAGCCGCACAGTGATAGGTCCTCTTCATAGATGGATCACTTCTGTTTTGATGTAATGTGAGTTTGCACAACGTTTATGCTGTCTTAATTTCTTTTTTATGATTAGAGAACGGCAATGGGTTGATGACTTTCCTTTGCATCGAAATGCCTGTGAAGGAGATTCAGAATTACTAAGCCATCTTCTCAATAAGGGATTTTCAGTCAACCAACTAGATAATGACCACTGGGCACCCATTCATTATGCATGCTGGTAAATAGATTATTCTTTTTAGGAAAATCGAATTTATGATTATATTATTGTTTCTTATTAGAAAACTGTTCTCATTCCAAATAGCATCTATGCCATGTTTGTCTTTTGAGCATTCTATTCTGATGTTTTGATAACTCTGTGTATGCTACTGTTCATAATTGCCAAATCTGCCACAAATAAGGCACTGGCCGTCTTCTTAGCCATAGTAAGCCATACAGTAAAATGGCCAGTAGTTAGTAAATGTTAGTGCAAACTGTGATATTGCCTCTTCATGATACTATTATATTGTATTACATTGGTTTATTCTTACTGTAAAATTGACATTCGTTAAGTACATGGGATTTGACCTTATATCATGATAGAAAATTATCCATTAGGTGTATGGTGTGAAAGACACATTGAATAAAAACTAAAAAAAAAAAGAAGAAGAAGAAGAAGAAAATTATCCGTTTAGATCTTTCAGAATCTAAGGTATCAATAAGCCTAACAAATCCTTCTTCAGAGATTCTTAGAATCATTACCTTCTGTTTTACCAGACTGGAACATATTTGGAGTTTTTCTTTGTGTTCGGTCCCACACTGTTACTTGGCACTGTTACTCTGCTCACATAATAATGATGCTTAGCTGAACTGGTTTTTATTTCATGGCAGTAATGAACTGCTAGAGATTATTGTCTCAAAAAGACATAGTCATTCCATTTTTTATGAGATTGCTTTTAATGTACTATTTTAATGATCTTAACTGTCTTTAAAGAATACTGCATTATTTACTTCCTATTAAATGTCCAGAATATTTTAGTTGCGTCACACTGACCTTGCAAGGAACTTCAGAACTGTCTACTTTTCAGTTTGCTTATCTATAAGTAAATTACAGTAATTAGGGTTGAGAAATAGACTTGCCTAGAGTATACAAAGCCCCAGGTCCAATCATCAGCACTACAGAAGTAACAAGTAGTAAGTAATTAGACCATTCTAGAGGTTTTTCCAATTCAAACTTTTATTTATCTGATTCTAATATTTGTATTGAGCTGTTTAATGGTTATTTTTTAATATACATGCTTTTTCTATTTCTCTGAAAATTTTTCTGTTTATCTATAAATATGCTCTTGTTAGGTAATGTAGTTCAGTGGCAGAGCATTTGATCGGTGTACATGAGGTCCGGGGTTTAATCCCCAGTAGCAGGGGGGAAAACCGTCAAGCTTTTATATTTATATTTATATTTAGAAAGCTACCCTAAATAATCTTTAACTGGTCTAGTGTATTTTTCCTCACATAACTAATAAATACTGGTAGTAGAAACAATATTAGAGCTAAAAAGAAGGTGTAGATTGTACTTCAATCCTCAAAATTTGCTGCAGAATTGGGAATGACAACATTAGTGAACTTTAATTTAGGAATCTCAGATTTATATATTTGAATGTGCTTTCCATTTTGTAGCAGAGGTTATTTCTTCTCTAGTAAAAGAAAAGTAAAACTTTGAACTGCCTACCACATAAAAACAAAAGTATGGTATAACATTTAATGTGTTTCGGATATGCCAAGGTTTTAGTAGCAGTTCTTAGTTCCTAAGTATGATCCTTACTAAGTTACTTAACATCCTAATAACCTGCTTATGTATTTACAAGATGGAGTTTAAAATGATAAAATAGAAAATACAAATAAAGTAATTGAGAGCACATAGTAAGTGTTGAATAAATGTTGGCTTTGATTAATAAATATGATTGAGGTAGAAGGATAGTTCAGTGGTATGGCATATGCCTAATATGTCAAGAAGGAAGGGAAGGGGTGGGGGAGGAGAGAAAGAAGAGAAAGAATTGTAAAAATGTACAAATTGTGTGATGTCTAAATCTAAAATTAGTTAATTTTTATTATTCTTAGTTATAATGTCTTATTAGTAGAATACAGAAGGAAAAATTTTTCTTTTGTTAAAATTTTCTGTCAACTGAAAATGATAATCATTATTGGATTAATGTGAATCTGAAGAAAGAATGGTTATGGTCCATCATGGGTGCTACACATTTGTAACCCTAGCAACTGGAAAGCAGAGACAGGAATATTGCTACAAGTTCGAGCCAGGCTTGGTTATATACCAGCCAGGGCTCTATAGTGAGATCCTATCTCAAAAGAAAAAGAATTAAAAACTAGAAAAAAGCTTACTTTATCTTGGAAATATATTCTTTTATTTAAATTCTTGATTCATTTTATATACCAACCATATTTCCCTCTCCTACCCCTCTTCCCACTCCCTCCCAACCCACCTACCATCCATCCCTTCTCTTGTCTCCATTCAGAAGGGGTGAGTCCTCCCTTGGGGAGTCAACAAAGCCTAGCACGTTCAGTGGAGTCAGGACTAAGCCCTTCCCCCCTGCATTCCATCAAGGCTGAGCAAGGTATCCCACCTTAGGAAATAGGTTCTAAAAAGCCATCTCATACGCCAGGGATAGATCTTGGTTCCATTGCAGGGGACCCTCAAACCAAGCAATACAACTGTCACCCACATGCAGTTGGGTCCCATGCAGGCTCCACAGCTGTCTGTCTAGAGGTCGTGAGTTCAGCTGTCTTTCGATTTCCCTATCTTGCTCCCCCCGCTACCCGCTCATAGAATCCCTCCTCTCTCTCTTCAACTGGATTATTGCAGCTCGGCCTGGTGCTTGGTTGTGGATCACTGCAATTACTTCCTTCATTTACTGGACGAAGGCTCTATGATGAAAGAGTATTCACCAATCTGATTACAGGAGAAGACCAGTTCAGGCACCCTGGGGTCATCTTTGTGGATTCCTGGGAATTTCCTAGCACTAGGTTTCTCCCTAACCCATAATGGCTCCCTCCATGAAGATAACTCTTTCATTGCTCTCCCATTCCTTCCTCCCTCAACTTCACCATCCCATTGTTTCATGTTCTCATCCCTCATCCTACCATCTACCGTCCCCGTCCCCAGATTACTCAGGAGATCTCATCTAATTCCCTTTCCCAGGGAGATGCATGCGTCCCTCTTAGGGTCCACCTTGTTACCTAACTTCTCTGAAACTGTGGATTATAGGCTGGTTAGCCTTTATATCTAGCTTTATGTCTAGTATCCACTTATGAGTGAGTACATACCATGTTTGTCTTTCTGGGTCTGGGTTATTTCACTCAGAATGATTTTTTTTTTCTAGTTCCATCCATTTGCCTGTAAATTTCATGATGTCATTACTTTTTGTAACTGTACCACATTTTCTTTATCCATTCTTCAGTTGAAGGGCATCTAAGCTGTTTACAGGTTCTGGATATTATGAATAATGCTGCTATGAACATAGTTGAGCAAGTATTCTTGTGGTATAATTGAACATCCTTTGAGTATATGCCCAAGAGTTGGTATCGCTGGGTCTTGAGGTAGATTGATTCCCAATTTTCTGAGAAGTTGCAATATTGATTTTCAAAGTGGCTGTACAAGTTTGCACTCCCACCAGCGGTAGAATATTTTCCTTACTCCACATCCTCTTTAATATAAGCTGTTCTCAGTGTCTTTGATCTTATCCATTCTGACATGTGTATTCAGAGTCATTTTGATTTGCATTTCCCTGATGACTGAGGATGTTGATCAGTTCCTTAAATATCTTCTGGCCTTTTGAGATTCTTCTGTTGAGAATTCTCTGTTTAGATCTGTATCCCATTTTTAACTGAATTATTTGGTTTTTTGATTTCTAGTTTCTTAAGTTCTGAGATCAGCCCTCTGTCAGATGTGGAGTTGGTGAAGATCTTTTCCCATTCTGTAGGTTGTCATTTTATCTTATTTACTGTGTCCTTTGCCTTACAGAAGCTTCTCAGTTTGGGGAGTTTTCATTTATTAATTGTTGCTCTCAATGTTTGTGCTACTGGGGTTATATTTAGGAAGTGGTCTCTTGTGCCAGTGCGTTCAAGGCTGCTTCCCACTTTCTCTTATATCAGGTTCAGTGTAACTGGATTCGTGTTGAGGTCTTTGATTCACTTGGACTTGAGTTTTGTTCATGGGTCTATTTGCATTCTTGTACATGTTGACATCCAGTTATGTTTTAAAACATGTCATGAAGCTTCTAAAAAACTCCATCCTATTCCTTTGTTTTCAGCAAATTGAAGTTGAAAAGGTTTTCCTTATCATCATTATTATTGAATATTATATTGTTATTGTTGGCCCTTTCCTATTTGAATTCAGAAAACTAGATTCTCATTCTCATAGTCATGAAATTGTTGATAATTACATAACTGATTCAAACGTCATTTTTCTAATCTGATACAATTACCACTACCTAACTCATACTTTGTTGTGAAAACTGTATTAAATAGCTAAATAAGAAAAGTTTAAATGTCATACAAAACTCACGTTTGTGTAGTTATTCTTGTTGTTGTTGGAGCTGGTCTATCTCACACATTCTTTCCTGTCTTTTCCTGAAAGGGTATTTTTCTGAATGGAGTTCAGTGTTGTAGGATGAGTTCTTTGTCAAGGATTATACATTCTTGGGGCTGAGAGATGGCTCAGAGGTTAAGAGCACTGCCTGCTCTTCCAAAGGTCCTGAGTTCAATTCCCAGCAACCACATGGTGGCTTACAACCATCTGTAGTGAGATCTGGTGCCCTCTTCTGTCCTGCAGGCATACACTCAGACAGAATACTGTATACTTAATAAATAAAAAAAAAAAAAAAAAGGATTATACATTCTTTCAGACTTAACAATAGTTGTGATCAATTGAATGGTTTTATATATTCTCACATAAATACTCCAGGCCTTTCCTTTTTCCTCAGTACTGTTAATGCATTTTTAGTTGCTACTAAACAGTTTAATCCCTTCTCTTAGGGACATAAAGCACACTAAAGAATACACTAACACCATCCTAAGGGATTTCCAAGTTAATAGAGAAGAGAAGCACATAAAGGAAGATGAAACTGTGCAAAATGAGATAACTTTTTAAGAGAAACAGAAATAAAATGCTAAAATGTATTAGGAAGCTACAATGTATCTTAATTCAGAATAATAATAGAGTGTTAAACTCTGAACAAAATGGGGAGAAAGGAAAAAACATATTAAAAGTACTAAAAACCACAGTGTGAGGTGATATGACTAAGACAAGATAGAACACAAGTGCCAGTTCAGAGTATGGTGAAAGCATGGGGTTTGTGGAGGGGAAGAAAACAAACGCTGAAGGCAAATTACACCATATTTGATATGCCATTTTCCCCAAATGCACTACAGTGAAAACCAAATTCCCCTTTCCCTTCTTCCCTACTACGTTCTTCTTTCCAAACAGCCAGTCCTTTTCTGCCTTTGCTTCAATTCAGCCTTCAGCATGTCTTTGGTCTTGACTCAGTGTACCTGGCACCTGCTTGGTACTCGCCTGAGATCTTGTGTTACTTACTCCTTTTTCCCAAATCTAAAATTTTTTACTTTCTTCACCTTTTAAGTTCTGTCCTATTTAAAATCCAATTCAAAATCTTTTTTTTTTCCCAAAATACTTTTAAAAATATCCTTGGACTAGAGCTGTATCTTTTTTCTTTTCCAATAATTTTCAAAGAGTGTATACTATTTTGATAATTAAAAATTTGAAGTACCAGACATATGGCTCAATAGTTAAGAGGTTTCTGTCAGAGGAGCTGGGTTCCATTCACGATGCCCACATGGCTGACAGCCATCGGAAATTCTAGTTCCAGGAGGTCCAAAAAAGGCATTGCATGCAAATGATTCACAGACATATATGTAGGCAAAGTACCTGTACACATAAAACGGATTTTTTTGAGTTGATCTTTTTATTATTATTATTATTATTATTTTATTACTTAAAAAAACCAATCAAAATTCCCACTCCCTCCTCTCCTCCCACTCCCCTCTCACTCCTCCACACACCCTCCCACCCCACCCTCTCCAGTCCTAAGAGAGGGCAATGCACCTGCCCTGTGGAAAGTCCACGGCCCTCCCTACTACATCTAGGTTGAGCAAAGTATACATCCAAAGAGAATAGGATCCCAAGAAGCCAGTACATGCAATAGAAACAAGTCCCAGTGTCACTATCAGTGGCCCCTCAGTCTGCCCCACCTGTCAACAACCTTCAGAGAGACTTGTTTGTTCCCATGCTCATTCACTCCCAGTTCAGTTGGAGAGCTACCATTAGCTCAGGCAGACTATCTCTGGATGAACCCCTAATGGTCTTGAAGTCCTTGCTCATCTCTCACTCCTTCCACTCTTCAACTAGATCTTGGGAGCTCAGTCCAGTGCCCCGATGTGGGTCATTGTCTCTGTTCCCATCTGTTATTGGACAATGGTTCTATGGTGATATTTAAGATAATCATCAATCTAACTACGGGGTAAGGCCAGTTCAGACATCTCTATTGCTTAGGGTCTTAGCTGGGGTCATCTTTGTGAATTCCTGGCATTTTTCTAGAGCCAGGTTTTTTGCTAACCCAATAATGGCTCCCTCAATCAAGATATCTCTTTCCTTGCTCTCCTATCTGTCCTTCCTCCATCTTTACTATCCCATTCCCTCAAGTTCTCCTCAACCTCCCCTTCTCCCCTTCCTTCTACCCCCTGCCCCCCATGCTCCCAAATTTTTGTCTGTTTCCAATTTTCAGGTAGGTCTATATATGTTTTTTTTTTGAGTTCACCTTACTACTTAGTTTCTCTAGGATCATGAACTATAGGCTCAAAATCCTTTGTTTATGACTATTATCCACTTATGAATGAGTACATACCATATTTGTTTTTTGGGGGGTCTGGGTTACCTCACTCAGGATAGTGTTTTCTAATCCCATCCATTTGCATGCAAAATTCAAGATGTCTTTTTTTTTTAACTGCTGAGTAGTACTCTAATGTGTAGATGTGCCACACTTTCTTTATCCATTCTTCAGTTGAGGAGCATCTAGGTTGTTTCCAGGTTCTGGCTATGAACATAGTTGAACAAATGCTTTTGTAGTATCATTGGATATCAGGGTAATTGTAGCCTCATAAAAAGAGTTTGGTAATGTTAATTCTGTTTCTATTGTATGGAACAATTTGAGAAGTATTGGTATTAGTTCTTTTTTAAAAATCTTGTAGAATTCTGCACTGAAATCATCTTTTTGGTTGGACTTTTTTTGGTTGGGAGACTTTTGATGAATGTTTCTATTTCTTTACTAATTGTAAGTCTACTTAATTTCTTGATTTAATTTTGTTAAGTGGTTATTTATCCAGAAAATTGTTCATTTCCTTTACCTTTTCCAATTTTGTAGAGTCCAGGTTTTTTTTTTTTTTTTGGTTTTTCGAGACAGGGTTTCTCTGTGGTTTTGGAGCCTGTCCTGGAACTAGCTCTTGTAGACCAGGCTGGTCTCGAACTCACAGAGATCCGCCTGCCTCTGCCTCCCGAGTGCTGGGATTAAAGGCGTGCGCCACCACCGCCCTGCGTAGAGTCCAGGTTTTCAAAGTATGACCTGATTTTCTGGATTTCCTCTATCTCCCATTTCATTTCTGATTTTGTTAATTTGGATATTCTCTCTCTTTTGTTTAGCTTGGATAAAGGTTAGTCTCTTTTATTGATTTTTCTCAAAGAACCAACTCTTCTCATTGATTTTTTTGTATTGTTTTATTTGTTTCTTTCTGATGATTTTGGCTCTCAATTTGATTATTTCCTGTCTTCTAGTCTTCCTGGGTCAGTTTGCTTATTTTGGTTTTAGAGTTTTCAGGTGTTCTGTTAACTCACTATTGTGGGCTTTTTCCAGTTTCTTTATGTAGGCTTTTAGTGCGATGAGCTTTCCTCTTAAACTGATTTTATTGAGTCCCATAAATTTGGGTATGTTGTATGGGCATTTTCATTGAATTTTAGGAAGTCTTTAATTTCTTCCTTTATTTCTTCCTTGATCCATTGGTGATTCAGGTTAGGATTATTTAATTTCCATGTGTTTGTGGGCTTTCTGAAATTAGTGTTGCGGTTGAATTTTAACTTTAAGCAATGGTGATCTAATAAGATACTTTAGGTTATTCCAATTGTTTTGTATCTGTTGAGGTTTGCTTTGTTATCTAGAATGTGGTCAGTTTTTGAGAAGGTTCCATGAGGGTCTGAGAAGAAGGTATATTCTTTTATGTTTGTATGAAATGTTCTATGATGTCTGTTAAGTTTATTTGAATCATAATATCTGTTAGTTCCCTTGTTTCTCTGTTAAACTATCTGGCAAAGCTGTTCAGTAGTAAGAATGGGGTATTGAAGTCTTCCACTATTAGTGTGTGGATTTAAAGTATGATTTAAGCGTTAGTAGTGTTTCTTTTACATATGAGGGTGCTCTTGTATTTAGGACATGGATGTTCAGTATTGAGATTTCCTCTTCATGGATTTTTCCTGTGACTAATATGAAATGTCCTTCTTTGTCTCTTTTAATTGATTTTAGTTTGAAGTCTATTTTTGATAGATATTAACATAGCTAGACCATCTTATTTCTTAGGACCATTTGATTGGAAAATTTTTTCTCAACCATTTTCTCTGAGGTGATGTCTGTCTTTGAGGTTGAGGTATGTTTCTTAAATGCAGCAGAAGGATGGATTCTGTTTTCATATCCATTTTGTTAGCCTGTGTCTTATTATAGGTGAACCAAGTCTATTTTAAGAAATATTTATGGTCTATTTTAAGAAATATTTATGACCAGTGATTGTTATTTTAGTTTTTGTTGTTGATGATGGTTTGTGTGCATTTCCCCCTTCTTTGGGATATATTGCATCAATTGTCTGTTTTTGCAGATGTAGCTAACTTCCTTGGGTTGGAGTTTTCCTTCTAGTACTTTGTTTAGGACTGGGTTTGTGACTAGGTATTGGTTAAATCTGGTTATGTCATGAAATATCTTGTTTTGTCCAGCTACGGCGATTGAAAGTTTTGCTAGGTATAATAGTCTGGGCTGGCATCTGTGGTCTCTTAATGTCTGCATAACTCTTGACCAGGACCTTCTGGCTTTCATTGTTTCCATTGACAAGTCAGGTGTAATTCTGATAGGTCTGCCTTTATCTGTTACTTGGCCTTTTTGGTTTGCAGCTCTTAATATTCTTTCTTCTGTATGTTTAGTGTTTTGATTATTATTTGACAAGGGGACTTTTTTTTTCTTGGTCCAGTCTATTTGGTGTTCTGTAAGCTTCTTGTATCTTGATATGCATATCTTTCTTTAGGTTGGGAAATTTACTTCTATCATTTTTGTGGAATATAATTTCTGTGCTTTTGAGTTGAACTTCTCCTTTTATCTCTATTATTCTTGGGTTTGGACTTTTCATGGTGTCCCATATATCCTGGATATTTTGGGTTAAGCTTGTTTTAGATTTAATGTTTTCTTTGACTGGTGAGTCTATTTCCTCTATCTTATCTTCAGCACTTGAGATTTTTGTGTTCCATCTCTTGTATATCTGCTGCTTATGTTGCACTTGTGCTTCCTGATCATTTTACTATATTTTCTGTTCCCAGAGTTCCCTCGGTTTGTGTTTTCTTTGTTATCTCTATTTCGTGTTTCTAGCCTTTAATTATTTCTTTCAACTGTTTGGTTGCTTTTTCTTGGTTTTCTTTAAGGGATTTGTTTATTTCTTCTGTTTTTTGTTTGTTTGTTTGTTTGTAGAGTGATTACAGTTTTTTTGAGAAAATTTTTTATTTTTTCTTTAAGGGCCTCATACATGCTCCTAAAGTTATCTTTTAGGTCATTTACTTCTGCTACATCTGTACTGTGGTGTTCATCCTGCTTTTTTGTAGCCACTAGTTTATATTGGTTTCGTGTTCATCTTTGTGGTGTTGAGTGTGTTTTTACCTTGTCTACTCATCTTTTCCTCTGATTGATGTAGTTGGGGTCTAGTCTCTGGTGATTGTTCTTTCAGGTTTCAGTGGATCCAAGGCTCAGATGGTTGTTCCTGGTGGTGGAGTCAGGGCCATGGTTTCAGTCACTTGACATTCCTGGAAGTCGCTTGGCTCTCCCAGTAACCACTCTACAATCCTGGAGGTTGTTCGGGCCTGTGCCCAAGAAGGTCACTTGCTTGGGCCTGCTCCTGCTGAGGTTGCTGGCTTGGGTCTCCTCTTGTGGAGGTCACTGGCTCAGTCCTGCTCTGGTTGAGGTCGTTGGCTCAGGTCTACTCCTGTGGATGCTCCTAGCTTGGGCCTGCTCCTGCAGAGGTCGCTGGCTCTGGCCAGGCCCCACAAAGGTCGCTGGCTCAGGCCTGCTCCCACAGAAGTAGCTGGCCTTGGCCTGGTCCTGTCAAGGTCGCTTGATTGGTCCTGCTTTGTGGAGGTTGCTGGCTCAGGCCTGGTCCCTTGGAGATTGCTCCCTTGTACCTACTCTGACCAAGGGCACTGGCTCAGGCCTGCTGTGGCAGAGGTTGTTGGCCCTGGCCTGGCTCTATGGAGGTTACTGGCTTGGGCCTGCTTCTGCGGGTGTTTTTGTTTCAGGCCTGGTCCTGCAGAGGTCCTGTACTTTTTTTTTTTTTTTTTTTGAGTCTGTCCTGGAACTTTTTCTGTAGACCAGGCTGGCCTCAAACTACAGAGATCTGCCTGCCTCTCCCTCCTGAGTGCTGGGGTTAAAGATGTGCGCCACCACCACCTGGCTAACTTTTGTACTTTATGGGATAATTATGCCATCTTTTTCCTCTTGTTTTGAGAATATATTTCTCTTATTTGGTCAGAAATTGAAATAATTAAATTGAATCACAGTAATACATAAAAATATTCCTAAGCATTCTAGATACTTTGGTATCTTAATACTTTATTTGTTTGTTCTCTAGATTTCCCTCACATATCTTGTAAAATTTGAATTTTGAAGCATTTCAGATGGAGTTTTTTATGTATTTTTTATTATTTTTATAGGTATGGGAAAATTGAGGCCACTCGCATATTACTAGAGAAGGGAAAGTGCAATCCAAACCTTTTAAATGGCCAGCTCAGCTCACCTCTTCACTTTGCTGCTGGAGGGGGACATGCAGAAATAGTGCAGATCCTCCTAACCCACCCAGACATTGACAGAGTAAGTTATTTTCTGTTTTTATATTTTAATGCTCAGCAACTAACAAGTAGTAATACAAAAGCATTTTATTGTATACTAATCAGGTCAACTAAAAACAAATTTTACTTTATAGAGTATAATGTATATGTTAACTGTGATTAACGTAAGTTTTGAATTATTATGATAAAGTATACTTCACATGAAATGTATTATTTTAACAACATAAATGCAAAGTCTATAACATTCAGTACATTTGTGTTGTTATGTAGTCATTACATACATCTCTACAAAATAGATAAAGTTTATTCTATGTCTTATTTCCCCCAAATGTCTTAAAGAAAACCATTTACCCATTTTCTAGAATTGTGGAAACCTTTCTTAAATCTATAACTGAACTTTTACAAAACATAATCCTACTAATGCTTTGAATTTTGTAGCTTTTCTATTTTTTGTAGTATATACTAAGTATGGTTAATATTTACTTAATCTTTAACCAGAGTATTTGTATAATGTTTTAATTGAATAACATTCCTTCAGAACAACATGTATTTGTAATATCTTTTTGTCCATTGCTTCCTCCATTCTAGCACATAACAGATCAACAAGGAAGATCCCCATTAAATATTTGTGAGGAAAACAAACAAAATAACTGGGAAGAAGCTGCAAAATTACTGAAAGAAGCCATAAACAAACCTGTAAGAATTGTCTGAACAGCCAGAGGCAGATGTCGTATTTAAATTACCATTCGCTGTTGTTTGTTTCACTCTTCACTCTCTGGGGGCCACCATCCAGGTCCCAGATAAATACACACATGGTCTTCTTCTTATCGATGCCCGGCCTTAGCTCAGCTTGTTTTTAACTAGCTTTTCTTAAAAGTTATGCTGTCTAACTTTTGCCTCTGGGCTTTTACCTTTCTCTATTTCTGTATAATGTTTCTTTTACTCTTACTCCATGACTTGCTGGGTAGCTGGGTTACTGGCCCATGGTGTTTTCCTCTCCTTGTTCTATTGTGCTCCTTCTTTTCCCTCCAGATTTCTCTACCTAGTTATACTCTCTGCCTGCCAACCCCTCCTATCCTTTTTCATGCCTTGCTATTGGCCATTCAGGTGTTTTAGACAGGCAAAGAATCACAACTCCACAGAGTTAAACAAATGCAACATAAAAGAATGCAACACATCTTTGCATCAAATTATGTGTGATTTTATTTAACATGTTTATTGTAAGTAGTTCTGCTCATTGGTGTGTTTTACCCCAGCAACATTTGTGTAACAGCAGCATTATGTACCATTCATTAATAATCTTCAGCAAGTTAAGTATATAAAATCTCATTTTCTTCTCCACAAAGGTGAAATAGATGATTTCCTAGTTTTGTGAATATGTGTGTGCATGCATGTATACATGTGTGTAGTTGTTTGTGCTCTAGAGACCAGAGGATAATGTTAGGAGTCTTTCTTTACCACTTCTCCACTTGTTTTCTTTTTTTTGTTTTTTGGTTTTTTTTTGATACAGGGTCTCTAACTAAAACTAAAGCCAACCATTTTGTCTAACTTCCAGAACCCTCCTCTCTTCCCTCCTCTATCCCACCAACTCTGGGATTATAGATACAAACAGCCATTCCCAGTTTTTATGTAGATCTTCTTGCTTTCACAGCAAGTGCTATTATTCACTGAGCCATATTCTTAGCCCTTTCCTGCTTTTTTTTTTTTTTTTAATTAAGCTAGCTCAATAGAGACCTACTTATGTTTTCCTTCTCTATCATTCAGTTTCTAATGATACAGTCAGATAACATTTTCTGGCCTAACTTTTATATTGTGAATGTGATCAAATGAATCAGATACTTTTAATCCAAAATGTATTGGCCTGTAAGTTATTTGGGAGATAAGCTGCCTCCTTTAACAGTACAAATCTATCGATAATGCTACTGCTATTTGGGGGTTTTGTGAACTTGAGGAGGGAAATTAACTCAAAATCCAATATTCCATGACTTTCAAAGTCTTCCATCATGAACTTCTCTTAGCATAAGTTATTGTTAATACACGTTTCCTCAGTCCATTTTGTGACCTACTTCTCATGAGGTTCTTAGATTTCATTCCAAGTTTATATTTCCTGTGGCATTACATTGTATATTCAATACTCTATAAACTATATTTTACAAAAGACAGTAATAAAGATTTTCCTTGATTTGATCATGGAACATTCAGAAGAAAATTTAGACTGTAATAGAAGTAATAGTTTTTTAAATATTGTCAGCCTGTTCTTGTTTGAAGTAAGTTTTTGATAGTTCCCACATTAGACATCTATATTATGAAGGATATGAAGTTGGGCATAAAGTATCTTAATGCATTGTGATACATAATTATTATTAATGTGTATGTGAGTGTGTCTGCATGTGTTTGTGAGTGTCGACAGGGACCAGAAGACCAAGGCAGGTGCAGGATCCAAACTCCAGTCCTCTGCCGGAATAGCAAGTGCTCTTGACTGCTGAGCCATCTCTTCAGCCTCATGATTTGTAATTTTCAAGTAGCTTAGATGACTTTTCTTTTTTTCCAGTATGAAAAAGTTCGAATTTACAGAATGGATGGATCCTACCGTTCTGTTGAACTAAAGCATGGCAATAATACCACAGCGCAGCAGATAATGGAAGGAATGCGACTCTCTCAAGAAACTCAGCAGTGTTTCACTATTTGGATCTGTTCAGAAAACCTTAGTAAGGAAACTTGGGATGGAGAAGTATTTACTGTTTAAACCTCATTGTTCCTTTTTGGAAGTGGGCTAGTTGTAGCACAATTAATAAAACCAAAAGACAGAAATTGGGTTCATCCTGAAGGTCAGAAAAACAAAACATCCAGCTACTGGCTCTTACCTCTTCCTCAGTCTGAAATGGTGATCCTGCCTCAAGGAATCTCAGAATGAGACTGTCTGGGAGCTGTCTCTTCCTGTCTTATATTCCCCTCTAGGGCTGGGATTAGAGGTGTGTGTCACCACTGCCTGGCCTGTAAGGCTGACCAGGGTGGCTGTTTTACTCTCTCATCTTCAGGCAAGCTTATTTATTAAAATAGAAATGAAATATCTCTACAACTAGTAAACTTGAGTATAGCATTATTATTATTAAACTGCTGAAATGGGCAGGATTCCCTCCCCTGTGTTTAGTCAAGCATTTAAAAGTTTACTACTGTGATAACCGAGTTAGTTAGAATGCTATGAACTGTAGAATTCATACAAATTTGCCTTTATTTTCAGTGTTTCTCTCAAAGTGATTGAAATATTTCTTTATGTTTTCTGTCAAACCTTTTTATTTAAAATCACCTTAATGTCAATGTATATTTATCCTTCCAAATTTACTATAAATACTTAAAGAATTTAATTAAATGGATGGTGGTTATCTATGTTTAGCACCAAATCATACTGATTATTCTTAATTCAGTAAGCTATAATGGAATTAAGAATTTAATATACATTAATATATTTCATTTATGTTAACATATTTCATTTATGCAAAATTATCTGCATTTTTTTCCATTCTTATTTGTCAAGCCAGGACTTCCAAATACTAAGAATCAAATACTATACTACTGATTCACATCCCAAACACAAGAAATATTCTTTATTTTTATTTCGTTTTTGGAGATAGGATTTCATGTAATTCAGGCTGGTCACACTTGCTATTTAACTGAGGATAACTTTGAACTTGTGGTCTTCTCCTACCCCCAAGTGCTGGGATGATAGTCTTGTGCCATTATACCTCTCTCCCATTCTTTTTGGAGGGGTACTCAGCCTAGATATAGCTGGGAGGGCCTTGGTCCTGCTTCAGAGGGAAGTTTCAGACTTTGTTCACTCCACTTGGGAAGCCTCAGCTTCTCTGAGGAGTGAATGGGGGGCTGGGGCGGGGTGAAGGTGGGGGAGTGGGAGAAGAGGAGGGAGAAGGAACTGGGAGAGGTATGTAAAATGAGAAAAGATTGTCTTTAAAAAAATAAATTTAATTAGAAATTATGTTCTTAAAAGCAGGCAATAATCCACAATTGGCTAGTAATAATTATTAAATAATCCACAATTGGCTAGTAATAATTATTAAACACTGATTTAAATTTAGGTCTATAAACAGTCTACTACTTAGGCACATATAGTTTAATGGAAGGTTTCTATGCATTGATATAATGGATTTGTTTTTACAGTGTCATTTATAAAAGAAAAGCTCTTTTTCAGGCCTTCAGTTCAAGCCTTATCATAAACCCTTGCAACAAGTTCGTGACTGGCCAGAAATACTTACTGAGTTGACTAATTTGGATCCACAAAGAGAAACACCACAGCTTTTTCTAAGAAGAGATGTGGGACTTCCTTTAGAAGTTGAGAAAAAGGTTTGCTTAGAAATCTTTAGTTATCTGAATACACAGATTCTATAGACCCCATTGCAGGCCGTAGAGGTGGAGACTGTGCTGTCCCTGAACTGGGAGTGCTTCCTTCTTCTAATCTTTGTGCACATCATAAGTGGGAGTTTCCGTTGGTCTGTATACAAACTTGGTGTTTTTCATTATTTTTGTTTTTTCTTTTATTTCCATTATCTTAACAAATAAATTTTTTTCCTTGTAAAATATGGAAATTAGCAACTAAAGAGATAGTTTATACAGAAATTAACTTTTTAAGGCTGGGAATCAGTTTTGTGAATTTCAAAGACGATGTAGGAAATAACAGGATGGAAAAAAAAAAATCCCTACAAAGCCCTGGGTAAAGAATAGAATTTTTGCAAAATGGATTTAAGAATGTTATCCTAAGCAGTAAGAAAGCAACCATTCTTGACAAAGAACAGAATTTAAACTTGATCAGTCTTTTCCAAGCAAGTTTGTTTGAATTGAAGTACTGTAGATTTAGAGAAAATGAGATGTCAAGACAATAAATTGGCAAAGAAGAAACTTAAGAGAGAAATTATAACCAACTAGGTATATTAGCCTACTAGTATCTATAAAAACTTAAAAATAACTGCTAGGTCACATAATATTGTTAAAGAAAAATAAATTCAATTTATTATTATTAATAAATCCATAACTATTTGTATAAAAAGAATATTAACAGACAAGGTTGAGCACGTGTCAGTTTTGTCCAAACTTCCTAAGCATTTTTAGTTATATTATCTTGATATTATAAAGTCAAAGTATTGATCTATAAAGCAAAAGTAAATTTGATCCTCTCAGATGAATATACTCTGAATTAGATAAAAATGTTTATGAAATACAACAAACATTGATAGTGAACATGTGTTAGAATTATATTAATTGAATGAATTGGTGGTGGGGATGGTTATCTCAATGATGCAGAAAAGACATTTGTAAAACGCAGTGCCATTTCAGGAGACTGGAACTTTGATCCTAAGATCAGGAACAAGATAGAATGTGCGCGTTCACCACTGCAATGCAGCACTAGTGTGGAAACTCTACACATCATAGTTAGAAAAGAAAATGAAATAGATTTCCAGACTAGAAAGGAAAAAGAAAAACTGCTTATTTGCAAGTGATATGATCTTTTTTTTTTCAGAATTTCGTTACTTTTTATTATACACCAACTAGTTTATATTTTAGTTTTTTACAAAGAAAATGCTAAGAAAATTATAATCACATATCAATGGTATTAAAATCATAATTCCAGATTTCTTTACATGTAAGATGGAATGATCCAGCAGCTATGTCCACTGTCACAGACTTTAGTTCCGTTCAATTGGTATGGCACATCCTGCAAAATTAACTAGTCACACACAAAAAAAGTCTCAAATACAGTAAAAATGTACACACAATAAAGGTAATTTACAGTTACAAATAAGGAATGTACGTTATCTTGGCTGTGCTTCAGAAATCTAGGGTCAATAGCCTTAGTCAAGGCACAGAGGAGGAGTGATATGATCTTATGTATAGGAAATCCTTAATAATCCACAGGATAACTACCCAAACTAGTTAGTAAATTATTTTCGAAAAGTTACAGAGTACAAACTCAACACACAAAAATTACTTATATTTCTGTATACCAACAAACATAAAAACATTCAGAGCTGCAGAGAAAGTAGCTCTGAGTTCAGTCCCCAGTACCCATACAATAAGCTAGGCATGGAGGAACTTACTTATGATCCCAACTCTGGGGAGGAGAAACATGGATCCCTAGGACTTGCTGGCCAGCCAAGCCAGCCTAATAAGGAAGCCAAGGTCTTAGTGAAATACCGTCACAAAAATCAAGGTTGACACATTTACACGAACACACACACATGATGATGATGATGATGATGATGAATTTAATAGATTCTTTAATTGAATAACTCAAAAAATTGAAATACACAGAAATAATTCTAACACAGTCCAAGATTCTTACGTAAAAAATATGTGCTGGCAAAATGGCACTGTGAGTATAGGTGCTTGCTGCTAAGCCTGATATCTTGAGTTCAGTCTCCAGAAGCCATGCTGTGGTAGGTGAAATTTGACTTCTATATATTGTCCACATACACACATAATAAATAAATAAATATGAAGAAAAGGTTTCAATGAAAATACAAAACTGCTGAAAAAATAGTAAGACCTAAATAACTACAAAGGTATCCATCCCATGTTCAATGACAAAGATATTTTATGTTTAGCTGACAGCAAATTGACCAACATATTTGGTGATGTAAAGGAAAGTATGTCTATTCAAATAGTACAATCATGAAGAAAGAATAAAGTTTGGGGTATTCACACTTCAAAACATGCTACAAAGCTGTAGTAACCAAAACACTGTGAAATTAACATAAATTTGAACGTATATACACCAGAAGATTAGAAATGGAAGTCCAGAAACAGACTTATTGACAAGCATGACAAATCCATGTGATGGAGAGAGTGGCTTCTAAGGTGGCACTGGGATAGCATAGCTGTGTACACTTAAAAGTACTTAGAAAATTGCTTGGAAAATTTTAACAGTTTTTTTTTTTTAATCTATGTATGTGCTTGGGAAATGAACCCATGTGAAAGAGAGGCGCAGTAGTGCATATCTGTAATCTCAGCCCTCCCATGATGTGATGGATGACAGGGAGAGACAGATAATCCCTGAGCGTTCACAGGTCAGACACCCTGGTGTATGCACTGGCAAACAACTAGAGACCCTGTGTCAAACAAGGTAGAAAACAGAGACCAACTCTTCAAGTTCGTGTCTGCACTCATGAACATAGACACACAGAATGTGGGGCAGGACTATGTGTGCATTGACATTTGATGAAGTAATTCTACTTGTAGGTATATACTTGAAAGGGCTGAAAACAGGAACTGGGACAATTAACTGATATCGTTTAGTGCGTGTTATTCATAATTTAAAAGTTGGAAGCAACCTAAATGTTGAGTAATGAGGGAGACAAGAAAATGCAATAAATATATACATAATATGCAATGATTAAAAGAAATTAATTTGCAATATATGATACACGAGTGAGCCTTGAAAACATTCTAAATTAATAAGCAAGACCAAAGGATAAATGCTATATTATTACATTTATGTTAATTAAAGCATGTAAATTTATAAAACCAGAAAACACATTAGAAACCACTAAAGTCCTTATGTTGGGGCTATCAGGAGGTTTCTTTTGTTGTGTTTTATTTGATTGGGTTCTGGGGATTGGACCTGACTTCTTTTGCCAGCTAAATATTAGCACCTTTGATGAACTACATCCAGCTCAGACATTCAGTTTTTCAGAGGTTCTGTTCGAGTAGTGTAAAGTCCTTGGCAATAGTGATGAGGGCATACCACAATACTGAGAATATAATTAATGGCATTAGATTTTATACTTACAAATGATTAAAATAGCAAGTTTTATGGTATATATATTACCGCAATTTTAAAAAGGTATTAGATTTTTAAAAACTGTAAGTAAAGCTGGGCAGTAGTAGTGCACACCTTTATTCCCAATACTCAGAAGGCAGAAGCAGGTGGAGCTCTGTGAGTTTGAGGTCAACCTGGTCTACAAAGCAAGTTCCAGGACAGGCTCCAAAACTACACAGAGAAACCCTGTCTCAGAAAACAAAAAACACCAAACAAAAAAGCTAAGTAATCTAAGTATACTAAGTCTATCTTCTTGACTCATGATATTTTAAAAAGTCATCTGGGAGAGAAAAGGAGGAATAAAAATCATAGATATTAAATTTTGTGGTTAGAAAAGTAGATTCATAAAAGGAAACAAGGTTTTACCAAATTCTTAAGTCAGATTGTCACATAATGCAGTATCTTTGTCCTTTCATTCATATAATTGAGAAGTTTCTAGCTGCACTCTGAAAAACGGGAGAATTGCATTGATTGGTTGGCATCATAATTTTAGGATGAAACAGCCTGATTTTATTAGACGATTGTAGTCATTGATTAAAACTCATTTAATACACTACTGAAAATTCTGTGTTACTGTCTACTCAAACCCTTCAGATCTCCTAGGTTGTTAGTGTGAGAACACTCATTCAGCCTTTCCCCCAACATCTTAATTGAAGAAATTAAAAAACGAAGGGTAAATTATAAAAATATTATAATTAACACTGTGGTTTATTTGTTGGATCTTCTGATAGCTAGCATTTTGCCACATTTACTTCGTCTCTATTTTTTTAAATCTATTTTTATGTGTATAGTGTTTTGTCTGCACGTGTGTCTCTGTACTACCTGTGTGCCTGATGCCTGCTTGAGCCAGAAGAGGACACAAAAATGAGGACATGACATAGACCACAATGGCATTTTAACTGGAAATTAAGTCTCCGTGATAATATCTAATGTCCAAATTAGCGTTTTCCCAAGTTGTTGGAGAAGTTCTTTATAAGCACTCACCTGCAGGATCTAGTCCATGTCCATGCTTTCTTTTTGACTCTTTATTGGTACCCTTTAAATTAGAATAATCTTCCTGTCATCATGTTTCTAAAGAAAATTCTGTTTCTCTGTTGTTTTTAAGCAGAGTATTATAAGCTAAAAAATGTTTTATTTGGTTTATCAAAATCATTCTACTTGGTATTTGGAAATACTCAGAGACTATAATTGTTAATTATTTCCAAGTAGAAATATAATATATGTATAGGATAGCTTTGCTAATATTTATTTATCCTATTAGATAAGTTGTTTAAAATGTAAGAAAATAGTATGCTCTTCCTTTAATATATTTGAAAGTGTAAAATTAAAAAGTGTTTGCCTTAGATGAAGCTTATTTCACCTGTGTTTGTCATTCTAGGGATAGATGCACTTTGTCTTTCAGGTTCACTACTGTATTTTATAAAGTATGTATAATAGGAAAATGTTTCTTATGTAAACATTTAGATAAGCTGTGCTATAAATTATTAACAGTATATACCATGATCATATTTATAGACTAGCAAATTCCATATAATCTATGACCACTGTCTGCCTGCTGCCTGTTCTCATGCAGCCTGCAGGGTTAAGAAATTTTGTAGAATATCAGTAGCTTACTATATCATATTGTGAAAATTTATGGAATTCAAATTTTCATATATATTTAAGAGTTGAGCATTTATGTTATAATGCAGTATTTACAACAAATTATATGATTCATAAGGCTTCAAATATTATTGTTTGATCTTAGAAACAAAGCCTGCCAACTCCTGCTCTAGAGTAGTAATATATATATGTACTATCATATACATATATATAATATCATATCATGTATATACACTATATAGCTATAGTTTATTGAATAAGGAAAAGTATATTTTTAAGTAAATTATATGTTATTAATCAAATTATACATTTTTCCCTTTAAGATTGAAGACCCACTAGCTATTCTTATTCTCTTTGATGAAGCCAGATACAATTTATTGAAGGGATTTTATACAGCTCCTGATGCTAAACTGATAACACTGGCAAGTCTGCTGTTACAAATAGTTTATGGGAATTATGAGAGTAAGAAACACAAACAAGGTTTCTTAAAGTAAGTATTTGATACAGTGCATGATTTATAATATGCTCAAGATTCTCTTTAGCTAACACAATTTTAATATTACTGCAAAGTATTTATACATCGCTGGCCAGGCATGGTGGCACCTACTCATAATCAGTGAACCAGAGACCAGAGGGTCATGGTCAGACCAGCCTGAGCTGCATAGTAAGACACTGTCTCAGAACAGACATGCTGTTTATACATGGGTTTAGAATTAAATAATACAAAACATTGAATAAAAGAAAAAAACTATAAAACATGAGTTGCTGTTTTGGTTAGTAAAGTAGTTTTGAGTTTTTCTTATGTTTGCTGTATTTGATATAATTTAGCTTTATAGTTTTGATTTATGTTTTTTTACTTTGTGTTTAAATAAGTTGGCTAAAAATTTGACTTAATAAAAAATATGATGAGTCAGATAATTAAGAATCCCACCATAGAAAATAGTTTGAGAGAAACAGATTTTATTTAGCACAGATTTAGTCTAAAGTTTTTATACTGCGATCTTTCAGTTTTTGAAAATATTTTCAATAAAAAAAATTTCATATTGAAAAAGAAAACATTTCTCTAAATTGATAATATTAAGATTGTGGAGCATTTTTAAAATCATATTCAGCTTAAAATTTCCATTATTTAATGCCATTTGTGACAGAGGATTATTGTACTTTAGCTACTAAAGATGACTTATTTAAAGGATGTTGACATGTGTACTTCCAGCGAAGAAAATTTGAAATCTATTGTACCTATTACTAAACTGAAAAGTAAAGCGCCTCACTGGATAAATCGAATACTCCATGAGTACAAGGTAAGCTGCTCCAGAAATGGAAAAAACTGTAGGCCATTTGTATTAGTGTTATAATGTTTAAATATTATTAATAGCAGAATTAAAAGTGAATTTTCTGGTTCACAATGTCTAAAACTGAAACTAAAAAGAGATGTATTTATTTCTAGAAATATAAAGTCTTTTATTGAATACTTTATATATGCTGAATTTTGTGGTAAAGACGTGAGGTAAAACTGAAATAATGTAGTGTCCTTGCCCATAAAGTGCTTACCTTCTATTAGCATAGACAGCACTTGATCTCAGCTTATTTCTTTTTAATATTAAGGCTACAAGAGAAAAAATCCACTTGAGATAATATACCATAACTTTATTCTTGTTTGGAGACAACATTGATTTTAGAAATAACTAGTTAACCTCTTTGCATTATAAAAGATCACATCTTAGCCAGGCGGTGGTGGTGGTGCACTTGGGAGGCAGAGACAGGTGGATCTCTGTGAGTTTGAGGCCAGACTGGTCTACATAGTGAGTTACAGGGCAGGCTCCAAAGCTACAGAGAAACCCCGTCTCAGAAAACTAAAAAACTAAAAAACTAAAAAAAAAAAAAAAAAAAAAAAAAAATCACATCTCTTTTTATTCTACTGTGTTTTCAGAATCTTAGCATGAGTGAGGGTGTCAGTAAGGAAATGCATCACCTGCAACGCATGTTTCTACAGAACTGTTGGGAAATCCCCACGTATGGAGCAGCTTTCTTCACAGGACAGATATTTACAAAGGCAAGCCCAAGCAATCATAAAGTCATCCCTGTGTATGTAGGAGTGAATATAAAAGGACTGCATCTCCTCAACATGGAAACTAAGGTAGGTCTTAAGCTGTTTTTAGTAGACACATCGTGTATTATCTGAAATAGTGCCATCCTCCATGAAGAATCTAGAAATGACATATAGATACACTCTATGCATACACTTTTGCATTTGTAATATCTTTTGTCCATACGGTAGAATAAGTAGTATTTTTGGTAGAATGACACATTTATATGTTACATTTTTATAAAAAGGGTGCTAAACTTTATGTAATGTGCTAATTAATATTTGTGTAAAAATTATAGGAATTGAATATTTTTACATAAATACATATTGCATGTATATTTCTATATGAGAATTTTGTTTTTGTTTTTTAAGACAGGGTTTCACTATGTAGCTCTGGATGTCCTGGAACTAACTATTTAGACCAGGCCTTAAACTCAGAGATTTGTCTGCTTCAGCCAAGTGCTGAGATTAAAAGCATGCACTAATTATATCTGGCTCATATATATTTCCTATATATTTCTAAAAAAAAAAAAAGTTCATTGATAATTTTGGAGACAGGAGCCAGATATTGCAAACTCAAATCAAGAGAGACTTTTCCTTATGTATCTGTCTTAGTTCTGGCTGCTATAACAAACTACCATAGACTGGAGGCTTATAAACAATAGGCACTTGTTTCTGGACACTTCTGAAAGCTCAGAGTCTGAGATTAAGGCACCAGCATGGGCAGATTCTGGTGAGGGTCCTCTTCTAAATTATAAGCTGCTGCTAACTTATTTTATTCTCATACTTATCCAAGCATAGTGGCACATATCTATAATCCTAGCACCTGAGGGTGAAGTAGGAACGTCATGACTGTGAAGCTAGCCTATCCTAGTATACATAGAAAGACCATGATTAGAAGGAGGTGAGGTAGGAGGACTCCGGACTTAAGAAAGGAAAGGCATTTATAACAAAAGTGAAGATTAGTTTCAGGAAGCTCTTCAGGGAATGAGGTTTAGTGTGGATGTGGAAGGGACTATGGCTATCATTAGAATAACTGCTTTTTACAGAGTTTTTCATTTGTTTTGTTCTTATTTTTTATTTTTATTATGTCCAAAATTAAACATAATCATACGTCGTGCAGTATGTACTTGTGAGTGCAGCTGCCCCCAGAGGCTGCAGGTGTCAGATCATCCACTGTGAGCTGCCAGTGTGGGTGCTGGAAACCAAACTCAGGTTTCAGTAAGAAATGTGAGTGCTCTTAGCTGATGAGCCATCTCTCCAGGCCCAATACAGAGATTCTTGACACTGTGTTGTTCTTTATTCTAATCAAAGTGATTAGAATATAAGAGATAAGCTTGACAGTTATTTTTAACATATTCAACACATTTAGGTTGGATGAACATCTTTCTAATTTATGATAGTAAGCTGGTAAAATTTTTCCCTAATTTATTTAGATTTGTCAAGGCTAGATCATTTTTCAAGGGTTTAGAAATTTCATAACTTTATTTTCGTTTTTGTCTCTTATTATGGAATTTCTCCTTTTTTCTGTTTTATTTTATGTGTATGGGTGTTTTATCTGTGTGTAAGTCTGTGCTTCTCATGTGTGCCTGGTGCTCTCAGAGGTCAGAAGAGGGTGCTGGATCCCTGAACAAGAATTATAGTTGTGATATGAGCTGCCATAGGGATGCTGGGGGATAGAACCTGGGTCCTCTGCAAGTGCAACCAGTGCTCTTAACTACTGAGACCTCTCTCCAGCACTGGAGTGCTACTGACTGCAGAATTATGCAGTGAGAATTCAGCACATATTTCAGGGTCAACTCATCAGAGATGCCTGTCTCATGGAGGACGCACCTCATTTAGCAAGCGATGAGGACTGCTGTCACCAGAGATGCACATCTCATCAGTCTTCTCTGCCTTCAGAATGTGTTAAACTGCCCATTGCAGAGTTCTAGTGTTCAGGGCTCTTTGTCTCACGTTACAGCTTGGGATTTCCCACAACACTGCAGTGTGTTAATAGTTTACTGAGCATAATTTTTGGCAAGAAAGTAATCACAGTCAATGCCCTTACTCTTTCAACCAAGTCTTTGTATAAACTTAGGAGTCTGTCCTCCTACAGTTATCTCCTTTGGAAGCCAGTTGGTTAGTGTTAGTGTCCAGGCAAAGAGACCTTCACAGATGCCCAAGGATTACGGCATGTCTAAAGTTATTGAATCATAGCTTTCAGAGAGACAGAGGACAAGAGTGTCTTGGGTTTACTATGCCAACAGATGGGAAAGCACTGCCCTAAGACTGACTTACATGCTCCTTTTTTTAAACAGAAAAGGGTGAGATGTCCGGAATGTTTATCACAAGCTTTTGCAGGCCATGACACAATTACAGCTTACTCTGAAAACTGTTGCTTTTCTCTGAAATTTCACTTTTGCAATAACAACTATGATATTTCCCTATTATCATGCACTTTCATACAATGTGTACATTTACTCTTGTGATTGTATCTCAATCTTATGGACACACATATGCGTGAATGGTCAAATAGATGACTTTTCATTTAGCTATATAGTTTTG
Source organism: Chionomys nivalis (assembly GCF_950005125.1). Taxonomy (NCBI): domain Eukaryota; kingdom Metazoa; phylum Chordata; class Mammalia; order Rodentia; family Cricetidae; genus Chionomys; species Chionomys nivalis. The sequence continues at coordinate 199,525,763 of NC_080086.1, forward strand.
ATTTATATCATATATACTAGGACATGTTTCATAGCTAGATCTATTGTCCACGAGGGCTACAAACACCTAAAAACCTACCTTGCTAGCTACACACAATTAGTTCACAAGTTCAACTAGACTAAAGGCTTTTTTCAAAAAGGAAACTTTGCAGCTTACACAAGGTCATAGTCACAGATGTCCAACCAAGGTTACTAAGAAAGCATGCCAATTCCTCACTTGCCAGTCTACTAACAATGCATCTCTCATTGGGCACTGTGCACACAGACACCACCCTGGTCTGGTCGAGGCTTTGCTCCTATGGCCTTGGACCTTTGTGTTGCCATGGTGAGCAGCTCAGCTCCTTATCGCTTCAAGGCTCCTACAGGAGAAGAGCTTTTAGGATAGAAGAAGCAGCTTGGAGAAGTTAGAAGTAGAATAGGATTTTTAGAGTAGAAATAAAAAAGTGAACACTTGGAATGAAGAGCATTAGCCTGTCCGTCTGTGTGTTATTATAGAAATCCTCTGCACCCCCTTTGCTCCTGAGAAGCATTTCATCTTTGGGATCCAGGGTAAGGCCTGGAGCAGGTCTCATAGCCCTTACTTATCTTATATAAATTATCATTTATCTGAATTTGTAGTCAACCTTATGGACAACAGTATTTTATTATGCTGTTAACCTGTGGGAGGATATAGAGAATAACTACAAACATAGGGCTGAAAAACAAACATAGATTTTTATACTTGACATGGAATTTGATTTCTTGGAGTTCCTTAGAGCTTGCTCTTGGATCATTGCTTATTTCTGTTAAAACTGGTTTACTTATACTGGGTAGGCTACTGCTATGTAGTTTGTGGCTACTTTTCTATTTCTGTGAACTGAGTTTGCTTAAAAGAAATGAAAAATGTGCAGAGAGCAGTGCATAGTGACTGAAGGCGAGTGGACCCCTGGAGCTCGCTGCCGTACCGTCTAACCAAGCTTCCAGGTTCCCTGAAAGATAATGTGGGAAGAGGCTGAGAAAGCCACTCAGCATTGACTTCTGGGCTTCATGTGCTTGCACAAGGACACACATCAGAGGCCTGTGTGGACCTGGCTCTTCATATTTTGGGGGCCTTAAGAATTCTTTCCTCGCTGGATATTGTCCTCTAGCAGCAGATTTTTATTTTATTATGTGGGGTAAAACTGAGAGTTGCTGCCTTCACCTCTTTTCTTTCTTTTTCTCTCCCTTCCTTATTTTATTCCTCCCTCTTTTCTTTCCTTTCTTCTTTTCTACCTTTTTTTTAAGTCTTGTTAAAGGACTGATTTCTGACACTAGTTTTAAAAATGTTCAAGTGACTAAGTCTACTCATTTTAAAGTATTACTGTGCTTTCACTAGTTCCAGTCTATACTAAATAGATATTTTAGCATATTTTATAAGTTTTATTTTACAATGTGAATGTAGATAACTGGTTTTTAAACAAACATTACTTCTTTTATATATAGCATACACTCATGTAAATTAGCTATCCTGTGTTTCCTTTACAGAATCCCACTTTAAAAATACCCTAAACTATCAGGTGTGGTGGCGGCACACGCCTTTAATTCCAGGAGGCAGAGGCTGATGGATCCCTCTGAGTGTATCAGTTTTATATAGTTAACTCCAGGCCAACCAGAATTACATAATAAGGCCCTGTCTGAAAAAAAAAAAGGAAAAAAAAGCAAACACATAAAATTAAAAAAAGTCCCTGAATTGTTAACATTCTAAGAATTGTCATTTATAAACAACTGATATTTCTAAGCATGTATGTTTTGAAGGATAGTATAAACACTTTTTGGTGTGTATATATATATATATCATATATTTGTATGTTTAGGACAATAAAGAACAAGTTATTACTAGGAGAGAATAATTAAAGATAAGTATATACCAAGGAATTTTATTCTACTTACCAGAGAGAAACAATAAGCATTTTAGATTTTAGGCTTGTTAATCAATGTATACATGGTATATATAGGCTCATGAGAACAGCATATCATACTTCATAAGTCCAAGTACTACATGTCAACAAAGTAAACATTTAGACATAAGAAAAAATTAAATGGCTACTTATATATAGCATTTCATAGGAAAGCATTGTTTCTTAAATAGTTCTATTAAGTTTATGAAGATTGTATTTCTACTGTTTTTTTATTTCTACAATAAATATTAACACATCAGTGTACTTACTTTCAGTGGAATAAAATTGCTGAAGTCATCTGTTAATCATACTATATAAATTTCAGATTTAAAAGTACTGTATATATATTCATAAAAGGTTTGGAACACATTAAAGAAGTTACTATTAACCTGCATGAAGTAAAAGCTTATCCTTCTGTGTTCAAACTCACTGAGAATGAGCATCTGTTAAAATGTTTATTAGTCTGATACAAATATTGTCATTGTTCATTGTGTCCAGGAGTCTGCCTTCTGGGTTCTGTGCTTCACTTGTGTGAGGTTAGTGCGGGTGCTATAAAGAGACCTTAAAAATAATGTTCAAAACAATTACATTTAATAACTAATAATAACATATCCTAAGTGAAGATAAATGTTGCATTTATTGTTTAGGGTGTTTGCCAGGCATTTTGAGATAGGGTTTCATGTGGTCTCCAACTGACTGCTAGTCAAGGATAGCCCTGAATTTCTGATCTTCATCTTCCACCTTCCAAGTACTGGGATTTATAGGTGTGTGCCACCATTACTGATCAATGTTACTTTTAGCTCTATTTTAGCATAATAATTTCTAATTCTGTTGCAGGCTTTACTCATCAGTCTTAAGTATTGTTGCTTTACATGGCAACTGGGAGATGCTGGGACTTGTTTTCAAATCCATAGTATGGAAAATAAGATGAGCTTTATAGTGCACACAAAACAGGCAAGTACTGATAAATTAGTTTGGACTTATGATGATAGACTACAGTTTTACTAAAAGTCTTTTTTTTTAAATTGTTAATTCATTTACCTTCCCTGGAAACCTTTAGTATTAGATGAAATTTAATATTTAAGATCAAGAAAAAATAAAATTCCTTTCCTAACTAAAGGAGCCAAAAAATTGGCAGATTAATTTATCTCTGTTTTAGAGCAGTTAAATGCTTCCTTATGCCATTTGTTTTTCTTCATTCTGATTACTTATTCCCTCTGTTTTTAAAGTTCTTCCCTTTTCTTGACCAGTATACTATCTGAACCAGTTAATGTTTTGTGAGGCATTTCTTAACTACCTTCAGAATCCTAAGTAAATTTATCTTCTATACCCTATTTCTTTTTTAAATATGTTGTTAATTGAAGTAGGATTACATCACTTTTCCTCTTCCCTTTTCTCCTTCCAGCCTCTCCTAAATACCCTCCTCCAACAGCTCCCCCTCCCCCACTGCCTCTCAAGTCGAGAGCCTCTTGTTCTTTTATAATTACTGCTGCATGTATGTGTGCACACACATGTGTACACAAATATATAAATACAACCTGCCAGAGCCATTTTTATTTTTGTGTGTTTATGGTTTCCGGCCTAACCACTCTGCATTAAACACCCAAAAAGGGGCTCATTTCTGGGAGAGTCTAATTCTTCTTTCAGTAGTCATTATTTGACTGTAGTTCTTTGTCTAGGGGTGAGAGAGACCCTTTACAATTTTTCCCTCCCATAGTAACATGTTCATTGATATTGCCATTGTCCAGGTCTTACTTACGCAGCTATTTCTAGGAGAGACTGTTTGACAGTAGATTTTAGGAGTCTGATGTTCTGACTCTTACAATCTTTGCACCCTCTCTTCTGCAATGTTCTCTGAGCCATAGATGTAGGAGCTGGGGTGTACATGTATTTGTTGATATTAGATTTCCCATATTCCATTGATCTCTACATTGTATCAGTTATGGTTTTCTATGATGGTCTATATTTCCATCTATGAGAAAGGCTTCTTTTTCTTATTTTTTTTCTTTTTAAGATAGAGTTTTTCTTTGTAGTCTAGGAGATCCTGGAATTCACACTGTAGACCATGCTGGCCTCAAACTCAGAGACTCACTGGGATTAAAGGTGTGCACCACTACCTCCCGGCTAAGGAGAGAGGTGGTAGTTATACTTATATGTGGGTATAAGGAGAGGTTTAGAATGCAGTGAGGAATCATACTGCTCTAACAAAGTGGCGATAGACTCAGTTCTAAGGTCCATGATGTCACTAGCCAAGGGTACTATCTAGGTTTCTAGTACCAGGCCTGATTTCCCTCTTGAGCCTTAAGTCTGACTAGACAGTTGTTGATTACCACTGACATGTAAATGTCACTTACTGTTACTTTATGTATATCTCGCCATGCTGGTCATTGCTGTGGCTCCTGGGTAGGACTGCTTAATCAGTTCCAGTTCTTTCCCTTGGCAGCTTGCATCGTGTTCTCTGGAATTATGAAAGCTAAGCCACAGCACAGGGGCTTTCAGGTCAGATCCAGTTCAAATTATCCAAGTCCTTTGTCCTAACTGTGTAGTGTCTTCATCAGGAGGGGACCTCCTTGAGCCTCAACCCAGAGAGATAACCAGGAGCTACATCAGTAGTACAATAGCTACATCATGGTTTGGTGAGCCATGTGGACTCCCTGACCAACCATTTGAAGGAGATTTCTCATTACTAATGTGTATATATACACATGCACGTGTGTTGTGTATAACTTTAGATACATATAAAATAATGATACCTTGAGGCTTTATCATACAACCACGGTGTTGTCTCTTGCCCTCTGCTTCTGTGTTGTCCTCCTTCCTTCCTTCTTTATCTCTTCTGGTTAGTTTTAGTTTGAAGTTTATTTTGTTGGATATTAGAACAGCAGTGCCAGCTTGCTTCTTGATCCCATTTGCTTGAAATACTTTTTCTATCCTTTTACTTTAAGGTAGTCTCTATCTTTAATGCTAAATGAGTTCTAGACAGCACATAGATAACTTTTGTTTCTTAATCCATTCAGCTTCTCTGTGTCTTTTGATTGGTAAGTTTAAGCCATTAATATTTAAAATTATTATTGAAAGGTATACATAGATTGCAGTCATTTTGATTTTTTTTTTTTTTTTTTGCTGGTTTGTGTTCTTGCTTGCAGCTTTTTTTTTTCTTCTTTTTTTTTTCTTTGTAGGGTAACTTGACTGTATTCCTCTCTTTAGCTCAAAGCTGCTTTGCTTATAATATTCTGTTTTGTGTTTTGTTGTTGTTGGATGTGAATTTGTTTAGACCGTTTGGATCATAGAAAGTTGTTTCTTCTCTAACTATGGCAGTTAGTTTTAGTTTTGCTGGTTACAGTAGTTTAATTTTGCAGTTGTAGTCTTTTGGAACTAGGATTGCTTGACTTTAGGTCCTTCTGACTTTCGTAGTTTCCATTGAGAAATCAGGTGTTATTCCAGGTTTCCTGTATTTGTAACTTGGGGGGTTTTGTTTTTCTCTTGCAGCTTTCAATATATTTTCTTGTTTTGTGGATTCTTGGTGTTTTACCTGTGATATGCCTTTGGGTGTTTCTTTTCTGGTCTTGTCTATTGGGTGTTCTCTGTGCATCTTTTATCTCTACAAGTGTGTCTTTAGTTTGGGCAAGTTTTCTTTTATCATCTTGTTAAACACCTGGCCTATGACATTGACTGCCCTAGGATTCTCTCCCTTCTGTTTCTGAGTTCAAAGATTGAGTCTTTTGAAGTGTCCCACACATTTCATATGTTCACTTTCCATGTTTATTAATCATTTTTTACTTTCTCTGTTTCTTTTGGGTATAGATTCTTTTATTTTCTAGTACAGATATCTACTTATCTTCTGATTGATTCATTCTACTTGAACTACTTGTAAGACTTTCCCTGAGTTCTCTAACTGGCATATTGAGTTTTTCAATTGTATCTTCATTTCAGCTTGTGTTCTCATCAATGTTCATATCTCTTTATTCAGTTTCAGTTTTCAAATATTTTTATTTCATTCAGCTGTATGTATTTTCTTGAACAGCACTCAACTGTTTATTGCTATCTTCTTAGAATTCAATAAAGTATTTATATCTTCTTTAAATCCTTGAATTCTTTGATAAACTTTGTGATTGTTCTTTCAAATCCTTATGGGAGAATACTTCTGAAGCTGGTGGGTTTATGGGAGTGATTATTTTGGCCAATCATGCTGTTTTTGTTTTTGCCATTTGACCTGGGTATATGGACTGCCTTTGTTGGCTGTGCGTCTGATGAAATAATCTGGCTTTTCTTCGACTGCGCCATGTGGCAGATGTGCAGCAGAACTGAGCCGAGTAAGCTGGTGGGCGAGCTCTTTACCCAGACCAGGGAAAGATGGCTCCCAACCCACAGGACTGGGGCTAGCCAGGCAGAGGGAATTCTTCATTGAAAAGGGTTCACACCCACAGGTTTAGAACTAAATTTGTGGGTTTGCAGGTGTATTAGATACGCCCAATTTCTTGACATGCTGTCTCTTCCTAATTAAGTTACCCTTCAAATAGGTATGAAAATGCCCGCTACTGTGTATATCTTTTTGTATGTTTCATATTTCTTGTTAACATATGGTTTATTTTGTAGGCTGGGCTCGTGGTAAAGCTGCTAATGAAGTTAAATGGACAACTGATGCCCTCTGAAAGAAATTCATGAAAAGAAACAGCTGGTTCTCAAGCCACCACATTTTGTAATGCAGTTTTTTACATGAAAGATTTCTTAAACTGTGACTTAACACAGGCGTGTAGTCTCTTGTAGTATACATGTATATGCTGTTATATACACTGTACAGAATCTGTACTCATGCTTGTGTAATATACCACTGTTTTGTATGATATGCTCATAGACTCTTTTGATTTTTGAGAGAAACACATAAAAAGAGATAGACGGTCTGTATTATATTAGACAAAATAATAAGCTTTATAAAAAGTTATTTTTGGTAAATAGTAAAGAGTAGAATGTGATGAAATTAAAATACAGCTTTGATATAATTTTGTGTGTTACTTCAGAATATACTAAAAATCAACATGATTTGAATAAACATGTATTTTGTACTCAGATCTCTTACTTAAAACATTTCTTCTGTAGTCTATGAACATGCCCCAAGGTGTTTTAAAACTTTTCAGTAAAGATATATGTATCACAAGATAGCTTTCCTTGAAGATGTTGTGGCATCAGTTCTGGGTGTTTTAACAGTGATGATTCCAGACAATGGACTGGGAATAAATAAATTTAAATTTTAAATCTCAGATTTAATAAGGCTTTATATTGATAAATTAGACCACTGGTTGCCATGCAGGCACACATATATATACGTATGCAATGTAACAATTTCTAGATGTTAGTAGTTGTTAAATGTATGCTGTATTTTTGTGTATTGATTCAATACTCATGTGTATCGCCTTTGCATCGTAGGAGACCACACCACATGTGGAGCACGAGTGTCACAGATGAGCAGTGAATCTGACTAATGTGCTCTTTCGTGTGCTCTGTATTGTGGTCTTCCCGACCCAGTAGAGCAGTGTACTCCAGTTTCAGAGGTGTATAAAGTTGTCAGAAAGTTGTCCTACAATTGCAGATAATTTTGGTATGCCATTTTCTACTCTTCATGTTAACTCTTTATTCTAAATGATACCGTGTGTAAACCTTATTAAAATTAATAAGGTTCATAAGAAATTTTGTTCTGTGCTTGGTACTTTCAATTCTGTATAAACAGTTCCCTGGATAGTTTCATCCATTTGTAGGTATGCTCTTGAATCTCAGACCTAAAACTTGAGCCTCATTCTCTGTCTGAATTCTAGATCTTAATTATAAGTTCTTGTTCCTATATTTCTACTTACATAACCTATAAGCAATTTTGTTTTCATCATTCTTTTCTTCCTTCCTCCTCTTCCACTGTTATTTGGTTAATGGTGTTGTCAGATTGCATTCGTTTACATAGCCTTCAAGTCTTAGGGTAGTCTTAACTTTTCTTTTTCCCTCCTTCCTTACGGTATACATTCTGTTGATCACATGCAATCTAATGTCTCATGAGTCCTTTCCCATCCTCTTTCTGCTTGTACTGCAGCCTCCAGAGTTGAAGTCCTTGCCATTGTTTCCTTTGCTGATAGCCTGATACAGGCTCTACACTGCCCCTCTGCCACACAATGCCAAGTTTATCTTACCAGTCTGATCACTCTGGATTGTATTAATAAAGTGCATGATTAGTCTATTAGGATTCTCTAGAACCAAACTGATAGAATGAGTATGTAAATTATAGTATGTAAATTACAAAGGGGTTTATAAAACAGTTTATAAACAGTTTATGCTGTAAGAGTTGGGTAATCTAACAATCTAACAGTGGCTGTGTGCATATTGGAAGGGCTGAAAACCCAGTAGCTGCTTAGTCTGTGAAGTTGGATCCCTCAGCAGCCCAAAAATAGTGATGGAGGCCTAGAGGACTCCTAAAGCACTGCTGGTCCTTATTCCAAGTTGAAAAGCTTAAGGAACTGGGTTCTGATATCAGTGGGTCGTTTGTTCATTCCCAGCTACTCAGCCCTGAAATAGTCACACAGTAATCTGTATCAGTTCCAATACTGTTTGGCCAGTAACTTAAGCATATTTCTGGCTTACTCTTACATCCGAAACTAACCCATCTCCATTAATCAGTATTTAGCCACATGGCTGTGGCTTATCAGGTAAAGTTCATCCAGCATCTGTCTCCTGCACTGTTACATGGCTTCTCCTTTTTTTCTCCCAGCATTCAGTTTAGTTTTCTTCACCTAGCTATTCTGCCCTGTTCAGGCCCATGACAGCTTCTTTATTCATTAACCAATAAATAACAAGTAGGGGCTGGAGAGATGGCTCAGAGGTTAAGAGCATTGCCTGCTCTTCCAAAGGTCCTGAGTTCAATTCCCAGCAACCACATGGTGGCTCACAACCATCTGTAATGGGGTCTGGTGCCCTCTTCTGGCCTGCAGGCATACACACAGACAGAATATTGTATACATAATAAATAAATATTTAAAATAAATAAATACAAGTAACCAATAAATAACACATAGACAGAAGGACTTCCCACACCAAGTGAAGGATTGTAGCTGCAGGAGTGGCAGCAACAGGGTAGAATTACTCACTAGCAAGAAATGAAGGCAAGCAAGCAACACTGTTGTATCTGTGAATTATTCACTATGAATGGTGGGGGTGATCTTCTTATGTCAATCCTTTCTGTAAATGTCCTCATAGGCACCAGAATTCTCATTATGTTTAGAATCAGATTGCAAATTCCATAACATTGAACATAAGCCTCTTTAAAAAAAAAAAAAAGTTAGGCGGATCTCTGTGAGTTCGAGGCCAGCCTGGTCTACAAAGGGAGTTCCAGGACAGGCTCCAAAGCTACAGAGAAACCCTGTCTCAAAAAACCAAAAAGAAAAAAAAAAGAAAAGAAAAAAAAAGTTATTCTTTCAGAGTTTCACATGTATTTGACACATTGAGATTACTCTTGCCACCACCACCCTTATCTTTCACTCTGTCAGTCTCCCATCTTCCTACAGATCCCTTTCCCATTTTTTGTTTTGTGATACACTGTATCAGGACTGTCTGTGAGCATGGCCTTACCAATGGGTTCACAGCTAAAGATACTGACACCCCTTCCCCTGGAATCCTTCAGTATCCAGTAAGTAGTTCAGCAGAGAAGGGTTGGACCCCTGACTGCTCCAATCCATGACTGGCTGTGGAAAGATATAATCTTATACAGGCAGCCAGACCTCCTGTAAGGTCATAGTTTTAATGCTATGCGGTCCATGCCCAGATCATATTTTGACCATTGTCACTGTCTTCCAGATTTTACATTCTGCCACTTCTGTGGTATTCCCTGAACCTTAAATATGGTATAAATGTCCTATTTAGTTCTGAGTGCTCAGTTTTCCCTTGGTCTCAGCACCTTGGGCAGTCAAGAATCTTTGCATTCATTACTGTTTATTATGAAGATAAGCTTCGCTAAGGCTGAGAGTGGTATTTGTCTGTATATATTGTAGTTTGCTTCTCTGGTGTGATAAAAAAAACCTGGGGAAAAGGGGGTTTGCTTCAGCTTACAGGAACCTGGAAGCAGGAACTGAAGCATAGATCATGCAGAAATGCTGCTTACAGACTTGTTCATCTAACTTTGTTATATGTAGCCCATGGGCTCCCCCTACACACACACACACACACACACATCAATAGCAATCAAGAAAATGTCCCGTAGACCACTTTGTGGAAGTCTGTTCTGTTGTAATAAGAGCGGCAGGGCTGCGTCCCCGGCACCCAGCCGCCTGCATGGCTAGCTTATGCCCCGAAATAATTACACGGAAACTGTTTTCTTTTAAACACTGCTTGGCCCATTAGCTCTAGCCTCTTATTGGCTAGCTCTTACATATTGATCTAACCCATTTCTGATATTCTGTGTAGCCCCACGAGGTGGCTTACCAGGAAGATCTTAGCCTGCATCTGTCTGCAGTGGGAGAATTATGGCGACTCTCTGACTCGGCTTCTTTCTCCCAGCATTCTCTTCTGTTTACTCCACCCACCTAAGGGTTGGCCTATCAAATGGGCTAAGGCAGTTTCTTTATTAATTAACCAATGAAAGCAACAGATTAATACAAGACCCACCTCCATCATTTTGGGTGATTGCCCAGGTAGTCAGTTGTCTCTGTCAATTGTTGCACATTTTGGATATCTCTCGATTGTTAAGTAATATTTATTCCCTTCTCAGATCTTTGACGGAGTTGAAGATTATATAATTGTAGTTACTCTTTATGTTATTTAGACTCCTTGAGATAGAATGTTTAGCAAAACTTTTGTTCTCAATATTGTTTGTTATATTTATTATTTGTTATTATTGTATATAGTTGTATTTGGTTTAGTTCTATCTTATTTAGACAAAAGGGGGAGATGTAGGGATATAGCCCCACCCATTGGGGGCGTGTTCGCCTTGGGCTAATGTTTGCTGATAAATCTGCCGGGCGTGATCCCAGCAGCCCTTTTTGCTCCGCTTTTCCTGTTCTCCACGGGAACCTGTGGTCCTGTAAGTCTATTTCCTTATTAAAGCTGTATATATCTATATAATCTGTCTGCATTCATTTACGCCGCCACACTGTTCTTCAGTTGAGGTTCCCTCTTGCTGCCTATGTCAAGCTGCCAACCAAGATTAGCTGCCACAAATCTAAACATAGATGTTTAGAAGGCAGTTTAACACCATGTCAACTTGGGTAAACAAAAGTAGTAAGTTATCTCTCCCTAGAGTCTACAACCCTCCCAACCATGAATTTTAAACTAGAGTTACAGTACTAGGCATGGATTCCTTTCTGTGGAGCAGACCTTAAATCCAACCAGAGTGGTTTATTGCACCATTCACAGTCATTGCCACTAATGGATTAGTATTTAGTGGAATGGTATTTAGTCAATAGGGTTCATAGCTGGAATTGTCCATTGATACTTTTTTACCCCAGTATAGAACCTGGCATCATGAAAGCAAACCAGCAAGAAGGAAGCATTCAGCTTGACGTCTGTCTGTCTTGCAACCAAGTTGTGTTGGCCTACATAACCAAGGTGTGTAAGACCCTGTCTGGTGGACAGGCAAGAAGTATGACAGCAGCCTACATTGTTTGGGAGTCCTTTGGGACCCCCTGCCCAACAATTCAAAGGGAGCTCTCACAGCTGGCACTGGCATTTATGGTTAATAGCCATTGGCTTCCAGGAACAGCAGCATCCAGCCTAACAGGGCATCTTCTCACAAATGATATTTTTGCTTAAATATTTTAATTAGCTTACAAAGTAGCATTTTTATACATACTTTATTTTGGTTAACCCTCCCCATGTTCCTCTGCTTCCACCCCTCTTCCCTGTTTTAAGTTTTTCATCCTTTTTACTTTGATATCACCCTTTTCAACTGTTCCTTTCCAGTTTCCTGGCTTCTACAGGTATTCCAAGTTAAACATAGTTCAGTCTGAATTCATAAATCAGAGAGAATATTTATACTTCTAGGTTTGGGTTACTTCACTCAGCGTCATCTTCCAATTCCATTCATTTACCTTTCATAATTTACCTTTTCTTTGCAGATGAATCCATTGTGTGTATGTGTGGATAGATAGGTAGATAGATAATGTTTTCATTATCTATTTATCTGTTGATGAACTCTTTCCATTTCCTGACTATTGCAAATAGAACAGCAATGACCATGGATGAGCACACATCTCTGTATTCTTCCTACATCAAGGATATATAGAGTCCTGAAGATTAGATGCCCGGGAATGATACAGCTGGTGTATATGGAAATTCTTCATTAGCAGCCACACCTACTTCTTTTGAGATCTCTCTCTCTCTCTCTCTCTCTCTCTCTCTCTCTCTCTCTCTCTCTCTCTCTCTCTCTCTCTCTCCAGATCTATGGTTAATTTTTTATTGGGACTTGTTTTCTTTGTGTTTTGTTTCTTGAGTTATTTGTGTTCTTGCTATTAATCATGTTAGATATCTAGCTAGCAAAGACTTGCTTCCATTCTGTAGCCTGTAGGCTACTTCTTCATTTGATTGGCTGCTTCTCTTGCTGCACAAAGGCTTTTAGTTTCTTGAGTTTCCATTAGTCAGTGATTGGCCATATTTCTTAAGTAATCAGAATTCCACTTAGGAAAGTCCTTATCTGTGTCTATAACTTGTACATATTCCCTACTTTTTCTTCTAGTAGTTCCAGAGTTTCAGATTTTTACATGGAGTTGTTTTGTTTTGTTTTGTGCAGGGTAAGAAATAGGGATGTAATTTTAATCTTCTGCATATAGGCATCCTGTTGTCTAGCACCTTTTGTTGAATGTGCTGTCTATTCTCCAACTTGTATTTTTGGTATCTTTGTCAAAAATCGGATGGCTGTGTATTGGTGTGACTCATGTCAGGGTCTTGCCTTTCATTGATTTACATGCTGATTTTTTGTTTGATTTAGTGTTTCAAGACAGGGTTTCTCTCTGTAGCCTTGGCTGTCCTGGAATTCACTTTATAAATCAGGCTGTCCTCGAACTCAGAGGTCCTCCTGCTTCTGCTTTTGCTTCTGCCTTCCAAATGCTACTCTGCAACATAAAAGAATGCAACACATTAAACAAATATTGTACAGTGCAAGTTACTGTGATGTAGTTCCAACTAATATTCCACAGCAGTTTGAATGAGATCAGCCTGCATAAGCTCATAAATTTGAATGTTTGGTTCCCAGTTGGTAGAACTGTTTTGGAAAAATTTTTGAGGAGCTGAGTCAGGCCCAGTCTCTCTGCCTCCTGCTTATGGATCAGATATAAGCTCTCATAATGCTCTAGTGCCATGTCTGCCTGCCTGCCACCTTGTTCCCTGCTGTGATGGTCATGAACTAAGCCTTTGAAATTGTAAGCAAGGCCTCAGTTAAATGCATTCTTTCATAAGTGTTGTTTTTTATTCTTTGTGCTCTTTACTCTTTTGGGGACCAGCTCCCAAATAAATCACACACATAGAGTCTTACTCTTTCTTATAAATGCTTGGCCTTAGTTTGACTTGTTTTTAGCCAGCTTTAAAAAAAAAAATCCACCTCAAATAATACCATCTATCTTTTGCCTCTGGGCTTTTATTTTCCTCTGTATACCTTTCTTTACCTTCTTTCTCCGTGGCTTGCTGTGTAGCTGGGTGGCTGTCCCCCGATGTCCTACTCATTGTTCTATCTTGCTACTTCTCTCCTTTCAGATTTCTCCTTCTATTTATACTCTCTGCCTGCCAGCCCCACCTATCCTTTCTCTGGCCTTGCTAATGGCCTTTCACCTTTGTTGGATCATCAAGTGATTTAGACAGGCAAAGAATAACAACTTCACAGAGTTAAACAAATGCAACATAAAAGCAACACACCTTAAAATAATATTCCACCACACATAAGTTGCCTTGATCATGGTATCTCTTCATAGCAATAAAACAATAACTAAGACACCATACCTGGTAATGCCTCAGGTATTATTTTTGCTTTGGATGTCTGGGATCTTTTATACTTCTATATCACTGTTAAGAATTTTTTGTTTGTTTCTGAAGAATGGCATGAGAATTTTGAGTGGAATAGCATTGGTTCTGTAGATTACTTAGTAAAATGGTCACTTTCACAGCTTTAATTCTGACTCATTAGCGTGGGAGGGCTTTCCATCTGGGAGTGTTTCCTCTGAACCTCCTTTTTCTGACTATTGTCATTTCCCCGATTTCTCTCAGTGTGCCATTGGTATGTTGAATGGCTGTGGATTTTGGTTTTGTACACCCTACTTTGCTGAAAGTATGTGTCAGCTCTAATTGGTGTTATTTTTAGGGTTTCTTTCTGTAGTATTGTATCACCAGTAGACAGGGATACTTAGACTTTGTTTCACATTTGTGCCTTTTTTATTTTCTTCTTTTCTCATGTTGCTGTATCTTGAACCTCAGACTGTTTTAAATGAGAGTGGAGAGTGGGCAGCTTGATTTTTAATAGAATTGCCTTGGTTTTTCTCCATTGAGTATTGTGTTTGCTATGAGTCATATATAGCTTTCATCCTATATAGGATTATATAATATGGGGTATTCCCCCTCTAATGCTATTATCTCTATGGGTTTTATCAAATGATACATTTTCATTAGGAACCATATTTACTCATAACTACCCAAATATCCTTTAGTTGGTGAATGAGCAAACTCAGATATACCCATACAATGGAATACTACTCAAAAAGAAATAAACAGTTGAACAACACAAAGTTCCAATACACTAACTGAACAAGCCAGACTCAGACAATATAGTATTCCTTTTAGAGAACATTCTGAGAAAGATAAAACTACAGGGCAGAAGGCATAGCAGTTACTATACGTTAAGGACGGGTGTGGGAGAACATGGGGACATAAAGGGAAGTGTGAAGGATTTGAGGGAAAGTGAAGATTATTCTGGTGATTAAAATAGTATATTATCAAAATTCAGATTGGATCACAGATAATCTAACCACACATAAATTTAAAACACAATTTTTAAAAGAAGCAGTTTTGTACAAGTTAAAAAAAACTTTTTTTAAAAAATACAAAGGTTTAATAGAAATATGTAAGTGCCCAAATTCCACTTAGTCAAAGAAAATTATTAGATAAGTTATGTGCTATCCCAACGCTCAGCTCAGACCGCCTAAATCAGATTACTAGCCGCAGGCTGCGAGATCTCCCAAAGAGGGGACAGTCAACCAGCAAACAGCCCATAAAGGCAGGAGGCGGTCACTGGGGAGCTGAATGACAGCCGGGCCCACCCTTCTGGTCGCTGTGTGCGACCACAGCCAGCTCACAAACGTTTGAGGGAGACAGGACACGCTGAGCCTGCGCTGCCTCAGTCGCCACAATCGCAGACATTCGCTGCGTGCAAGCGCGGTCCCTGTCGACCCTGGTGCAGAGGCAGGGCACTTATCTAGGAGCGTTAGGCCAAGGCCAGGTTCGATTCCTGTCTCCACCTACTGCAACGTTTGCAGCCCCGAACATCCTCCTCCCTTCCTGTTCCCAGCCTGCCGCTTCTAGTGTTTGCATTCTGTCCCACGCTACTTTAGCCGCCCCTCAGTGCGCTTCTCACTCCCGTGGAAGCAACTGTTGATGCCGATTTCTGTGACAAAGCCCTGTGGTCACCTGAGTGTCCGCACCTTTCAGGTAGGTAACAATTCTCTTGTATCTTTAACTTTACTAATACTTGTTCAAACGGTTTGGATTCGTGTTTGCTTATCTAATTGGCAATGTGTTTTAAAATAGAACTTAATGCTCATGGGAGTAGAGATTTTCTCAAATACATTTTTAGAATTTTATTTAGCTGTATATTTCAGCTTTTACAACCTTTGTGGAAAAGAGTACATGTGCAGAAAGGGAGGAGCTCAGGGCATGGGGGCCTCACATGTGGAAGTCAGAAGGCAAGTTGCGGGAGCCATCCTAGGCCGTGTCCTTGCGCTGTGTGGGTTCCGGGATGGAACTCGTGTTGTCGGGCCTGGCAGAGAACACCTTTACTAGCCAAGCTATGCTCCTGGGTCACTGATGGCAGCTCCTTCAACTGAGGACTCTTCAGTTAGTTGTTTTAAAAAAAATAATTTTTTTTAGGTATTTGTTTTCAAATAACCTGGTTCAATGCCATAATGAAACAGCATTCCGCACTTCTAGTGTAGACTAGTGTGCGCTAGTAGCGTTAGTCACCAGTCACGTGTGGCTATTAAACACCGGAAATATGGCTGTGACTAAAGAGATGACTTGTATTTTACTTAATTTCCACTGAAATAGCTACATGTTGCTAGTGTATACCTTATTGGAAAATGGTACCATGTACTAAACGCTCAGTGTCACCCCAGCCCCTGGGAATGAAGCATGTGACTGAGATGGCCAGCTGTTACCTCTAACAAGCTGGAGAAGACATCTTATTTTCTTTTTCAGCACCTGATTTTCCTGTGGGGTTGCCTGTTCCTCTATACCAGAGGTTCTCAACCTGTGGGTCGAGACCACACTTGGGGGTGAATGACCCTTTCACAGGGTCACCTAAGGCCATCAGAAAACACAGAACTTTACATTACAATTCCTGTGTTACGAAGAATGGAAATTTTCTCAAATATATTTTTATAATTATGAAGCTGTGAAGAAACAAATAAAGTGATTTTATGGTTGGGGACACCACAACATGAGGGTTATATTAAAGGGTCACAGCGTTAGGAAGGTCTATAGCATTTTTGATTTAGCGGAAGTGGATGCTACCTTAGACTTAGGCTGAACCATGTAGCACAATCTAAAAAGCATTATTCCAGTCCCTGGCCACAGTCATTGGTTCAGAGTTATACACTTGACCTAATTTAGAGCCATGGAGACTTTTGGTCTCTGGCTCACTTATCCTTACACAGAGACACTTCAGTCCTTGTTTTTTTTTTTTTTTTTTTGTTTGTTTGTTTTTTATTTTCATTCAAAAATTTATACTTCCCTCCTCCCATTCCCCTCTGGCTTCCCCACTCACCCTCCTTCCTCCCCATCCCTCCTTAAGAGAGGGCGGGGAATCCTGCCCTGTGGGAGGTCCAAGGCCCTCCCCCCTGCATCCAGGCCTAGGAAGCTTTGCAACCAAATAGATTTAGGTCCCAAAAAGCCAGTACATGCAGTAGAAACAAGTCCCAGTGCCTTTATCAATGGCTTCTCAGTCAACCCCCATTGTCAGCCACATTTAGAGAGTCTGGTTTGATAACATGCTCATTCAGTCCAAGTCCCATTAGATCAGTCACACTGTCTCAGTGGATGGACCAACCCCTCGCAGTCCAGACTTACTTGCTTATCTTCTCCCTCCTTCTGCTCTTCAACTGGACCTTGGGAGCTCAGACCTTTGCTCTGATGAGGGTCTCTGTCTCTATCTCCATCCGGGCGAAGATTCTATGGTGATATTCGAGATAATCATCAGTGTGATAGTGGGGCCAAGGTCAGTTCAGGCACCCTCTCCTTTGCTGCCCAAGGACCTAGCTGGGGACATCCCCGTGGACACCTCGGATCCCCTCTAGAGCCAAGTCTCTTGCCAACCCTAAAATGGCTCCCTTAATGTAGATATCTTCTTCCCTGCTCCTAATCCACCCTTCAGCTATCTCCACCCTCCCACTCCCCCAAGCTCTCCCCAGGCTTTCCCTGCTCCCTTCTCTCTCCCCCTCTCCCCTTCCCCCAGCTCTACCCCTACCCCTACCCCCACCCCGATGCTCCCAACTTTTGCCCAGCGATCTTATTTGCTTCCAATTCCCAGGAGGATCTATATATGTTTTTCTTTGGGTTCACCTTGTTATTTGGCTTCTCTAGGCTTGTGAACTATAGGCTTAATGTCATTTGTTTATGGCTAGAGTCCACTAATGAGTGAGTACGTACCATATTCATCTTTTTTGGGTCTGGGTTACCTCACTCAGGATAGTGTTTTCTATTTCCATTCATTTGCATGCAAAATTCAAAATGTCATTATATTTTACCGCTGAGTGGTACTCAAATGTGTATATATTCCACACTTTCTTTATCCATTCTTCCATTGAGGGGCATCTAGGTTGTTTCCAGGTCCTGGCTATTACAAATAAAGCTGCTATGAACATAGTTGAACAAATGTTTTTGTAGTATGATTGGGCATCTCTTGGGAATATTCCCAAGAGTGGAATTGCTAGGTACTAAGGTAGATTGATTCCCAATTTCCTGAGAAACCGCCACACTGATTTCCAAAATGGTTGCACAAGATTGCATTCCCACCAGCAATGGATGAGTGTTACTGTTACTCCACATCCTCTCCAGCATAGGCTATCATTGGTTTTTGATTTTAGCCATTCTGACAGGTGTAAGATGATATCTCAAAGTTGTTTTGATTTGCATTTCCCTGATAGCTAAGGAGGTTGAACATGACCTTAAGTATCTTTTGGCCATTTGAACTTTGTCTGATGAGAATTCTTTTTTCAGTTCAGTACTCCATTTTTTAATTGTAACCCAATTAACATTTTAATGTCCGGTTTCTTGAGTTCTTTATATATTTTGGAGATCAGACCTTTGTCTGATGCAAGGTAGGTGAAGATCTTCTCCCATTCAGTAGGATGCCTTTTTGTCTTAATGACAATGTTCTTTGATTTACAGAAGCTTCTCAGTTTTAGGAGGTCCCATTTATTCAATGTTGCTCTTGTTGACTGTGCTACTGGGGTTATACACAAGAAGTGGTCTGCTGTGCCCATATGTTGTAGAGTACTTCCCACTTTCTCTTCTATCAGATTCAGTGTGGTCCGATTTATATTGAGGTCTTTAATCCATTTGGACTTGAGTTTTGTGCATGGTGATAGATATGGATCTATTTTCATTCTTCTACAGGTTGACATCCAGTTATGCCAACACCATTTGTTGAAGATGCTTTCTTTCTTCCATTGTATAATTTTAGCTCTTTTGTCGAAAATCAGGCGTTCATACATTTGTGTGTTAATATCCGGGTTTTCTATTCAATTCCATTGGTGGACATCTCTGTTTTTATGCCAATACCAAGTTGTTTTCATTACTGTAGCTCTGTAATAGAGTTTGAAGTCAGGGATGGTAATACCTCCATAAGTTCCTTTATTGTATAGGATTGTTTTGGCTATCTTGGGTTTTTTATTTTTCCATATAAAGTTGATTATTGTTCTCTCAAAATCTGTAAAGAATTTTGTTGGGATTTTGATAGGGATTTTGTTGAATTTATAGATTGCCTTTGATAGAATTGCCATTTTTACTTTGTTGATCCTACCCATCTAAGAGCATGAGAGATCCTTCCATTTTATGGTATCCTCTTCAATCGTGAAAGGTGAAGTTTCTCTGATGTCCCTCTCTGCTTCTCTATCCTTTGTGTATAGGAAGGCTACTGACTTTTTTGAGTTGATCTTGTATCCTGCCACATCACTGAAGGTACTTTTCAGCTGTAGGAGTTCTTTGGAAGAGTTTTTGGGGTCACTGATGTACACAATCATATCATCTGCAAATAACAAAAGTTTGACTTCCTCCTTTCCGGTTCGAATCCCCTTGATCTCCTTATGTTCTCTTATTGTTATTGCTAGAACTTCAAGCACTATGTTGAAGAGATATGGTGAGAGTGGACAGCCTTGTCTGTTCCTGATTTTAGTGGAATGGCTTTGAGTTTCTCTCCATTTAAGTTGATATTAGTTGTTGGTTTGGTGTATATTGCTTTTATTATATTTATATATGATCCTTGTATCCCTAACCTCTCCAAAATCTTTATCATAAAGGGGTGTTCAATTTTGTCAAATGCTTTTTCAGCATCTAATGAAATGATTATATGGTTTTTTTCTGTCAGTTTATTTATATGATGGGTTACATTGATAGATTTTTGTATGTTGAACAAGCCCTTGAAGCCTACTTGATCATAATGGCTTATTTTTTTGTTGTTTTCTTGGATTTGGTTTGCCAGTATTTTATTGAGAATTTTTTCATCAATGTTCATGAGCGAGATTGGTCTATAATTCTCTATCTTGGTTGAGTCTTTGTGTGGTTTTGGTATCAGGGTAACTGTAGCTTTCTAAAAAGAGTTTGGCAATGACTCTTCTGTTTCTATATTGTGAAACACCGTAAGGAGTATAGGTATCAGCTTTTCTTGGAAGTTCTGGTAAAATTCTGCATTAAAACCATCTGGTCCTGGGCTTTTTTTGGTTGGGAGATTTTTTTTTTATGACAGCTTCTATTTTCTCACGACTTATAGGTCTATTTAAATTTTTCACCTGGTC